>NC_137501.1:835000-887500 GCF_041902795.1 Electrophorus electricus
TGTCTCAGTGGTGAAGATACAGGACTTGTGATCAGAAGGTTGTCAGTTCCAGTCCCACCACTGCCAAGTTGCCACTGTTGGGCCCCTGAGCAAGACCATTAACCCTCAAGTTGTACTCAGTCATAACTGTAGGTCACTTTGGATAAAAGTGTCAGATAAATACTGCAAATGTCTCTTACACACACACGAGTTCTTGAGTGTTTTCCATACGTCACAGACATAACCAGAATTTGAGCTGGTAGTCAAGCTAATGAAAGGTGCTTGTTTTGCTCTGGGAAATCATGGCTGATCATGGCCACCCTGTAATATGCACCATTTCACACCTGCGTGTTCAGGAATGCCTAGAAAACACAGGCAAGGCATCATAAAACACATGGATGTGACGTGTCAGTAGCTTTGGGACACACTTGTGCTTTAGTCCCCCCTTCTTCCTTTTCCTGTCATCTGGACGTCTTTGAGCCAGCAGTGACCTCCTGCACGTCTGCCCCAGTACACCCAGTACACTGTCCCAGTAAAAACCCCTCCACCATGCAAGACCCACATCAGGGTGCTGCTGTGTCGGTAACTGTCACCCACTCAAATAATGTTCCATCAGCAGTGGCTTTGCTGTCATAAACTGACCAATGATGGCTGGATTGAGTGCTGGTACCATGGCAACGGACAGGCTACGGTCTGTAACTGTGCCCATATTAAATACACCCATATGACAGGCGGACCAATCAGAGTGGCCTATTGCAGTGATCTCAGGAGCAAGGTACATGTGTCTAACAGAAGTGCCTGAAGTTGAAGTGAGGTTGGAAACTTTAAAATCCTCCACAGAGGAATGTACTTCCACATTCTTACAAAACTCTGCTCGGTTCTGTCACTGTGATTATAAATCGCCCGTGGAGTGTGTGTGTGTGTGTGTGTGTGCATGTAGGTTATGAGATGGATCGCTTCCAACTTTTGTAGTCGCTGAATGTACTTTTGGCTCTGGGAAACAGCAGCAGTAAAGCCGACATGAATCAGGAACGTCGGGTGGCATGGGAACGTCCGCCAGCATGGGAACGCCGGGCAACATGGGAAAAGGCTTTACTTTTATTGTCATTATTGTCATTACTGTTGAAAAAGCACAAGTGTGTCCCAAAGCTACTGACACGTCACATCCATATGTTTTATGATGCCTTGCCTGTTATGCAGCAAAACCCGTTAAAATCGGCAGAAAACGCAGATTACACTGAAATCTTTTAGAAACTTCGAACACATAAAAAAGACAAGTTGGTGTTTATGAATGGAATAGACCACTCTGTCCACCACACTGTCCTCAACTCTGTCCACATCTCTACGGAGGCTCACATGCACACAGCAGTGTTACAGGGGTCACGTATTGACTTGGTCTGTGTTAAGAGTAGCAGATAATCAGATATATATTCATGAGTGTTCTAACACGTGTTGACTTTCATCTGAGTGGAAAATTCTGCCATCCCATCCAAGCTGGAACAAGACTGATGATTGTAGAATTGCTAAATAAAAATGTAAGTGGAATTTTTTCCCATGAGACTGTAAAATAGCACTCCAAGCCACTTGCGTTGGGTAATAACACTCGGTCTGCTCTTCTGGAGTGAGAGGCTCGTGGGACGTTGTGTACGCCAACCGCATGGCTGGTGATGAGAGCGTCACAGTGGAACAGCTCAGCGCTACCATGGTACGTTCCTGTCACTACACTACTATCTGCTCACCTGGTCTCTTAAGACCCCAATCCGCAAGGGTTCCAGAACCTTACGGGTGGGTTGTGGAATCCTCCACTCCAGTTCTAGAATAGTTCATAAGGATTCTAGAACTCAAGTCGGGTAAAAAAAAAAGAAAGAAAATAAATTTTTTTAAGTCCAGGTGTCGAATGAAATGTCATCAACGAACATTCTGTTTGAACTTTCCACACAGGCAACACGACATGTCTGTCCACTAGACATGACATAAAATAAAAGAACTGTGACACTGGATCCTGTCTACTCAGTCTCTTTCTGTCAGCGGTTTCATTTTTCTGGGGAGCGTAATGCACACTGAATAAATCTGTGTTTGTTGTAATGAGAATGATTTCAGCAGCCATTTTACTCATCAAATAGAAGCGCTTTCTCATTTTGATCAGTGCTAATTTACTCTGTGTGTGTGTGTGTGTGTGTGTGTGTGTGTGTGTGTGTTATTTCAAGAGTTTACCACATATTACATTTTCTGACAATTATTTAAGGGGCTAAAGAATGCCAGTATGTTGTGGTTTTTTTTGTCGCTGCAAGTTATAATGCTTTTGGTAAACAGGAGCGAAAGCATCACGTTGTAATCCGACCCAAACTCTCCGCATCATCTATCATCTTCAAGTATTTCATACCCAAACACTATCTGAATATTTATGAGTTTGGCGACGTCACCGCGTCTCTGCGTTCTGCCGAGGAGCTCGTGCAAGAGCGCGAGCGAGCGCGAGAGGGCGGGATGTGGAGAGCACGCGGGAGCGTGAGGGACTAAGAGACTGGCTCACCGTGCAGTGTACTACCGACACGGGCTTTGTCTGACAGCACCCGAGGAAACCTTCTCCCGTCGACAAGCTGCGCGAACATTTTCGCGATTTCCCAGGTTCGAGGGAGCGCGCGCGTTGTGACATCTCGCTCGGCAGAATCGTTTCTAAGCCGCGCGGGGGATGCTGCGCGCGGTAGACCCGCGCCTGCCATGGACCGACAGCAGCAGCGCCTGTTGGAGCCCTGTCCTGTCCTCTGTCCTGTCCTGTCCTCCGTCCTGTGTCCTCTGAAGCGCAGTGTCGTCTCTGCCCTTGGTTGCGAAGGTCCGCTCGTGTCGAAGGCGGGCTAGCACGAGATCTCGTCTACAGCGTAGAGGCAGCGCTTGCACGCGATAATGAGGCTCATCAAAAGCTGAGGCGCCACGAGATGTTCGTGATCTCTGCTCGAGACCAGCGAAAAATCCGTCTGCAGCCCGACACAACGCAGCAGGTGTACGCGAGCGCAGGGTCCGCGCGCGCTTAGCCTCCCCGGCTCGTGGTGCTGAAAGGATAGCGCTCCGAGGAGGCACGCGGAGGGCATCCGTGCTCAAGGCTTTGTCCTTCCACAAGAGCCTCTAAATGCAATAACATTTCTAGAGTTTGCACCGTGCGTCCGCCGCCTGCCTGGCTTTGATGGCTGTGCCACGCAAAATCAAAACTTTGCTGACAGTTAACATCGTGGTGTTCGTCGGGATCATCCTATTCTCGGTGTACTGCAGGATCCAGGACCGCTCTGAGGAGCTCCTGCGCGGCGGGCGACCAGCAGACCCGAGACTCCGGAGTAGGAGCGGGAAAGCGGCCAGCTTGGATAGACAGTCCATTCTGCAGAGACTGGAGAGGCTGGAGGATGTGGTGTACAACCAGTTAAACGGTGAGGAAGTCTCGAGCCCGTGTAGGATGAAGCAGTCGAATGGACAACAGCTGCAGACAGGGACCGCTTAGAGCCCAGCCTGCCTTCACGTTAAAGTCAGCATTATGTACAGTATCTGGCATGTCTCTTACAGCCAATAGCATTTAAAAGTTTTGCTGGTTCACACTAGTGAAGTGTCCTGCACAGAATTCTAAAAACATTCCTTGTCTTCTTATTATTTTAAAATAACGCCTTGAAAATAATATTTCTTAAACCATCTGGCAGTATCCCTTAAAGTCGCTGTAACCTTCTGGATTTGCTCAGTAAACTGGGCTCAGATATGCTACTTTGTAAGTGCAGACACAATAAATAATCCTAAATCTAATCATATAATTGAAAGTATTTGTATAAAAACAGAAATCACATGTTCAAATAGTTTTTAACCGTTTTTATCACCTTTAAATACAAACATGGCATTACACAGAGTTAAGATGCCGTTCTCATGTATAAGATACATAAAGCTGTCTCAGAACCAGGCTGTCTCTTGTAGTGGTGCGGTATTAATATTGACAAAGTCAGAGTGAAGAGATATTGGGGTTTTGTTGTGTGGGTATTTCTGGCCACACAGATGAGTTTCTCAGGCGTGCACCTAGATTTGCCCTTTACACAGCACATATCGGTACTCAATGTGCTCTCACACACCCAAACTAGCCAGCGAGCAGGATGTGCTGAGACGCACGTGTTGGAAGCTGCTGTGTTTGTGGACTGGCCGGGTTCTGAGCCGTGATGCTGACTTTAACGCGAGCCACACTGAAGGCCTTCCTGTCATGTTGTTGTGGTTTGTGGCAGTCTGAATGGAGGCACGGGGATGCTGACGCTGAGCTCTGCCACATCCTGTCGGGCTGAGGTGCTGTGTGGGGACATAGAGGAGCGGTAATTAGCCACTGGTGCACTCACTTGACATGAGTTCTTTCACTGTTACTACAGGGACTGTGGCTTCATTTATTCATGTGCTATATATTAGGAAAAAACCTCACCATGGGTGTTTGCTACCATTCCGTGGTGGTATCTGAGAAGCTGCTCTGTACAGATACATGCAATCATAGTCTCATTATACACCAAGGAGCTACACTGTTATAAAAAGGTTACTTGCTGATGTATAGACAAAATACTGTAATTACAATGCTACATATTGTGAATGTATAAACTCAACACCTACCTTGTAGCTACACCTAATGCCGACAAGAAATACACCTGTATGATGCACGGATCTCACAGATATACTCTATAGGTGTAGGGTACACTATTCTATAGGTGTAGATATACCCCATAGGTGTAGAATATACACTAATCTTATAGATATCCTCTATAGGTGTAAGATACACCTGTACGATACACGAATCTTATAGATGTACTCTATAGATTAGCTACTATATACAGTGACGTGTCTGTTTTCATAAAGCATGTCAGCCCCCTCTACCCTGTTCTGAGCGCAGGTTTCCCAGAGGCAGGGATGTGATGTGTATGACTGTCATGACAAGTAGGGTTGCTGCTGCTTTGTACATATCAGTGTGATTGAGTGGTTCAGTACCAGTAATATGTGACCAGCAGAAGTGCTGTGGTCAGTACTGGGACACCGATGCAGAGGGTTGGTAGCTAGGACATGTTTAACACAAACAGAGCGTAGAGACACCAGGTCTCACTCTGCGGAGAGCGCATGTCACGCAACCGCCCCAGTCCATGACTACAACTCCCGTCTTCCCTAGCACAACCTCATCACTCATCAGATCTTCCTCACCAGTTTACTAGTGTCACCTGTATGGCATCTTTGCTACGCTATTTAGTCTCCTGTTCCATTCATTCAGTGCAATGTATTATCGCTTTTCTATCGCGAGTACTGAGCACATCCCACTGAGCGTGTCCCTGATATATCTCTGGCTATTACCCTCGTCTGTTTCCGTTTACAATTGTTGCTTGTTTTGCTATAAAATAAACCCGGTTTATTTTATATGCGTCTGGCCTGGTCTCAGATGTCACAGCGCACCATAAACAGAATAGCGGATGTTGAAGTGACAGTCAAATACTGACCTTCAGTTATTTTGACCAAAGTTTTTAGGATCACATGAACACTGTGATTCATCTAACACTTACAGAACGCTCACTAGTCAGGTGTGGATTGGACATGATGGTGCCATGTGATTGGTTAGAGGATCAACTGTTCGTAAAGTTCTATAATATGTGTATCACCTTGGCCAGAGGAGCTAAAACATATACAGCATGAGATATTGTACAGCAGACAGAATGAGATATTATACAGCAAACAGATTGAGATATTATACAGCATGAGATATTATACAGCAGACAGAAAGAGATATTGCACAGCAGACAGAATGAGTTATTATACAGAATGAGATATTATACAGCAAACAGAATGAGATATTATACAGCATGAGATATTATACAGCATGAGATATTATACAGCAGACAGAATGAGATATTATACAGCATCCAGAATGAGATATTATACAGCATATTATACAGCAGAAAGAATGAGATATACAGCAGACGGAATGGGATATTATACAGCATGAGATATTATACAGCAGACAGAATGAGATATTATACAGCATATTATACAGCAGAGAGAATGAGATATTATACAGCAGAGAGAATGAGATATACAGAAGACAGAATGAGATATTATACAGCAGAGAGAATAAGATATTACACAGCAGACAGAATGAGATATTATACAGCAGACAGAATAAGAGAATGTGGAACATGCAAAAAATAATCATAATAACTGAGCTCTACAGTAGAATTATTACTGTATAATTATTCTTAGGCTACTCCTAGGTGTGTAATTATTAGCTCCAATGGCTAGGAAATAAATGAACGTGGTTCAGTCTGAAATAGAAAGGATAATTTACAAAATTAATTAATTCATTTATTCATTAGTTTATTTACTTCCTGTGCTGAATGTCACTGCGACACCCAGCTCTCTGGTGGATGTTCCTTCTTCCGGAGACTCTGAGCACTTTCTCCTTCCTTTAACGTCCTTCTTAAATCATGAAGCTGTCTCTCCTCTCCTCCCACCGCGATGCTGGCCATGGCACTTCCCGATTGTCCCCGAGAACCTTCGGATTTATCCTGTTGTTATTCTGAAGGTCCGGCATCGTTTGAGTACGAAGGGGCATACCACGTCAGCTTGAATTATCTTTCGTTCATTTGGAGATGAGCCAATAGGTGCCGCTCCAGAGAAATGCCCCCTAACATGGCCTCCTTTATGAAACGGAGCTGCCGCCACATAGATCCACCCTGAAGGGTTGGTTGGGTTTTTTTGTCGTGCGAGGACAGTCTTCTGTGTCCACGCCTGTTCTGTCCAGGTCCATGAATATTCTGTAATCAGCTGAAACTGTTGCTGTTTGAAGACTTTGCTGTGGTTTTTGTTTGTTTGTTTGTTTGTTTTGTTGTTGTTTTTTTGCTGATGCTGTGGTGATTTGAGGTATTTACCCGTATTTTTTAGCTGTTTATCGAGCCAGCAATATTAAGCCTGCAGTTTAAGCCAAGTGACAGTAACATTTAGAGGACGTCTGTAAAACCATCCACACTTCAAAGCTAGTCAAAGCAGGGCTCGTCATACTAATGTCTTGTCCATACCAAACAAAGCAAACTAGGGTCTGGACAAACAAAGAAAAGAAAGAAGAACTGTTCATTTTTTCAACACAGAGGGTGTATTTTTCTTTTTTTTGCAGCACACTGCAATTTTTATGTGAGTGCTAGAAGCTCTCTGACTCTGTTGACTGTTGACGGACAAACTAGTGCCTTGTCATCTCCAATATTTGTTATTTTCCTTTTAAAAGAAATTACTCAGTGATGTCTCAGAACTGAAGGTTTGCTTCAGATGAAAGGTACCCTTATGCAAAGATTTCTCACCAATGCCCCATATCCTACCTTAGCTGTGATGAAGCACACTGCTTAATCTCAGATTAACACAAAGGGCTGGTTTTTTGGAAACTCTGAGGTCATTTTTCAGATGCATGTGAAACCAGTCAGAAGCAGCTATTTATATGAGAACAGAAAACATCTTTATCAGACTGGTTAATAAAAACCACAGATCGACTGATGGCCAGTTCCACTGGCGTGTGTGTGTGTTTGGTTACAGCAGGTATAGGAACGCAGTCAGTTTCTCTCTCCCATCTGTTCCCTAGCACAGGACACAGGAGTGCGGTGTGCATGTATCTTGTACAGGCCTCTTGCATTGCAAATGAAACTGATGTAATGAAAATATCACATTAACGGAAATTACGAAATCCTGAAGAGTCGTTTCCCTACTTGTTCACGTATAGTTTCCAGCGTTTGGCATTAGCTGTTTGTGTGGTTCTTCAAAAGGACATCCAGTTGAAGAGAAAAGGACACTGTGATTCATCTTCAACCTAATAAACCACTCAACGTACCACAGGACGCGCCACCCTGGAGATTATTGACAGCGCGACAAAGGCACTTGCTGTATGTGTAATGTGTAGTGATGAGTCAGTGGTCATATCTGTCAACCGGCAGGATCACGTTTGCCTCTGCGATAATCCCATGTGTATTGCATGCATCGTTCCCTTTGGCGTGGAATGGGAAATAACTGTTGTGTTTTCTCCCAGATTTGTTGCCATCAGAGAGAAAATCAGGAATTTGTTGAGGTGCTGCCCACCATCTGTGACTTGTGGTCACATTTTCTCATTTTAAAACATTCCCAGGGAATGTTCTTTGCAGGCATGTGGAAATCTGCATTAAAAACACATCGATTCTGACCTGCACGTTTTAATCAAGGGTCGAAATCTTTCACAACATGGGGGGGGTCTTTTTTTTTTTTTGTCGGTAAACCATCAAAAACGGCCTCTCTGACCCTTCTTGATGGGTGGATGCATAATTTAGAGCGTTCCTGACGGAGGCGTTCCTGACCTAGACGAGTTACTGCCAGCGTGTTCTGCAGCAGGGAGCTGCGCCTGGACACACAGCAGCTGCACGGGCGCGGGATTAATCCACCGTGTGCGCCATGTTGTGTGGGGTTTTCTGAAACAGCAACCCACACTGCAACAGGACTACGAGCAGAAAAACTCAGAAAGCAGAAAACAGGACTGCTGCACGTTTGTGGTAAATGTTCATGTTGGTCACTGATGTACGCGGCGTGTTGTGGGTTTAACACCGTCGCCTGTACTCGGCGTGTTGTGTGTTCAACACCGTCACCTACATAAATGTAAAATGCATAAAGGATTTTTGCCGCATTGTGACTTGATCTCCTGAGGCAGGGCGCTAGGCTAGTGTTGTATTTTGCTACATGGAAAGTAGATTTGTTGTGCTAACTAGAGAACAGGTGGAACATTTTTCGTTACCATGTGCAATTTTATGGATGGTAGAAGCTGAAGAAGAGAAGAGACTGACTCTGTTTACGTCAGAAGGAGCCTGTTTGAAGTGTCAGCAAATCACAGATGGTGTGACCTGTAGGAATGTTTTTGGAAAACAGGACTGCTGCACGTTTGTGGTAAATGTTCATGTTGGTCACTGATGTCCTGAGTTATGGTCTGTCACGGTTCCAAAAACCTTCCTACAGGTCACACCATCTGTGATTTGCTAGGATAAGGACACGCCAAACTGACACTTCAAACAGGCTCCTTCTGACGCAAACAGAGTCAGTCTCTTCTCTTCTTCAGCTTCTACCATCCATAAAATTGCACATGGTAACGAAAAATGTTCCACCTGTTCTCTAGTTAGCACAACAAATCTACTTTCCATGTAGCAAAATACAACACTAGCCTAGCGCCCTGCCTCAGGAGATCAAGTCACAATGCGGCAAAAATCCTTTATGCATTTTACATTTATGTAGGTGACGGTGTTGAACACACAACACGCCGCGTACATCAGTGACCAACATGAACATTTACCACAAACGTGCAGCAGTCCTGTTTTCTGCTTTCTGAGTTTTTTTGCTCGTAGTCCTGTTGCAGTGTGGGTTGCTGTTTCAGAAAACCCCACACAACATGGCGCACACGGTGGATTAATCCCGCGCCCGTGCAGCTGCTGTGTGTCCAGGCGCAGCTCCCTGCTGCAGAACACACTGGCAGTAACTCGTCTAGGTCAGGAACGCCTCCGTCAGGAACGCTCTAAATTATGCATCCACCCATCAAGAAGGGTCAGAGAGGCCGTTTTTGATGGTTTACCGACAAAAAAAAAAAAAGACCCCCCCATGTTGTGAAAGATTTCGACCCTTGATTAAAACGTGCAGGTCAGAATCGATGTGTTTTTAATGCAGATTTCCACATGCCTGCAAAGAACATTCCCTGGGAATGTTTTAAAATGGGAAACTGTGACCACATGCCACAGATGTTGGGGAGCACCTCAACAAATTCCTGATTTTCTATCTGATGCCAACAAATCAGGCCTGATGCTGTCTGATGGCAGAAGGTCAGCTCAGTGTGTCCTCCCTGACTCTCCAAAAATAGTTCGTCACCATTGCCTTAACCACACATTTGTAATTGTATAATTTCACAAAATGTTTTAAAAAATGCTTTGTCCACTAAAAATGCTCAGGATCCTGAGACACGTGCTTCATTAGCACCATGCCTGCGCTTCAGCACTCTCCTCAGAGTGCACTGAGGCGCTTGGCACTGCTGCAGGGGCGGGGCTACAGTCATGTGGGCGGGTGTGGGTGGGGCTTTTTCTGCTGCTGTTATGTTGTGACCTGAGAGAACAGGAGAGGAACAAAGGAGATTAAGAAGGTTATTAAATCAATAATAAAGAAATAAAAGCTGTCATGACCACGGCAGGACACTTTCTGATATATAGAACAATATACAGAGTGAACACGAAGGCAGGACACTTTCTGATTACCTGGAATTTGATCCATTCTGTTGATTTGGAAGCGTACACTCTTCTGGAACAGCCTTCATCAGGACACGTCCATGTAGCTCGTTTTAAGGAGCTAAGACAGAAGAGCCAAACGGCCTATTAAAGTGAGAAGACTGGGTCTTGACAGCCATCATCATTACAGAGAGCGGGAGGGAGAGAGAGAGAGAATAAAGGGGGGAACAGGAGGAGAAGGGGAGCTGAAAAGTCCTCTTAAATAAACAGGTCATGTATTTTTAACTCTAAACCATTAATAAGACTTATGTAGGTATTTGTCAGTGCTTCAGATTTCAAATTCATCGACTCAGCATTTAGATATATGCCAAGCAGCCACTAAATGCCTCCCCATAAAAGTTAATTCAGTGTTTAATGCGTTTTTATATCTCAAACACACACTAAATCTCTCCCTCAGGACACAGAATAGCGCAGAACTGTTTCACTTGCACGTGGCATCATTTTAAACGGCAGGCGGTGGTAAAAGGGGCAAAACTCGGAACCTCAGCAGCGTAAACACGAGTGACACGCACCAGTGGTGAGGTGCAGTGCAGTATTTTAAAAGCGCTCACATTGAGAATGGTGAATCTGTTTTAGGAGCATGGTTGAACTACCGAGTATCTTACAGGAAGAGGACGGTCTGTTTATGTTGGTGTTGCAGATATAAGTATCATCAGACATAAGAGAATATTTGGGAATTTTTAATGTTTACATTGTGTGCTGCACAGACCCTTTTGGACAAAGTGCTTGATTTTCCAACCCAACTTTCAATGGTTTATTTGATAATTAGGTACAAGTTCCTATAATTACCTTACAATGCAAGAAGCAAAGCAGTGTCAGTAGAAACCAACCTTAACGACCACACACACACACACACACACACACACACACACACACACACACACACACATACACACACACACACACACACACACACACACACACACACACACACACACACACACATACACACACACACACACACACACATACACACACACACACATACACACACATACACACACACACACACACTCTCACACACACACACACACACACACACACACATACACACACACACACACACACACACACACACATACACACACAGACACACACACACACACATACACACACACACACATACACAGATACACACACACACACACACACACTCTCACACACACACACGCACACACACACACACACACACACACACATACACAGACACACACACACACACACACACATACACACACACACACACACACCCGTCTCAGCATTTAACCCTCCCAACTCCCCTCCCCAACCCCCACTTTCAGACACTCCTGCACTTTCCTGTCTTGTTTTATAGCCATCAAAGCAACTCATCACCAAGCACACACACTCACACACACACACACACTCACACACACACACACACACACACACACGTAAGCAAACAAAAACAATGACTCAGCATCTCTGAGAAGGCTTTGTAACAAACACAAACAACTCCTCAGGGCATTCTCAAAGTGAAATTTCTCTTGCAGTAAGTTTATTAGCAACCACTGAAACAAGCCCAGTTCCTCCGGACTGGAGCAGTAAATTACACAGCCATCACAGACCTCCTCCATCCTAGACCTCCCTCCATCCCAGACCCCCCCAACATAGACCTCCCTCCATCATAGACCTCCCCAACATAGACCTCCCTCCATCATAGACCCCCCCCCACATAGACCTCCCTCCATCCTAGACCTCCCTCCATCCCAGACCCCCCCAACATAGACCTCCCTCCATCATAGACCCCCCCCCAACATAGACCTCCCTCCATCCCAGACCTCCCCCATCATAGACCTCCCTCCATCCTAGACCTCCCTCCATCCCAGACCACCCCTTTTCTGTCCTGCTACGGATCGCATTAGCAGATGTGTGACAGCTAGATGCTCTACAGGGCTATTAAACAGCATTCAGGATAAAAGCTCTTAGCATTTGCTTAAGTCAGATATGTCTATAACTGCAGTGGTCGCTCATAGAGAAAAGGAATCCTTAAGGATATATGTGTTGTGGTCACATGATTACTGACAGCCACTCCACTGTAGAGCTCACTGATGAAACTCCTCAGTGCAGAATTGCCTACAAGCAAACAGCATAGACCTTCAACAGCAGTGTTGCCCATTTATGGCATTTAGCTGACGCTTTTATCCAAAGCGACTTACAATTATGACTAAGTACACCTTGAACTCAGGGGCCCAACAATGGCAACCTGGCAGTGGTAGTACTTGAACTGGCAACCTTCTGATTACTAGTCAAGTACCTTAACCACTGAGACATCACTGCCCTACCCACAATCACACCCACACCCTGTAATGTCTGATGGTATAGATGTTGTATTATAAATCCAAGTCTCAGTATCAGGACAGAGAATCTCAGCAGTATTGTGAGTGTGTTAAACATGTCCACACTGTGCACAGCACAGAGCCCTGCTAACAACACACTCCTGTTTTGGAACCAACCGTTTAATGACAACGTTATTGGAGTATCTAAGACTGCTCTCTCTGGGGCAGGAGTGTCCAGGACTGCCCCTGCCAGGGCAGGAGGGCTGCTGGAGCTGGCATTTGGTGCCACAGGGCTGAGGATGTGGCACACACACACACACACACACCAGTGAGGGCAAACACACTGACTACAATCACACTCAGCACCGCCAACCCGCACACTACACACACACACACACACACACACACACACACACACACACACATCGCACTCGCACATATGTGCATACAAACACGTGCACACAGACACGCACAAGCACACATGCAGTCACACGCACATACACACACACAAAATATACTCACACACACCATCTGGTCTCACTTTCTTTAAATGTTGAATATGGGAATACGATGGTGTCATGTGAATTCTCAAGGGAAGACGAGAGTAGTATCATGAGTGCTGGATATGTGTAGATGAGCACACAGCACGGCTGTGCGTAGGGTCCCGGGAATGGGAATGTGCCCATCGCAAATCCCGTTTTAGGGTCCCAGGAATGTTGAATGCCCGAGGCTCTGTGTTCCTCCTTATCATTTTGCACAGCGAGCGATAATGTTTTTATCATGACTGTCCTCTGGGGGAGGACAGTCTCCCATCTTTAATAAATCCGCACAGGCAGAGAACTTCGTTATTTTAAATGTCAAAGTAAAAAGGAATTTGTAAGGTCTCCGTTCTTTTCACTGTCCTGTCATTTAAGAAGGGAACATCCTCGAGATTTGAATCTTAAGTTGT
Organism: Electrophorus electricus; assembly: GCF_041902795.1. NCBI lineage: Eukaryota > Metazoa > Chordata > Actinopteri > Gymnotiformes > Gymnotidae > Electrophorus > Electrophorus electricus. The sequence continues at coordinate 848,530 of NC_137501.1, forward strand.
GAAATTGGATGTCACCTGCTCAGATGGCAAGAGAAAATGACTGGGAGGTAATGAGACATGTGCAATGACCTGAGTCTGAGTGTCTGAGTGTCTGAGTGTTTGAGTGTCTGAGTGTTTGAGAGTTTGAGTGTTTGAGTGTTTGAGTGTCTGAGTGTCTGAGCGTTTGAGCGTCTGAGCGTTTGAGCGTCTGAGTGTTTGTGTGTTTGAGTGTTTGATGCTCACTCATCCTGAATCCTCACAGTGATAATACTTTTGGAATTTGAGTGAACCTTTGACTGGAATTGTACGTTTTCATATTTTTTCTAATTCAAACTGTAAAGTTAAAACTGAGCTGCGAGCTTTTAGAGGCCGATCATAGTTCTCAGATCTCTGGAATGTCTAATGATACTGTAAACAAGTTGGTTTTGTTTTCATTAAATTCTGATTAGTGAGGAGTTAGGAAATGTAAGGTAATACAACCATTTGTATTTTATTTTATTTATTTATTTCTGAGTTTCCATGCAGTGTTGGATTAGCTCTCTGAGCGCCCGTTCATGTCCAACTGGATCTAAAGGAACCCCGTGGATGTTGGATGTGTTAGTTTAATACACAATCCTTCTCTTCCTCACATAGCACAGCGTCTGTGGCCCAGAGCATCACCTGTGCCGTCACTGTGTCTGTGGCAGTCACCGATGTGAATAATGAATAATGAAAAGTGTTCCTTCTGAAGATCCTTTGTTTGTGGTATTATAACAGTTTAACTGAAATGTCTGTCATCCTCTGTGTGTGTGTGTGTGTGTGTGTGTGTGTGTGTGTGTGTGTGTGTGTGTGTGTGTGTGTGTGTGTGTGTGTGCTGCAGGTCTAGCCAAGCCCATGGGTCTGGTGGAGGGTCCAGGGGGTCTGGGCCAGGGTGGAGCTGCTGCCACTCTGGGGGAGGACAGTCAGGAGGGCAGATATGAGGAGTATGGCTACAACGCCCAGCTCAGTGACCGCATCTCTCTGGACAGGAACATCCCAGACTACAGGCCCAAGAAGTGAGTCTACTGCCCCAGAACACACACACGCGCGCACTCACACACACACACACACACACAAACACACACACACACACACAAAACCTGCAGATTCACAAGCATACAAGCACATACTATATTCAGTCCTGCAACATATATATGTATATATATATATAAAAATCCTGACCAACTTTTATCTGAAGACTTTAAAGGCACAAAGATCCTCTTTGCACTGTGGTTTTCAGGGTCCAGGACCCTCATAACCAATAATGTTTCAGGGAGGTTTTTAGACCGTGTAGGGAGAGAAGGAGAATTATAAATAGCCACATGACTAAATAACTTTCCTCCAGTTTTGCACCCAGGAGGAGAGCACTGGCAGTGTGTATGTGAGTCAACAGCGACAAACGCAGTGAGCGTGGCATGTTCAGATCACGTTGCTACACTAATGCTAAAGAACGACACATAATGTAAAATAATACAGAGAATAAGACATTGTAGATGTTCCTAGACCTGAGAGATTAACGATCATTCATAATGACCTTTCTAATCTGATATGGGCATGAGGATTGTTGTATTGCTTCTGTGTCCCCATCACTGAGCGTGAGTATCGGGACTTGTAGTGCTGTCTGTGATGCCTCAGACAGGTAGGTAATGACCCCCGTTTCTCCACCTCCTCATCTCGGTGGTCCTCGCCCGACTCCGGCTTCGCGTTACGTTTTGCCACCAAGGGTGGGCCGGGAGTTTGTTGTCCCGGGTAGAGGTGGAGAAAACACAATGATGCGGTCAGACTGCATACTGTGGTAAACGGCGGGAGAAAAATAACTGTAGATTATTTAGCTCCATCTGAAAGGCAGCGAGTAAGAGTGGAAGCCTAAAATAGGACAAGCGTTCTCTTACCGGATAAAAATAATCCCGGGTGGACGAGCTAGTACAGTTGCTTCCTGCTTTTGACTGGAATCCCATTGGTTCCTCAGCCCTGCTGGAAGCCCGTGAACTGCGTTTACAGTGACAGGCTGCTTTTCTTTCTCTTCCTTCATTCCTTCATTCTCCCTTCTTTTGAGCATTCGATTTTGGGAGTGGGTTTAAACTGGATGATGAGCAGCGATGTCAAGCGATCCGGAGAGAGGTCAGCTCAGGTCACTGTGCTTCGACGGTTCAGACGTATGCGGCGCTTACGATCAGTTGTGCGCCTCAGGCTGAGCACGGTGAGCAGGTTGGTGTGAAACCTCGCAGGGACTGATGACTGTACAGGACGGCACGTCAGTGAAAAGTCCAAGAGAGAAAGAAAAAGGACAGAGAGATTAGAGAGGAGGAATGTGACAGGGAATCCGTCCTCTAACACAGACATTGCGTACATTTATGCCAAAGAAAAGAAGAGAAATATCAGGCGTTTTTAATCTATTCTAAAACTCAAATGGGTCTAATGTTTGCCTGGGTAAGGCAGGACCTCAGCCCTGGTTCTGGGAAGCTGGCCAGAGCACGGGTTTGAGAGATGAACTACCAAAAGGATCCTTTCAAATCCTACGAGGTTACAGGCACAATACAGAAACACACGAACTGAGCCAAAATCAGTCAACAGCTGTTGAGTGACGACATGAACTAATTGCATTGCCACTGTAATGGAATATGATGTCACACCTGTTTTAACAAATCTAGCAAATGTTTAGCAAATTGTTTTTTCGCTTTCACCAAGGACTTTCCAAGCCCATAAATTAAAATTAGCTTTTGATAAATTGTGAAATAAAAAAAAAAGAAAAAAAGTTGAGACTTTAGAACCAAACTCAGTAAAAGCTTATAGTTATTATCAGATTAGCAGAAGAGGAAACTGGTATGAGTGAACAGGTAAACCATATAGAGCATGAAGTCTCCAGGTCTAGAACCGGGAATGCCTTTTAGAGGCTCTAGATAACCACTGTATGAGGGTCTAGGCAACTACTGTCCTAGGGTCTAACTAACCACTGTATGTGGGTCTAGATAACCACTATATTAGGGTCTAGATAACAACTGTATTATGGTCTATATAACCAATGTCCTAGGGTCTAACTAACCACTGTACTAGGGACTAGATAACCACTGTATTAAGGTTTAGATAACCTGTGCTAGGGTCTAGATAACCACTGTATTATGCTCTAGATAACCACTGTATTAGGGTCTATATAACCATTGCCCTAGGGTCTAACTAACCACTGTATTAGGGTCTAGATAACCACTGTATTAGGGTCTAAGTAACCACTGTATTAGGGTCTAGATAACCACTGTATTAAGGTTTAGATAACCTGTGCTAGGGTCTAGATAAGCCCTGTATTAGGGTCTATATAACCCCTGTATTAGGGTCTATATAACCTCTGTCCTAGGGTCTAACTAACCACCATACTAGGGTCTAGATAACCACTGTGCTAGGGTCTAGATAACCACTGTATTAGGGTCTAGATAACCACCATGCTAGGGTCTAGTTAACCACTGCATTAGGGTCTTGATAACCACTGTATTACAGTCTAGAAATCCATTGTTCTAGGGTCTAGAGAACCACTGTGGTGGGGTCTAGATAACCACCATGCTAGGGGCTTGATAACTACTGTATTGGGGTCTAGATAACTACAGTATTAAGGTCTAGATAGACACAGTGCTATGGTCTAGATAACTACAGTATTAGGGTCTAGATAACCACTGCATTAGGGGCTTCACAGTATAACACACACTTCAGTCTGGTAAACAGGGTAACGGAACTGATTTTACTTTACTTTAGCATTCTGTTCACCACTAACAACTAAAGATCACCCAGCCCAGCCAAGACCAGCTCAGACATTTCCACTTTCTATTGTTTCCCTCTTCTCACCCACAGCGACATTCATCTCCCACAAACCCCCCACTCACCCATAACTCTACACCTCCATCCATTCATAACTCCACCTATATCCACCTACGACTCCAAACGCCCATAACTCTACACCCCCAATCCATTCATAACTCCACCTATATCCACCTACGACTCCAACCGCCCATAACTCTACACCTCCATCCATTCATAACTCCACCTATATCCACCTACGACTCCAACCGCCCATAACTCTACACCCCCAATCCATTCATAACTCCACCTATATCCACCTACGACTCCAACCACTCATAACTCCATCTCCCATCTCCTGGTGTCTGCTCTTAGTCAACTATAGATATTCAGTCGCATATTCTGTGGTTTATATATGAAAACTCAAGTTGCATAAAAATTTGCTGTCTGCAGCTTGGACTCTATTCACAAGACTCGAGAGCAAACCAGTAGGGAGGCAGAATAATGGCACCCTGCTGGAAGAGAGAGAAATCACGCCAAAGCCCCATCAGTCAAACAACTCTCATTCTTCTTTCTTCACTGAAAATACATGCTGATAAGGGAGTGGTAGAAATTGGCTTTGAATGATCGTCTGTTGTCACTGTAAATGTGAGGTCTTATCGGAACACTGCAGCATACAGGAGCTTCGGAAACCTACCGCCTGTCCGCAAAGCTGACGTCACTACCAACCACGGTTTTATTTCAGTGTTTAAATGTTGTCCAATATATTGATACTCATTTAACAAAAAAAAAGAAAACTGCTCATAAATGTAAGTATATCTGTATGTAGTTCTAGAGATAGGGTTAGGGTTAGAGTTAGGTTAGAGTTAGGGTTACGGGCTGGGGTTAGGGTTAGGTTAGAGTTAGGGTTAGGGTTAGAGTTAGGGTTAGGGTTAGGTTAGAGTTAGGGTTAGAGTTAGGGTTAGGGTTAGGGTTAGAGTTAGGGTTAGGGTTAGAGTTAGGGTTAGAGTTACGGTTAGGGTTAGAGTTAGGGTTAGGGGTTAGGGTTAGGGTTAGGGTTAGGGTTAGGTTAGGGTTAGGGTTAGGGTTAGGTTGCCCTTTCCAACATTGTAACCCCCACACCACTGCTGTTCCTCCCACCACTGTTGCCCCCACTACTGTTGGGTTAGGGTTAGGGTTAGAGTTAGGGTTAGGGTTAGGGTTAGGGTTAGAGTTAGGGTTAGGGTTAGAGTTTGGGTTAGGGGTTAGGGTTAGGGTTAGAGTTTGGGTTAGGGGTTAGGGTTAGGGCTAGAGTTTGGGTTAGGGGTTAGGGTTAGGGTTAGGGTTAGAGTTAGGGTTAGGGTTAGGGTTCAGGTTAGGGTTAGGGTTAGGGTTAGAGTTTGGGTTAGGGGTTAGGGTTAGGGTTAGGTTAGAGTTAGGGTTAGGGGTTAGGGGTTAGGTTAGAGTTAGGGTTAGGGTTAGGTTAGAGTTAGGGTTAGGGGTTAGGGTTAGTTTAGAGTTAGGGTTAGGTTAGGGTTAGGGTTAGGGTTAGGGTTAGAGTTAGGGTTAGGGGTTAGGGGTCAGGGTTAGGTTAAGGTTAGGGTTGGGGGTTAAGGTTAGGGTTAGGTTAGAGTTAGGGTTAGGTTAAGGTTAGGGTTAGAGTTAGGGTTAGGGGTTAGGGTTAGGGTTAGGTTAGAGTTAGGGTTAGGGGTTGGGGTTAGGGTTAGGGGTTAGGGTTAGGTTAGAGTTAGGGTTAGGTTAGAGTTAGGGTTAGGGGTTAGGGGTTAGGGTTAGGTTAGGGTTAGAGTTAGGGTTAGGGTTAGGGTTAGAGTTAGGGTTAGGGTTAGAGTTAGGATTAGAGTTACGGTTAGGGTTAGAGTTAGGGTTAGGGGTTAGGGTTAGGGTTAGGGTTAGGTTAGGGTTAGGGTTAGGGTTAGGTTGCCCTTTCCAACATTGTAACCCCCACACCACTGCTGTTCCTCCCACCACTGTTGCCCCCACTACTGTTGGGTTAGGGTTAGGGTTAGGGTTAGAGTTAGGGTTAGGGTTAGGGTTAGGGTTAGAGTTTGGGTTAGGGGTTAGGGTTAGGGTTAGAGTTTGGGTTAGGGGTTAGGGGTTAGGGTTAGGGTTAGGGTTAGGGTTAGGGTTAGATACTCATTTAACAAAAAAAAAGAAAACTGCTCATAAATGTAAGTATATCTGTATGTAGTTCTAGAGATAGGGTTAGGGTTAGAGTTAGGTTAGAGTTAGGGTTACGGGCTGGGGTTAGGGTTAGGGTTAGGTTAGAGTTAGGGTTAGGGTTAGAGTTAGGGTTAGGGTTAGGTTAGAGTTAGGGTTAGAGTTAGGGTTAGGGTTAGGGTTAGGGTTAGGGTTAGAGTTAGGGTTAGAGTTACGGTTAGGGTTAGAGTTAGGGTTAGGGGTTAGGGTTAGGGTTAGGTTAGGTTAGGGTTAGGGTTAGGGTTAGGTTGCCCTTTCCAACATTGTAACCCCCACACCACTGCTGTTCCTCCCACCACTGTTGCCCCCACTACTGTTGGGTTAGGGTTAGGGTTAGAGTTAGGGTTAGGGTTAGGGTTAGAGTTAGGGTTAGGGTTAGAGTTTGGGTTAGGGGTTAGGGTTAGGGTTAGAGTTTGGGTTAGGGGTTAGGGTTAGGGGTTAGGGTTAGGGTTAGAGTTTGGGTTAGGGGTTAGGGTTAGGGTTAGAGTTAGGGTTAGGGTTCAGGTTAGGGTTAGGGTTAGAGTTTGGGTTAGGGGTTAGGGTTAGGGTTAGGTTAGAGTTAGGGTTAGGGGTTAGGGGTTAGGTTAGAGTTAGGGTTAGGTTAGAGTTAGGGTTAGGGGTTAGGGTTAGTTTAGAGTTAGGGTTAGGGTTAGGTTAGGGTTAGGGTTAGGGGTTAGGGTTAGCGTTAGAGTTAGGGTTAGGGGTTAGGGGTCAGGGTTAGGGTTAGGTTAAGGTTAGGGTTGGGGGTTAAGGTTAGGGTTAGGTTAGAGTTAGGGTTAGGTTAAGGTTAGGGTTAGAGTTAGGGTTAGGGGTTAGGGTTAGGGTTAGGGTTAGGTTAGAGTTAGGGTTAGGGGTTAGGGGTTAGGGTTAGATTAGCGTTAGGGTTAGGTTAGGGTTAGGGGTTAGGGGTTAGGGTTAGGGTTAGGTTAGGGTTAGGTTAGGGTTAGGGTTAGGGTGAGGGTTAGAGTTAGGGTTAGGGTTAGAGTTAGGGTTAGAGTTAGGGTTAGGGTTAGGGTTAGAGTTAGGGTTAGGGTTAGGGTTAGAGTTACGGTTAGGGTTAGAGTTAGGGTTAGGGTTAGGGTTAGGTTAGGGTTAGGGTTAGGGTTAGGTTGCCCTTTCCAACATTGTAACCCCCACACCACTGCTGTTCCTCCCACCACTGTTGCCCCTACTACTGTTGGGTTAGGGTTAGGGTTAGAGTTAGGGTTAGGGTTAGAGTTAGGGTTAGGGTTGGAGTTTGGGTTAGGGGTTAGGGTTAGGGTTAGAGTTTGGGTTAGGGGTTAGGGTTAGGGGTTAGGGTTAGAGTTTGGGTTAGGGTTAGCGTTAGGGTTAGGGTTAGAGTTAGGGTTAGGGTTAGGGTTAGGGTTCGGGTTAGAGTTTGGGTTAGGGTTAGGGTTAGGTTAGGGTTAGAGTTAGGGTTAGGGTTAGGGTTAGAGTTAGGTTAGGGTTAGGGTTAGGGTTAGGGTTAGGTTAGGGTTAGGGTTAGGGTTAGGGTTAGGGTTAGAGTTAGGGTTAGGTTGCCCCTTCCAACATTGTAATTTAGGGTTAGGGTTAGGGTTAGGGTTAGGGTTAGGGTTAGGTTGCCCCTTCCAACATTGTAACTTAGGGTTAGGGTTAGAGTTAGGGTTAGGGTTAGGGGTTAGGGTTAGGGTTAGGGTTAGGGTTAGGGTTAGGGTTAGAGTTAGGGTTAGGGTTAGGGGTTAGGGTTAGGGTTAGGGTTAGGTTGCCTCTTCCAACATTGTAACCCCCACACCACTGCTGTTCCTCCCACCACTGTTTCCCCCACTACTGTTGCCCCCCCACCATTGTTACCCCCATCACTGTTACCCCCATTGTTGCCCTTCCCCCTGTTGCCCCTCTGCTCTGCATGTCACCCTTGTTTTACCCCCAGAATCTGTTCTCAGGTTAGTTGTCAGTTTGACGAGTCTCTGGAGCTCCACCTGCTTCCTAACAGCAGCTTCCCTCCACCTGCTTCCTAACAGCAGCTTCCCTCCACCTGCTTCCTAACACCAGCTTCCCTCCACCTGCTTCCTAACAGCAGCTTCCCTCCACCTGCTTCCTAACAGCAGCTTCCCTCCACCTGCTTCCTAACACCAGCTTCCCTCCACCTGCTTCCTAACAGCAGCTTCCCTCCACCTGCTTCCTACCTCTCCTGTAATGCCAGACCAGTAGCTGTAGTCTGAGTCTCGCACCTTATGTGAAGTGTTATACTAACAGTAAATAAAGCAACTTCCTGAGCGAAGAGATTAAAGTCTTGTTTGCAGAGATCAGTATGTAAGATCATATCATTCTGTTAAAATGTAATACAGAAATTAAGAGCCATTGAAGCCAAGACATAAAAACAAATAATCTTGCTATTTACCCAGTTCCTCATGAAGTCTATAGCAGATGCTGATATGATTTAAAACTTTATTATGTCATGCTGAACACAGATGAGAGATAATGTTATTATAGATGTTATTGTCAGGTGTTGAACGGGGGGATGTACCCCTGGACAGACACTAATATCACCCTTAACAACTGTTAAATGACAAATGCATTTTAAGTGAAGCTTAATTTGTAACTGTGTTTAAAGTTAACAGTCAGGGTAGACATGGACGATGTCATTGCATCAGTTCAGCTCAACTCAACTCAGCCCAATTCAGTTCAACTCAGCTCAGTCCAGTTCAGGTCAGCTCAACTCAACTCAACTCAGTTCATCTCAGCTCAGCTCAGCTCTTTGCTGTGGTTGTCTATTTTTGAGTGACTGACCAGTCTTGGCCCATCAGTGACTGACACATATACAAACTCCAGCCCCACTGCTGTGCATGATTCACACATACTAGCACAACACCCACGGATGAGTCGTTACCATGCCAGGGGCACTGCTGCGTTGACCCTGGCGCACCTCCCAAACCATATCTGTACACAAGAGGTCCTACGGTCAGAAAGTGACCAGTGATGAACAGGGCCTATGGTGCCTAGCAGATGGGACACAGTCTGTTATTATTCACCTTTAAAATGCACCTGTAAGATACAAGCTAGGTGTTCCCAATGAAGTGGTTAGGGTAGCTCAATGTCTAGTCAAGTCAAATGTATTTCTATAGCGCTCTTTACAACAGATGTTGTCACAAAGCAGCTTTACAAATGTCAGAGTCCAAGCCCCCAGTGAGCAAGACAAGCGTGACAGTGGTGAAGAAAAACTCCCTGGAGCACGAGGAAGAAACCTGGAGAGGAACCGAGACTCAGAGGCGGGGGGGGGCATCCTCCTGTGGCTGATTACTATATTAATACTTCTATATATGCCAGTTGTTCCACTGCCTATGAACACAACAAATTACAACAAACATGCACGCACACACACGCACACACACACACACACACACACAGAGTGCATTGGCACGCCGTTGGTGTGAAGCAGTGTTGGACTGATCTGTGGTGAAGAGTGCAGTGGCCCATGCTGAGTTCCGTCTGCTGCTTTTACTGCTAGTGCAGCTCAAACCCCACACTGCTGCCTCTTCCTAAGAGAGTGTCTCACTTCCTGGGAGAATGTGTCACTTCCACCTGCTGCCAGGCCAGTAGTCATATGCAAGCGTGTGTGCAGAAAAAGAAATGAAGAGAAGGTGATGAAAAGAAACATCGTGTGTGTGTGGGGTGTGGGGTGTCGGGGGGGGGCAACTCTTGCTAGCGTCAGATTTGAGAGGTCCTGGGATGGCTGTGTTCTGTCCCATCACCCAGTCGTCACGGTGATTGAAGACTGACGTTTTTAGAGGGACGGTGATAACGGTGTTCTGAGTGTCCAGTCATCTGTGAAGACGCACACTTTTGTGGCAGGAATAGGGGAATTTAAAATGCTTGACATGAGGGGGACCTAAACCTCCTGGCTATAAAATCACTACATAAGTGAGCACACATGAAATGTAGCCATCATTTTAGCGTTGATTTGGGTTAGTGTCTGAGAACCAAGCAGTCTATTGAGTGTGGGGAGAAAACACCACCACCAACAATAGTCCCTTAAGAAGGTGTTGTCCTTTGGCAGAGACCTGCCTGTCCATGGTTAGGACACGGGGCTGCACTGTTTCTGCTCTGCAGGATGGTCTAGCTCGTCTCTCTGTTGATACCAAAGTGATCGTAGCCGGTCACTGACATGTGTCCAACAAGTGGCTGTCATGTGAGATTACAGCAGTGTGATTAGCTATGTTTATTTATAATACACGTGTAACCATATACCTTTGCAATATTTTCACAAAATATGAACCCTATCACTGAATTTACCCTTAACCCTAACCTTAATCCTAACCCTAACCCAGACCTTACTCCTAACCCATAACCCTAACCCTAATCCTGACCCTGACCCTTACCCTTAGCCCTGTCCCTAACCCTTACCCTAACCTAATCCTGACCCTAACCCTTAACCCTAACCCTAACCTAACCCTCACCCTGACCCTGACCTTAACCCTAACCTTAACCCTAACCCAGACCTTACTCCTAACCCTTAACCCTAATCCTAACCTAACCCTCACCCTGACCCTAACCCTAACCCTAACCCAGACCTTACTCCTAACCCTTAACCCTAATCCTAACCTAACCCTCACCCTGACCCTGACCCTAACCCAGACCTTACTCCTAACCCTTAACCCTAACCCTAACCCTTACCCTAACCTAATCCTGACCCTAACCCTCACCCTGACCCTAACCCTCACCCTTAACCCTAACCCTAACCATAACCGTAACCCTAATTTAACCCTAACCCTAACCATAACCGTAACCCTAACTTAACCCTAACCATAACCCTAACATAACCCTGACCCTAACCCTAACCCTAAACCCTATCCCTCACTCCAACTCTGCAAATAATTGACCTGAGCACTGTTGGGTCATTATGAAGAGTATGAACATGCCTACATTTCTCTCTCTCTCTCCCCTTCTCTCAATTTCTCTCTCCCTCTCTCGCTCTTTTCTTCATCCCTGTTTGTCTCTGTACCAGTGACCAGACTCAGTGTTTTAATTCAGTGTCTTATTAGACCACTGATGTAATTGTGGTTATACCGTCATGAGTGCATGTGAAACTGATCACATCTCTCACAAAATCTTCAAAAGAATTAAGAAATCTTACACAATCTCTTTTGTGGCATTGGTGGGAAAATGTGTTGCTTTCAATATTTAAAATTTCAGCTACATATAGTGGATAATTCAGTCAGGGGCTCTTCCGCGTTTGTGTTTCTCTAGTGGTCTGTGCTTAATGCCTTCTACAGCTGCTCTTTATGGAATGGCTACAAAATCACTGCCATTTTCCCCTGTGCCCAGATTCAAAGACTGGTTTCCAAAAATCTGTTTTAAATGTAAGAAATCCATCAAATCAATGGCAGTAGCAAATGTTTGTTGTGTGTGTGTGTGTATGGTGTGTGTGTGTGTGTGTGTGTGTGTGTGTGTGTGTGTTTGTGTGTGTGTGTGTGTGTGTGTGTGTGTGTGTGTGTGGTGTGTGTGTGTGTGTGTGGTGTGTGTGTGTGTGTGTATGGTGTGTGTGTGTGTGTGTGTGTGTGTGTGGTTGTGAAAGCAATAAAAAGCACACCCGTAGGGCAGAAATCTCCAGCACAGTCGAGCACTAAAACAATCCACAAAAATAAAACAGAGTAATCTTTTGCCCTCCAGTGGAACTGTTGTTTGTAGTCGCCGTGGCGATTCAGGCATTGTTGCGGTTTTGTGTGTTCCGCACCTTCATGCCTCCATGACAACAAGCAGAGTTCTAGAACCGTCGGCGTGAGCAGGATTCCAGCTGACATTTCAGCCTCGTCTGACTGGGAGCACGGCCTCGTCTCCACAGACCACTGAGGGAAAGTGGCGCTGAGAGGCTGTTCTGAAAAAGACCCACGCAGGAGTCAGCACCAGAACATTCTGCTCTCCACAGGGGGATTTTGACGCCCCCAGCAGAAAATCTCTGCTATCTCAGGTCAAATTTTGGATGTGTCTGAAACACCACACACACTTAAACAGGGCACTGTGTGTGTACAGCCAGAAAGCACAGTGCAAAATGCTCAAACAAAACAATATAGATGTTTTCTAGACTTGAGGATTATAAATGCAGCAATACTGATCCAGTCACTGGAAGAACAGTGCAGCAAGATTCCCGGACCTTTCAGTAAGACTCCTAGACCCTTCAGTAAGACACTTGGACTATTCAGTAAGACACCTAAAAAATTTTGAGGAAAACTGTATTTATTTTGTTAACCTCCACTATAGTGGATTTGAGGTTTAATCATTTTAATAAAAATTTAAATAATTATTTATTTTGGATTTGGATTTAAAATACAGTAAACAGCAAAAATACAAACCAGAACAGCAAAAATACAAACCAGTTTTATTTTGTATGAGTGCAGTATTACAGAGAACACAGTGAGTGTTATGGAGAACACAGTGAGTGTTATGGAGAACACAGTGATTATTACAGAGATTACCGTGATTATTACAGAAAACACATTGCCTTCGTTTTATCTAGTGGAGTCACAAAACATAATTTTCATTATTCCAGTAATAACATGATGAACACTTTGAACTTTAATTTACCTCGAGGAAACTTTCTTTAACCCCCTCATTTTGCAGTTGACACAAGCTGGTCATCTGTGTTATCAGGTCAAATGTGTGTGTGTGTGTGTGCATGCCTACTGCAGAATTGAATAATAAATCCTCATGGTACCAAAAGGCCCAGTTATTTATTATGTTCAACATTTTTAATATGTAGGAAGACCCTAATTACAGACTATATACCATAGATACTCACTATACACCATAGATACTCACTATACGCCATAGATACTCACTATAGTTCATAACATTGACAGGAAACTCATAAATCATGCATGGATCTATTGGTCTGTGTCATCTGCCCATGAGGGCAATTTGAGTTCAGTCTGAATTTGGTCTGCGTTCTGCCTGAGTTCAGTCTGAAATCAGTTTGGTTGCACACCAGTTGTTCCTGTTGGCTTCTACTTCAGTGCTCACAGACAGAAATAGGTGTTATTGATTTCCAGTCTTTTATTAATGTTTGTTTTTTCTTTTTCTTCACAACACGCAATTCTATTAGAACACTGAACATTTTCATCTGATAAATGTCAATCGTAGGGTTTCTAATCACACTGTTAGAAATATAACCTTTTTCCTGAGCCTCACAGTCTTAAGGCATATTACAGTAGCTGATTTCCAGAGCAGACAGAGGAGTGCTAGTTTGTGGCACTGCTGAGGACCAGGCCCTATAGCGGGGGATGGGGTTGAGCGCCTATGGTTGCTATAGGAATCTGGAGACTCAGTGTATGTGTGTGCAGTCAGCGTCACGTTGCACAAAAAAAATTGACAGATTAGAAAGCCTTGCACACTTATTTTCGAGTCTCTTGCTTACTTAGCTGATAAAAGGAGCTGCATTCGGGTTATTTCTGGTTTACGACCAATTACGTTCATTTACATAGTGTGTTATTAGGGACTGTGCACTTTGGAGTTTACACAGCTCTCCAAACTTTATCCATGTTCTGTTTTACTCTACTAAATGGCTCATTGAAAACAGAGGCTTGGAATCAAATTCCAATCAGTCTTCCAGAGCCTCAGTTACCATGGCGCCATTTCAAGGGAAGTGTAATCAGTAAGAGGGCAGCTGTGTGTTAGCAGTGATTGTGATGAGGAACATTTATTTGCTTGTGTCTAACACACGTCATCAGGGCCCTCAGCAATCTGCTACATGAAACAGGGCCTGACTACAAAATACAGATGCCTGGTATCCCTTAGATACCATCACTGACATTCTCCAGTTGCATTAACTTGCTGTTCACTCGCTGAAAGACGTTCTTCTACATGGGAAACGGTAGTTGAGAATTTCATTAAAAGGAAACTCACTATCGCTATTTAACTCGATATGCACAGATATTTGTAATAATTAGTTAGTTTCAAATGTTTCATTCATCTCCAGTTTGAAGGAACCTGGGTTGCCAGGTTTTGGGGCAGGTTCGCTGGAGGTTTCCACTGTCCTGTCTGCGGTGTTGTAGGCGCTCATGACTCCCTTCTCTCTCCCGCACAGGTGTAAACAGATGACGTACCGTGATGACCTGCCACAGATCGCTGTGGTCTTCATCTTCGTGAACGAAGCCCTGTCCGTCATTCTGCGCTCTGTCCACAGTGTGGTCAACCACACCCCCGCTCACCTGCTCAAAGAGATCATTCTTGTGGACGACAACAGCGATAGCGGTAAACACACAGACCGACGTACAGACGACATTGCTAATACTCAGCTAAAGCCAAAAGTGGTCAGTTAGAATTGTGTAAATGAATTTGCATTAACTGATAATTAATGGCCTTCATTCTTTCTTTTGCAAATTAGAGTGTTGTTGGGGGAAAGTTCTGTCTCCTTGTTTCTATCCGAACAACATCTGATCCTGAAGGGACTGCTGCTTTTGTGCAGTCTTTAAATCTTTAAGTCTTTAAATCTTTGAATCTTTAAATCTTTAAGTCTTTATCAGACTTAAACATCCTGTGAAAAGTGTGATAATGAGAAAACCACAGAGCAGGTCAGAAGGATTTATGTTCATATCAACCTGATGTGAAACGTGAGCACTGAGACATCCCCAGCAGCACAGGGATGCCGGAAACCTCTGCATCTAGTTACCAGCCTATTTTAGCCAAGCTGTCCAATCAGATCTGTCACGAGTCATGACTCAGCAAACTAGATTTCCCATAATGCTTTATCGCTGTGGTGAATCCAGATGAGTTCAGTCTAAGTACTGTAAACAGAGGCTTAGGGTTCTGTAGACACATTATTACTATTGTACAAACTCTGTTACGCTTTTAACTACATTGACTTAATTGCGTTAGACACTCACTCAACATAAACCTAATATAAGTATACAGGTTTCCTATTTTTTGAGCGGTTTGCATCATTTTGTTTTCTTTGTGTGTGTCCGTGTTTGTGTGTGTGTGTATGGCTGTGAATGCAATAAAAAAACCATTCCAAAAAGCAAGGAACAGCAGAATGAGAAAGAGGCACAGTGCGGAAGAGAGAGAAAGCACACCCGTAGGGCAGAAATCTCCAGCACAGTCGAGCACTAAAACAATCCACAGAAATAAAACAGAGTAATCTTTTGCCCTCCAGTGGAACTGTTGTTTGTAGTCGCCGTGGCGATTCAGGCATTGTTGCGGTTTTGTGTGTTCCGCACCTTCATGCCTCCATGACAACAAGCAGAGTTCTAGAACCGTCGGCGTGAGCAGGATTCCAGCTGACATTTCAGCCTCGTCTGACTGGGAGCACGGCCTCGTCTCCACAGACCACTGAGGGAAAGTGGCGCTGAGAGGCTGTTCTGAAAAAGACCCACGCAGGAGTCAGCACCAGAACATTCTGCTCTCCACAGGGGGATTTTGACTCTTCGAATGCCGGGAAACATTTATTGACATCATCCTGGCATTAAGCAAACTACTCTTTTAAAATGTTTAAAATGCTATACACCGTGCAAGGGTGTGTAACAGAGTGAGACCCGCTGGTGTCCTGTCCCTGTCATCTGAGCGGACACGTCTGTAGTCTCTGGCTGCACTGCAGACACCCGAGACGTTCAAATGGTCAAAGTCCCGGCAGAGAACTGAGCTATCTCAGCTGTCCACACCCCGCAGGTCGGCCACCATGAGCCACTGTGACTCCAGATTTCCATGCTAACATGCTAACATGCTAACATTCTGGCCCACCACTCTTTGCAAGCATTAATCCATTAATATTCATGGTTTCTCTTACTCATTAATATCCAGGTCTTCTCGTCATTAATATTCATGGTTTCTCTTACTCATTAATATCCAGGTCTTCTCGTCATTAATATTCCGAGATGCCTACATGACCTTTTCATGGTAGTGATCTGTGTCGTTGCTTGTGGAGTGTCAATTCCAGGGGAAAACGACTCAAGGAGCAATAATTGTGCGTAGTTTGGAGAACACTGCTGCCGAGCTGGAATGACTCATGGTGACATGCTGATTGTGACGCGGAGGTTATCACCCTCTCACTTTCCTCCCGTTCATGCGCTTCATCTCTGAAGAATTACGCTGTGGTCTGCAACGAGACAAAGGCCGACATACGGGAAATATTGACGTGATTTCCATGTGGAGAAGGTCCATCTCAGCTTTAACAAGTTGAAGAAGACCTTGGAAGTTGATTTGTGGAGACAGAAGTGCTTGTAAACAGAAGATATTGCATTTATATTCAAATAAATGGATGACATTTTTAAAGCGAGAGTTTCTGTAATGTCGTTCAAGGTCAGACCTCAGTGAGTGAGACCTCATTACCACAATATGAGATGAAAATTCACCAGGCAGAACAACTATACGTGTTCATCTTCATTGTATACACACACAAACGCACTCACACATGCACACACATACACACACACACACACACACATACACAAATGCACGCTCACAAATACACACACACGTGCACACACACATGCTAATATACACACACAAATATACACACGCACACAAACGCACTGAAACACACACACACACACACGCGCATGCACACTCACGCTAATGTACACACAAATACACACACATCCAAACACACTGAGACACATGAACACACACACATGCATACACACATGCTCACATACACACACATGAACACAAACACACACATGCATACACAAACACACACTCGCGCACACAGACACACACACACACGTGCACACACACATGCTAATATACACACACAAATACACACACGCTCACAAATACACACGCGTGCACACACACATGCGGACACATGCATACACAAATACACGCTCGCACACACACATGCACACTCGCGCGCACACACACATACACACACACACACGTGCACACACAAATGCTCACACACACACACATGCACACATGCACACACACATGCATACACAAATACACACTCACACAGACACACACGCTCACACACACACTCACACACACACACACACACACACACACACGCTCACACACACACACACACACACACACACACTCACACTCACACACACACACACACACACACACACACTCACACACGCTCACACACACACACACACACACACGCACACACACACACTTGAGAACGATGCTCCTGCTCTGGATGTACAGATGAACGCCACGGACGCCTGTACCTCCATCAAACAAAACAAGGTTGCCTGATTTCCAAAGCTCCCCTCTCAGGAACAGGGCACATTCCAGATCCTCCAGTACCCCTCGATTTCACACGTCCACTTCCCATTGCTTCCAGCTTCTTCCCGGTGAGCTGTGATGGATGGAAGTTTGTTTTTCTTCCAAAGTATTCACTGCTGCATAACTTATCAGTGGGGCAGTTCCTTACACAGGGTACTTATCAGTGGGGCAGTACCCTGCACACATATGAGTGGGGCAGTATTATCAGTGGGGCAGTACCCTACCCAGGGCATGTATAACCAGGGCAGTACACACTGCATCCCAGGTATGTGTACTTGGCCCTTCTCAGTTGAAAATAAAGGGCACTTTGGTTGTTAGCATTCAGATAAACATCTAGGCTTGTGTCATAACAACACAGCAGATGAATCACAATGCAAATTACTCACTGCTGAACAAAATTCACCGTGACAGCAATCTTATCATAGATCAGTTATTGTTGTGCTTTGCATTGTGGCTGTGTTGTGGTGCCATAACGTGTCATTACCGTTACAACAGGGAGCACTGTGGTGCTAATGGCACAGTATGTGTGTATGTGTAAGCAGAGACTGTGTCGTCTAAACACCAGTTTTCCCCTCTCGTTGAGTTTCCTGATGTGATATTTGTTTGTTTATGGAGTGAAGGACGTGTAAGAGTAACAGAGGGGTGTGTGATTGGTTTGGCTTTAGGGAACACCTGTCCTGTCTTCACACCAATTCCTCATCTCACACAAGATGTATCACTCCCAGACTTCGAGAGAAGAACCCCACAAACCCAAACTCACCCTCCTGCAAGTGTGTGTGTGTGTGTGTGTGTGTGTGTGTGTGTGTGTGTGTGTGTGTGTGTGGGTTTGTTTACTTTTGTATGGGAAAAGGTGCGTGGTTGAGCGTAGGTGTGTGTTAATGTGTGTGTGTGTGTGAATGAGTACAGATGCCCTGCCCTCAAGGCTACGACAGGTGGCGGAGAGAACCATTTTTATGGAAATTCGCCACAGTGGACTCATGCATTTGCTCGACTGTAAACAAAAGATCTGCTCCACTGAGATCTGCTTCCCGACCAGAAGCTCTCGCAGTGTAGCCAGCACTGAATTAACGCCTGAAGTGTTAAATCCTGCCTTGCAGTGTTCATTTACATCCAGCTGGATTTAGGAGTTGGTTCCACACTGCAGATTTCACTGTGTGGACTGAATGTTTTATCGTCACTGAGTATGTTGTTTTGCCTTTGTGTTTTTATCAGTGGAGCTGAAGTTTAATTTGGACCAGTATGTGAACAAGCGTTATCCAGGCCTGGTGAAGATTGTGAGGAATGCCAAGCGCGAGGGGCTCATCCGGGCCCGGATGCATGGCTGGAACGCTGCTACAGCTGCTGTGGTCGGATTCTTCGATGCCCATGTAGAGTTCAACACAGCATGGTGAGTGTGGGTGATAACGTGTGGCCTTTTATTCTACCAGAAACGAATTTGCTCACATAGCATTTATATCCCACTCATGTTCATGTTCATGTTGAATGTGCTTCAAACACTTACACTTATTTTGGACATTTTATAAAGAAATATCACTAATTCCACACGAGCACGCACATCCACAGTGCAAGGAGAATCTAATACTCTCCATTTTGGATACAGTGTTAGTTTTTCCTGAGCCCTCAGGCATGCGCGTGCACACACACACACACACACACACACACACACACACACACATACACACAAGCACAGGAGAATGATAGATGTGTGTGTGTGTGGTTCTTCGGTGTAGATTCTGTGAAGCGGTGTGACTCAGGAGTGGTTTGGATCAGTACCAGCATCTCTTTGTTTACTCTCCATAGCAGTAAAGGCCAACTGATGCATAAGTAAATCCGTGTGTGTATTAAGCAGCTTATGAATATTCATGATGTTTAACTATGCTAATTCTCAAAGTGCACAATGTTTACAGTTAGATTTTACATTACTTAATGACAAGGTTTAACTGGCAGAAATAGCTTCTTGTTGTTCAGCTCAGAGCTCAGAGTTTAAGAAGCCGTGTTCACATCTTACTACTCCAAACTGTAAACAAGACCACATGATCAGGGACTGTAGTTAAAAAATCATAGAGTAGAAATTATATATATTTTTCTTGTTTAATTTTACTGTGTTGTGAGAAAACGTATTGTGTAATCAAGGTCCAAACTGAACATGTGACTATAGTGCAGTGTCTTTGTTGGTTTGTGTTTCTTTTTAAACTGTCAGTTTAAACTATCAGAAATATTCACAACCTGAGAGAATAAAAGCCATTTTAACATCTAAGACAAGTTATTACATTTTTATGGCATTTATCTGACACTTTTATCCAAAGTGACTTACAATTATGACTGAACACATCTTCAGTAATTGAGGATTAAGGGTCTAGCTCAGGGGCCCAACAGTGGAAACCTGACAGTAGTGGGACTTGAACCAGCAACCTTCTGATTACCAGTCCAGTACCTTCACCACTAAAAAAAGGAATAAGACAAGTAATACAGGTAAGTGTAACGTTGAGCGGTCAGGAGGCCGACGCATGTGCGGAAACGAGCGAGATTTAATTCAGGGCAAATCCAGAATCAGAGTCGTAGTCGTAGTCCAGGGTCAAAGAGCTAACACGGATTGTACGGGGATACAGGACAAGGGCTAGGATACATGAAAGCAAACAGGGGAAGCCGGCTAAAACAAGATGCTAGGAAAAACCGGGGCTGGGAAACACAGTGTACAAACCAACACAAGCATGCGAAATAAACATACAACCATTAAAATTAACACATTCAAATGAACAGCAAAAACACAGGAATCAAGACAGGGTTTAAATACATGAACCAAAGGTAGAAATGAGGGACAGGTGCAAGCAATCAAACGAGGGGTGGAGAAAACGAAACTAAGGAACGGAACAAAAACACACAAGACAGGGAAACCACGGAACCTGGGAGGGACTGATCCTGACAGTAAGACAGGAAAATTACTCTGAAATGCCTGAAAATGTAGTGTGGTAATACATCTGTACACTTCAATCCGATTATACCTCTCAGTTTAAAAATACATATTTCCTTTTTCAAACAGGTGTTTCACACAGGTGTTGATGTAAGGAATAACACGTACGCTAACTATCCCAAATGAGTGCAGTGGACAGCTAAGACCATCCAGCCTGCTAGCCTGTGTCACCCTATTACCCAGACAGAAATGAATCCTAATTAAGGACACTCGTTAGAGGAATATCACCCCCCCATTTGGGAATTATGGATTAACCATTAATGAGCATTCCTGCTTTGTTCTGTCACATAAAAATCCAATCAGAAGGAAATAGGTTTTAGAAGAGGTGTCCTTCAGGCCAGGGGATGGTAAATGTGCATTTAGTGTGCATGTTCAAGGATAAGGCGCGTGAGTGTTTGTTCAGAGCTGATATTGATCTGAGCCGTAATTGAACAGCGTTTTGCCTGTGGAATAGAAGAACAGAAGAAAGAAGATTACGTCCAGGAGTCGATGAGTACCATGTGTGAGTGAGAAACAGGAGAAGAGAGACAGTGTTTGGCCATTTGTAGTGGACCAACTCCGTTGTAATGGAATCTGGGTCAAATTGTACTTTGTAGTAGAATGCATGAGACTCTAAGTTTACATTTAACAACACCAGCTAAACAAACGTTTTAGCTCATTTATGAAAGTTAGAGATGTAGTCGGTGTAGTCTAAGTACACCCACTCCTACAACTACACTGTAATCTGATTAGGCCAACAGTGAATGATCATATATTAGTAAGACTTACTGTCTTAGTTAGAAAAATATCAGACCATTGGTTTTCAAGTTAATGTTGCTGGAGTTGTGGAGCAGAAGAAAGTTAACATTAGGACAGCCATTCAGTGCTGGGTCACACCTGCATTAATATATGTGTTTCTTTAGAAGGAATCCACAGAAGGCTTCAGTTCATTGTCACTCAGGAGCATTGCTAGGGGTGTGGGTGGGGGGGGGTGTGGTTAGGGAGTGAGGTTATGGGTGGGCCTTTGGGTTTTAACCCCTTAATGGTTCAGTGCACTGAATGATATATTGTCATGGAACATTTCCCTCTCACTAGTCACGTGACTGGGGGGTTTACTTGCCTGTAGCCACACCCCTATGATGGCACGCACCTGCCAGTCTATTTAAACCCCCGCCAGTGCGTACCTCACTGTTGGTCATTGTTTGTTAGCGTCTGAGTATAATGTTAATGTCCATGTGTGTCTAGCCTGTGTTAATGTTACGGTCTTTATTGACAGCGTTGTGTGTGTTGATGTTCACTGTTAATGTTGTGTGTGAGTGCCACCATTGTCTTTTATGTTCCATGTTATTATTAAATGTTTCACAAAGTCGCGGGACTCTGTGCGTCCTGTTCCGCGCCCTGTGGCACTCAAGTGGCCGTTACATATAGTCTATCTCAGGTGTATTAAAACAGCACGGTTTAACACCACTGTCAACGTTAAGCATTACACGGCAGTACCCACCAGGACTAGACCCCATCTCCCTTACATTTCATCATTCTAGAACGTATGTTAGTATTCTAGAACACATGTTAGTATTCTAGAATGCCTTTTCTAGCTCTAGAATTGCAGAGGCTACGGGATAACAGAGCTCCAGAGGTGTTCCAGTCGCCATAGTGACTGGCACCTGTGAACACCACATAATAAATTATAATGCCACCTGTAATTGCTTCCTAATTGGAGCCTGTCAGCCTGTCAGAGTGTTTCAAGATGGACAGTGTTTGTGGTTGTGTGTGTGTGTGTGTGTGTGAGAGAGAGAGAGGTGGTAAAGCAGGAACGGTATTGGGTCATAAATAGAACCTTGGCACACACGAGCTTGTTTTCTTCTGCAAAATACCATCTTTAAAAAACAAGTAATTACATGTTTAGAAAATCAATACACACATTATAAAAGTCTTTTTCTCACTTGATCCAACTACTCAATGTGTCGCCTAACGTAGGAAATGTAAGATGTTGTGTTATTAGTGTCAGTAATAAGCTATACATGTTTGTCCTTCTCTAACCTGATATGTGTGACTGTGTCATGCTAAGATCAGGATGTAACACGGAGCGATCACCAGGTGGATGTACACACTGAGAAAAGCGAGATTCATTAAGGACAAATCCGTAATCAGAGTCATAGTTGTATTCCAGGGTCAGTGAACCAATGAGGAGAGTCCGGGAATACATAGTAAACAAAAGAGACAAACACACGATAACAGAAGAGGGAAACAGGCTACAGTCAGGAACACAAACTACATGAACAGGCTAAGAAACACAGGCAGAACAAACACAACAGAGTTTAGTACATCCAACTCCAGAGAACATGGATACGTGGATAATGTTAGCAGACCACGCCAACGCGATAGAGGCATGGACTCACACAGACCTGCAATTGAAAATTAACAACACAGGGTACACACACACATATACTAACAAGGGTTAACAAGACACAGGTGAGATAATCGAAACACGGAAGCAAAACACGAGACAGGGTAACCAACAAGGACTCTAGGAGGAACCCAAACGTGACACCTGACCTGTCAGATCTTCACACTTGGACTAATAGGCCAGCAGTGCCAAGGCACAAACCTGCTTTTATTTTGAAATGTGTTACTTGACACCTAAAAGTGCCACCTGTCCTCTGAATGTGGGGACATACCGTCGAGCACTTTTCATGTTGTGAAGGACATTTGAAGTCGACGTTATCATTTGTGCATACGTGACTGTACTGTGGTAACAGGCGACAGATAGGGTCTGTAACACTTTGATATTTATTAGACACGTTTGACCTTTCTGGAGAGCCCCAGTGTGGTGGTCAGCTGCCAGGGGTCGGACTGCTACTGTATGGACAGACGAGGGAGGCCTTTGTTTGAATATGATCGATTATTCATGACTCGCAACTTTGGCCTTTCATTCTGGCTCGTTGCTCTCCTGCCTGCACAGAATGTGCATGTGCGTGTGTGTGTGTGTGTGTGTGTGTGTGTGTGTGTGTGTGTGTGTGTGTGGCAGTTGTTAAGTACTGATAATTAATATCACTGCTTGTTTTATCTGCTTATGCTAATATGAACCTTTGCACTTTGACCTTTGCACTTTGCACTGTCCATTTTCTCTCTCGTCCTTTTTAACCTGCCTCTCATCTTCTCTTCTCTGCTCATCTCTTCTTTTCTCTTCCTCTTCTCTTCTCTTCTCATCTCATCTCATCTCATCTCATCTCCTCTCGTCTCTTCTCCTTTTATGTTGTAATTCCAGCACCATGTATTTCTGTTTGGCACCTCATATACAAATGGGTAATAACTAAAAATATGTGTGTGTGTGTGTGTGTAGGCACATATGTTGAACAGCATGCTGTGTAAATGTATGTGTTAGGTGATATTTCTGACACCAGTGGTGTATTTTATTATTTGGCTCCTTGCTGTAATTTACTCATCATCTTCCCCTACGGTTGCAGCGCGCCAACCAATAAAGCTCCTCCATCTCTGTATGTATAAAACCTGTGAACTCTGTGCAGGGGCAGCCCTTCCCCGGCTGAGGGGAGTGTGAGAACTGCAGCCATAAATAGATTTAGAAGCTTTGGGTGCAAATTCACCCCATTGTCGGCATTGTGGTAATAGAGTCTGGCACAGCGAGCGATAACTGAGATGGTTGAGTGGGGAGTGACCTTGTTATGAGAAAGACACAGCGCTTCCTTACACACTTAGTCTCTGTTAAGAAGAATTAAAAAAGAGTGTTCATGTGTGATCGTTTCTCCGAGACTGAATTCAGGTGTGTTGCTGATAGGGGATAATGAGAAAACAAACTGTGTGAGTAATGTAACTCCAGTGATGCACAGCTCATAACACACACCAGATCATCTTACCCGGTGACAGGGACCAGACCTGAAGGATCCGTTTCCTGTGTGTATTTGTGTTCTGACTCAGTCCACAGGCCGTGAGGAGTCGAACCAGGTGTGGTAGAGCAGGACAAGCCGAAAGACAGAAAGATGTGATTTCCCAGACTGGGATCGGGAATGCTGGGTAAAAAAACCCCTCCCTTGTTTCTCCTTCAACAGTAAATATAAAGTTCCATTAGCATTTGGCTTTGTTTCTATAGCATCTATCCCATAATGAACACTGAATTATTGATCCAGAGGTGGTGTCCCGGCGCCAGCTGTTCTAGTGCATCAATCAACAGAAACACAAGTCCTCCCCGCTGTAACCGTGGCGAGCATTTCAGTTTACTTTCCCATGAAACCTTTATTCAATTATGCAAACCTAGATGTCATTGAGTCTTGCAGTGGACTGTGGCTAATTTGTTTGATGGTATTTCCCTTGAAATGTTTTAATCCAGGGTTGACCAGCTCCAGGCTTCCGTCACCCCTAATCTAATGCATCTAATATAGTTAATCCAGGCCTGGAGCTCTTGTCAGAACTAATCTAAGGCATCTAATCCAGTTAGTCAGTAGCACCTGAGTGTCAGAGGCACGCTTGAGCTAAACCCCACAGGTTGGCAGTGCTCGAGGAGCTGGGCTCTGTTGTGTCCCATTAATCAAAAGAAGCAAGATGTTGGACTATAAACTAGACGAGACGACATGAAGAACGATTTGATCGTGTGATTAAAAGATGTAAACAGGTGACTGTGGTGTTTGTTTGGATTAGGAGGTATAATGTTTTGAACCTAGCAGTGGTGACGAATAAAAGCGTAAAGGCAAAACTAGTGCTGAGGCCACCATCAGTAATCAGGCTTCATCTTGGGTATTATTTGATAATAGCCCATAACTGCCTTGTAATACATATAATGAGTATAACATGAATATAACACACTCTCCTCTCAGAAGAAATGATGACTTCACACAAGCAGAAGTGCATTGGGGATGCATTTAAGGATGTGCACAAGATTGTAGTCCTTTTATCAGTCTTTGAGTGGATTGAGCGATCCTGGACAGTGCTGCTCTGTAAGAGTCAGGGCGTTATTGTTTCTGACCTTTGCTTTTCTGGGAACAAAAAATCAATACAGCTGTGCTAGTCCAGCAGACCTTCTGAAGAGGCACTATATGAGAAATATTACTCAGACAATCCTGAAGAAATACTTCTCTTCACTTAGTTGGGTTGATGTATCTACTCAACACCTTTTTGGCTGTACCATTACATTTGCTCTGCTGAACAAGATGGCTCCGGAGCGGGGGCTCAGAGGTGGGTGTGGCCACAGTGAAGTCCAGGGAGGTGGGTGTGGCCACATTGAGCTTTAGGGAGGTTGGTGTGGCCACAGTGAAGCCCAGGGAGGTGGGTGTGGCCACATTGAAGCCCAGGGAGGTGGGTGTGGCCACATTGAAGCCCAGGGAGATGGTTGTGGCCGCAGTGAGGTTCAGGGAGGTGGGTGTGGCCACAGTGAGGTCCAGGGAGGTGGGTGTGGCCACAGTGAGGTTCAGGGAGGTGGGTGTGGCCACAGTGAGGTTCAGGGAGGTGAATGGGAAACTCTCTGCACTATTGGATCAGACAGATATTGTCTTATTTACATGTGCTGGTAATGTGCAACATTAACAATGTGGGTGTTTCCATTAAGGTTGATATTGTTTTATTTACACTATAAAACTTTTATCTGTCTGCCTGAATGTCTGTTTCTCTACAGTGGATTAACAACAAACATGTTTTGACTTCATCATTATGGGTGATTAACTGTAGATTGGTGGGTAAAATGGTAATTACATCCATTAAAAATCAAATCACCACACAATAAAGTGTGCAACTGATACAGGAGTCTGGATACTTCCTGAATTCACTGTACCTGTTTATTTATCTTCCAGTCAAAACAGGAAATAAGTAGTTATGAGCTACAAACCCGACACATAGTGACATCTTTTACATCTCTAAACATGATATGACTTCAAGATGTGATTTTAAAAAGGAAGTAGCTTTCTGGAACATGTGGGCACATATTTAAACTGTAAACTTCAGTCCAGACTTGGTGTGAGCCTTTTGCTCTGTGCCTGTTTGAAGATTAACAAGAAGCCAGGCGTCTTGATACCACTGTGCACGGATGTCTCCCTCAACCAGGATTCTCTTGCACAAGAGAAACAATCGACTACCTTTGGCGCTCCCTTCCTGCCCATCCGCACTACCTGAAGGGTGCTTTGGATCCCCCTGTCTCCTACGAGACGTTTGGAACAGCACCTCCTGCAGCTCCAAATCCGCTCCTTCTTTTTCTTTCCCTTCTTTCTAGGTTGCAGCGTTCACAAGGAAGCAGCATCT
This sequence comes from Electrophorus electricus, assembly GCF_041902795.1. NCBI lineage: Eukaryota > Metazoa > Chordata > Actinopteri > Gymnotiformes > Gymnotidae > Electrophorus > Electrophorus electricus. The sequence continues at coordinate 874,889 of NC_137501.1, forward strand.
TGTGAGGCACAGTGTGTGACTGGTTACCTTCTGTGAATGGCAGGTTTGGTGCCATCGTTAGTGGCCTCGTTACCGGCATCGTTAGTGGCCTCGTTAGCATTGCAAGTGGTCCTAATTCAAAAACTCCCCATCTGGGATTTAAAAATAGCTTCTTGGTTATATCAAGTGACATTAAGCTCAAGCAACCTTAGATTTGGGTTTGATAATAAGTGAATAAAGTTGTTATCGTAATGTTGCTGGATGGGTTTCTTAATAATCCCAACTAAATTTACCTGACGCTTTCATCCAAAGCGACTTACAATTAAGACTGAGTGCATCTTGTGTAATTGAGGGTTAAGGGTTTTGCTCAGGGGCCCAACAGTAGCAACAGTGGGGCTTAAACTGGCAACCTTCCAACTACTAGTCCAGTACCTTCACCACTGAGACACCACTGCCCCTAAATAGTATATTAAATAATTACACTCAGAAATAATTGCAACATAATTGCAGTAGATGGTGTTCAGAGCAAGCTACCCTGAATCCTGTTACTTTCTCCAGCATTAAAATGTTTTTAACAGCACCAGTCAAGCCAAGCTGAGACCATGATGCCCAACGGCATTCAGTCGATCGGCCTTTACAGCTGACCTGGAGATCCAGAATGCATTTTAAAAACCAACCTGGCAAGAATTAAGCCTCCTGCTCCAGCTCCTAGTGCAGAAACAGCCTGCTGGAGCCGCAGTGCTTAGCCTGGGAGAGTTGGCTTATTCCAGCAGGCGTTACTCACAGCACATTGGGACAGGATGTTCATGGGGCCTTTACAATAAATGAGGCGAGATCCCATTATCTGATACAGAGGCATATGAGAGAAAGTGAACTAATTCCAGATAGATCACACCGGAATTTCCTCAGTCCTGGAGAAGGGAGGGGTTATCTCCCTGTGTTCCTGGCCCATCTGTAAAGAGGGAGAGAGGCGTGGCAGATAGCCAGGAGACGCTACAGAAGATGACACACGGAGTCAAGGAGAGTGAAAGATAGAGATCTCAGACTGCTCATGCAATCAAACAGGCTGCAACATTGTGCCTATAAGACTGAACATTCAGAGAGAGGGAGAGATTAATATGTATGTAGTACAAACACCTACAGTCAGACTGTTTTAATGCACTACTGTAAGTAGCTCAGGGAAAGAAACAGACCTAACAGAATGTATGAGACCAATGTAACAGTGTAACAATGTAACAGTGTAACAATGTAACAGTGTAACAATGGATCAGCGTAATAAGGGAACAGCGTAACAATGCAACAGCTTCTGTAATAATGTGTACATCTTCTGGTAAGCACACCCTTTTAGAAGAAAAAAAGATGATTGTCCTCCCAAAGGATGAAAATTGTTGGAATCTCTACAAAACAATTATAGAAAGAAGCTGGAGGCAAAGGAGAAAGATGCTTCTGAACAGTAAACAAACACATTCAACAAAATACCCAACAACTGCCCCACAATCACACACATTTATTAGTCTTTTTGTGTGGGCAATAATAATAATAATTAACTACAATCTACTGCAATTATGTTGCAATTATTTCTGAGCGCAATAACAACAATAAAATAATAACAATATTAGTAATAATGTTGTTGTTATTTTTATTGTGCTGTTGTAGTAGGTGCAGTAGGCAGGTATCCTTGTTCTGTCGTGTCACAGCTCATTGAATTAATGTTTCATGTTTACGTCCTTATTGGCTTTCTAGGATTTCACCCTTTTCTGTCTGCGTTAGAGGAGCTCAGTGGTGAAGGTACTTGAGTGGTCAAGTCCCACCACTGCCAAGTTGCCACTGCTGGGCCCCTGAGCAAGACCCTTAACCCTCAATTACTCAAGATGTACTCAGTCATAATTGTAAGTCGCTTTGGATAAAAACATCAGTTAAATGTAGTAAAAATTTTAATGTTAACCTTCTGGGGGAGGTGTTTCCCTTCTAGGGGAGGAGGTGTTACCATTCTGGGGGAGTTGTTACCCTTCTGGGGGAGGAGGTGTTACCCTTTGGGGGAGTTGTTACCCTTCTGGGGGAGGAGGTGTTACCCTTCTGGGGGAGGAGGTGTTACAGTGCCTGCCATACCAGTGCAGGTATGGGTGGGCTGATAGCCAGTGACTACAGCCCCTGAGAGGATGAGGAGGAGTCCCTGTATGTGGAGGTTTGTCTCTCTTCCTCTCTCTTCATTTTCATCCTTGTATGTTTTGGGGTTACATTTACATTTTTACATTGTTTTGTTACTTTTCCTTTATTTGCCTTGACATTTATTGTTTATTTAATACATTTCCTTATTATTTAAAAATGCCCTTGGTGTGTGTCTGACCTTCTTCTGCTGTGCTCTTGGAAAAACAAGCTGGCCATTAACAGTTAGAAAATGTCTGACACGTTTGTCTTGGCTGTGGTATTCAATGCCAGCCTAACAGCTGAATACACAGGTGCTTTCTGTTGTCTTTAGGCCACCTTTAATAGGCCTGTTTAATCTTTAATAGGCCTAAGTGATGTTTAGTGTCATAATGACTGACACTCCACACTTACAGCAACAGTCCAACTTGCCAGTACTGTACCTGGAATAGGACGGTCTAAGATATGTGTAACGGTGAGCAGTAAGGAGGCGGACGCATGTGCACAGAAGAGTCCGGGAATACAGGATTAAACTAAACAAAACGAAACACGATGACAAAGGGGAGAGCATAACAAAAACACAAACACAACGATAAGAACAAATAACTAAGACTAGAGATAACAGACAGGCAGCAAAACCACGAGGCTTGGAGGTGAGCAAAGACCAGGAATAACACAATAACTAGCCAAAACACAGGGAACAAGACAGCATTTAAATACAAGTAACAATTTAACAAGGCACGGCTACTACAAATGAAGGGCAGAGAAAACATTACACCATAGCAAAACAAATACATGAGACAGGGTAACCATGACAACAAGGAAATTAGGCGGGGCCAAACATGACAGGAGGCTTGATATCTGTAGCAAAAACTATTGACATATTTTGACTTCCATAACCGTGCATAACGATTTATTCAGGTGTTAAAGGACATGTGTAATGCTTTTCTGTCTGCTGTCTCTACAGTAAGTAGATGAATAGTCTAGCCAACCCAGATACACTTCAGAAAAGTGCTTGGTAACGTGTTTGAAGAACTAAAAAACAAATTTACAACTTTACTGACAAGCCATGTAAATACAGCTCTTAATTAACTATTAGATACTTTCAACAACATATTTTTGCTGTTTAAACAGGTAAAGATCCTCTTAATTATCCCTTTACATTTATCTTTGTAATAAATAATAATAGCAGAGCTCAACACGGACCTAATAGCAGTTATTACTGGCTGTGTGGTCATGGTCAATCCATGCTAGTGGAAAATTTGTTGGACAGACATTTTATTTTCTCACATATCACTTGAACTCTTTCCTCTAAACAACAAGAGATTCACATTTCAGAAAGTGATTTTCTGCTGCTCCAGACAAACATGTTTTTGGCAAATATATTTAAGAATTTACAGCTAGACAGACATATATGGAGGTCTATAGGAACACCTGTGAGGGAGGAACACCTGTGAGGGAGAAACACCTGTGAGAGAGGAACACCTATGTAGGAGGAACACCTGTGAGAGAGGAACACTTGTAAGGGAGGAACACCTGTGAGGGAGGAACACCTATGTGTGTGTGTGTGTGTGTGTGTGTGTGTGTGTGTGTGTGTGTGTGTGTGTGTGTCTGTGTGTACCAGTTGTTTTTTAACATTTTTGTAAAATGTTTCAGTCTTTAGCAGTTGCTCCAAATGCGTTTCTAAAGCTTAAACACAATAAGGTTTTTAACATGTGGTTAAATTACAAATGAATTAATAAAAATACCAACAATTTAAAAAAAACATCTCTAAGAACAAATTCTCATAATCTTTAATTCACAACGGCTCGCACGTCATAAAATTTGTATCCTGGTAAATACTGGTACACACACTGCGCTGTGAGGAACTTTCATGCTGATGTTAGTTTGCTTTGACCTTCTTTAAAAACAGGCCACCTGTCAGCATTCAGGTCACTGTGGTGCAGGCGAGGCCAGCTGGCAGTGAGACAGGTAATGCTGCACTTCCAGAAACTCCCCTTACAAGTGGCACTTTCTTCTGCTTTCCCAACCTGTAGGGAGAGAGACTGGAGGGAGAGAGACTGGAGGGAGAGAGACTGGAGGGGAGAGACTGGAGGGAGAGAGACTGGAGGGGAGAGAGCCTGGAGGGGAGAGACTGGAGGGAGAGAGACTGGAGGGGAGAGACTGGAGGGAGAGAACCTGGAGGGGAGAGACTGGAGGGAGAGAGACTGGAGTGGAGAGCCTGGAGGGGAGAGACTGGAGGGAGAGAGACTGGAGTGGAGAGCTTGGAGGGGAGAGACTGTAGGGAGAGAGCCTGGAGGGGAGAGACTGTAGGGAGAGAGCCTGGAGGGGAGAGACTGGAGGGAGAGAGCCAGTTACCGGAGTGGGCGATGACCCCACAAGGTTTCCCTCTAGGTGCCTCTTTTTAAACTCTCTTGCCATAACTGCAGTAAGGCTCGCTGAGCTGTGACGTCACTACCAGGGCTTAACGAAGTTAACGATGCCTGCAGGTCCAGCCCATCGTGCAGATAAACTCTCCCACACAGATTAAATAGACAAGCAGACAGGGGGACTACAACACAGCCAAATGACAATTGGTGGTAATGTTTATTTTCAAATGGGCACTGTAAGGATTTGTTTATAACAGCTTTGTGACATGATGATGTGAAATTGACCAGAAGTCCCATTTCCAGAGTGATTCTGTGCCCTTGTGCTTCAAACTCTATAAGGCAGTGCCAGGCTTTTTATAGCATGCGCAGGGCAGATTTTATTGAGGTGGGGTGGGGGAAGGGGGTGGAGAGGGAGGTGGAGAGATGGAGGGGGGGTGGAGAGGTGGGCAGTGCTTGGTCACAGTGCTCTATAATAACTCTACCATCACTGATCTGTACTCTATAATATCTCTATAATCACTGATGTGTACTCTATAATAACTCTACCATCACTGATCTGTACTCTATAATATCTCTATAATCACTGATGTATACTCTATAATAACTCTACCATCACCGATCTGTACTCTATAAAACTCTACAATAACTTACTGTATAATAACTGTATAATCAGTGATCTGTACTCTATAATAACTGTGCCTTTAAACTGCTATGGTGCAGATGTGTTTGAGCATGGGAAGACTCCCTGAGGGGCAGAAGCTCTGGGGTATCAGGGTAGTGGTGTAACTTCGAGCCCCATTTAAGACCTCTCCCTCACCAACGATTATCACCTCCATCACGTATATCATCCTCAGCTTCCTTCTCTCAGGGAAAGGAAGATGGAGAAAGTGGATGTTCTCCAGATGACAGATAGATAAGATGAAGGGAAGAAGCCACAAAGAAATCACTCTGTTAATTAAAAAATGCAAAAGAAGAAAGAGATGGAGTCCTTACTGTTACACGGGTACAATAACGAGTCCTTCTGTCATTATACTCAGGTACAATAACGAGTCCTTCTGTCATTATACTCAGGTACAATAACGAGTCCTTCTGTCATTATACTCAGGTACAATAACGAGTCCTTCTGTCATTATACTCAGGTACAATAACGAGTCCTTCTGTCATTATACTCAGGTACAATAACGAGTCCTTCTGTCATTATACTCAGGTACAATAACGAGTCCTTCTGTCATTATACTCAGGTACAATAACGAGTCCTTCTGTCATTATACTCAGGTACAATAACGAGTCCTTCTGTCATTATACTCAGGTACAATAACGAGTCCTTCTGTCATTATACTCAGGTACAATAACGAGTCCTTCTGTCATTATACTCAGGTACAATAACGAGTCCTTCTGTCATTATACTCAGGTACAATAACGAGTCCTTCTGTCATTATACTCAGGTACGATACCTGGTCCTTCTGTCATTATACTCAGGTACAATAACGAGTCCTTCTGTCATTATACTCAGGTACAATAACGAGTCCTTCTGTCATTATACTCAGGTACAATAACGAGTCCTTCTGTCATTATACTCAGGTACAATAACGAGTCCTTCTGTCATTATACTCAGGTACAATAACGAGTCCTTCTGTCATTATACTCAGGTACAATAACGAGTCCTTCTGTCATTATACTCAGGTACAATAACGAGTCCTTCTGTCATTATACTCAGGTACAATAACGAGTCCTTCTGTCATTATACTCAGGTACGATACCTGGTCCTTCTGTCATTATACTCAGGTACAATAACGAGTCCTTCTGTCATTATACTCAGGTACAATAACGAGTCCTTCTGTCATTATACTCAGGTACAATAACGAGTCCTTACTGTCATTATACTCAGGTACAATAACGAGTCCTTACTGTCATTATACTCAGGTACGATACCTGGTCCTTCTGTCATTATACTCAGGTACGATACCTGGTCCTTCTGTCATTATACTCAGGTACGATACCTGGTCCTTCTGTCATTATACTCAGGTACAATAACGAGTCCTTCTGTCATTATACTCAGGTACGATAACGAGTCCTTCTGTCATTATACTCAGGTACAATAACGAGTCCTTCTGTCATTATACTCAGGTACAATAACGAGTCCTTCTGTCATTATACTCAGGTACAATAACGAGTCCTTCTGTCATTATACTCAGGTACGATACCTGGTCCTTACTGTCATTATACTCAGGTACGATACCTGGTCCTTCTGTCATTATACTCAGGTACGATACCTGGTCCTTCTGTCATTATACTCAGGTACGATACCTGGTCCTTACTGTCATTATACTCAGGTACAATAACGAGTCCTTCTGTCATTATACTCAGGTACAATAACGAGTCCTTCTGTCATTATACTCAGGTACGATACCTGGTCCTTCTGTCATTATACTCAGGTACGATACCTGGTCCTTCTGTCATTATACTCAGGTACGATACCTGGTCCTTACTGTCATTATACTCAGATACGATACCTGGTCCTTCTGTCATTATACTCAGGTACGATACCTGGTCCTTCTGTCATTATACTCAGGTACGATACCTGGTCCTTCTGTCATTATACTCAGGTACAATAACGAGTCCTTCTGTCATTATACTCAGGTACGATACCTGGTCCTTCTGTCATTATACTCAGGTACGATACCTGGTCCTTCTGTCATTATACTCAGGTACGATACCTGGTCCTTCTGTCATTATACTCAGGTACGATACCTGGTCCTTACTGTCATTATACTCAGGTACGATACCTGGTCCTTACTGTCATTATACTCAGGTACGATACCTGGTCCTTCTGTCATTATACTCAGGTACGATACCTGGTCCTTCTGTCATTATACTCAGGTACGATACCTGGTCCTTCTGTCATTATACTCAGGTACGATACCTGGTCCTTCTGTCATTATACTCAGGTACGATACCTGGTCCTTCTGTCATTATACTCAGGTACGATACCTGGTCCTTACTGTCATTATACTCAGGTACGATACCTGGTCCTTACTGTCATTATACTCAGGTACGATACCTGGTCCTTCTGTCATTATACTCAGGTACGATACCTGGTCCTTCTGTCATTATACTCAGGTACGATACCTGGTCCTTACTGTCATTATACTCAGGTACGATACCTGGTCCTTACTGTCATTATACTCAGGTACGATACCTGGTCCTTACTGTCATTATACTCAGGTACGATACCTGGTCCTTCTGTCATTATACTCAGGTACGATACCTGATCCTTACTATCGGGTATGATGACATTTCACATGGTGTCTCTCCTCTAGAGAGTACATACTGTTAAAAGTGATGTAAATGTATAATTTAAATGTACATAAATACATTGACATATTTGCAGGGGTTTCAGAGTTATAAATATTAATAAAATGCTAATAAATATGTAGGTGTTGTATTTCTGAGTGGTATTTGTGGTAACAGTCTCTGAAGGTGAAGGAGGATGTGTTCATGTATACAGGGATGAATGTGTGTGTGTGTGGTGTATTTGTGTGTGGGGGTTGTCTTTGATGATGGTGATGGCAGCTCACTGAAGAAGAAAGAGGGTAGCAACATCAGACACAAACAGTGTCCAGGACTGAGAGTCCCACTCCAGTGGGTGCTGTGTCCTCTTTACCTGCCGATGTCTTCACCTGCTTCTTTTGCTCGGCAACCGTGCTGTTGCCTTGGTGCACTGCAGCGCAGCTGTTAAGGACGATAAAGTACGGAGTGTATGAAAGTACTGCAGGTAAGGTTAGAGGAGAAGGACGACCACAGGATGCTATTAGTTATCAGGGCTGTGTTTGCTTCTGCTGAAACAGTCCACACACACAGATTGCGGTGTCATGCGTCTTGGTGCCCCTCCAGAGTGGATTTGATGTCAGGGAATGGACCTAAATATACTTTCTTGAGCCTACTGACAGGAACTGGTGAGCACTGAAACTACAGAGACATGAGAAAAATAACGATCAAAGTTGTTATGCTTTTGTTGTTCTTTCTTTATCTTGGAAAATCTTTTTTTTTTTATCTGGCTGTCTGCTAACGACACTTAGCAGGAACGTTTATTAGAGTTACCAGTCTTAACTGATTCTTGAGTGGCCTCTTTTCTTACAGTTAGAGACTGTTGGCTCTTTGTTGCCAAGCACAGCTTCTCACTGGTCAGTTTCTAAATCACATGACCACCATCAGTCATCCGCTACTCTGTTCATCACTGGTCAGTTCCTGATCACAGGGCCACTGCTTACTGGATATTATTTGGGGATCACACCCATTAGACTGAGGGTGCAGTCTTGTGGTCAGGACCAGACCACCGAATGACAAGTTAGGGGAAGATTTACCCCAAACTGTGCAGCGAAAACAGGTGGGATGTGGTTTGTATTCATACAAGGTTTTTCGAGCTGGTAGAGTAGGATGGTATCACCATCCATGTCTGCTCATCTGGAGATTAGTAAGCACCTTTAATATAGATGAGAATTCCTGGTTCATAGATAACCTTCTGAGCTGCTTCTCTTATGCCCGTGTTTCTGCACTCTGGGTCTCTTTACAGCCAACAAAATATCCGGGAAGGCTTGATAGCTCCCAGAGCAACCATGCCTAAACATACCCTCCATCTCTTTTCCTTGTTCTCTCCCCACCCCACCTCTCAGGGCTGAGCCCATCTTGGCCAGAGTAAAAGAAGACCACACGCGGATAATCCTGCCAGCGATTGATAATATCAAGTACAACACATTCGAGGTCCAGCAGTATGCAAATGCTGCTCACGGCTACAACTGGGGCCTCTGGTGTATGTACATCATTCCCCCACAGGACTGGCTGGACAACGGTGATGAGACCGCCCCCATCAGGTAAATGCTGCCAATAAACTTTTAGAATCACTGAAGACATTCACTGAAATATGAATGAATATTGATATGATAGATTCATTTTTTATTAAGTGTTAAGGACACCTTTGCCCTCTAGAATTGGAATAGCAGCACTGATGGATATTTCAGAGGGGTTTGTGTTTTGTAAGGCTCTGTTGTGAGATATTTGCTGATGTTGGTGAATTGCAGCAACATTTTCACGACCATCCGTTCAAGAAATGCAAAGATAAGTCAATCATAAGCATGCAAAACGACTTCTTCAGACCCAGAGCTAAAGCCAGCCACACAGCATGTGGCAGACTCAGATTCCTGTGTGACTTGTGTGTGCATTGACTGTGTGGTTGATATTTTGTGCTCATCTGAAGTCTTTCCAAGGTTGCCATAGCCCAGATAAAGTATCGGGCAAACAGAAATTCCATTTATTATTTATAAATCAGACATGGAAACCAGTGGAGAGGAAAACAGGAACAGCCATCCTGCCATCACATGAACTTGGTTTAAATGATGGCGTATGAGGTAATTCTCCACTTATGAGTTTTCAGAATCAGACAGAACTGTGCTGTGAAAACCTGGCACTACAGGCACAGATGAGACAACATTCCCACATCACTGTTCATTTAATACAATACACATGGAAAGAAACAGGGACAGGACACGTGACAGGGTGGAGGACAGAACACGTGACAGTGGAGAACAGAACACGCGAGAGGGTGGAGAACAGAACACGTGACAGTGGAGAACAGAACACGTGACAGGGTAGAGAACAGAACACGTGACAGGGTGGAGAACAGGTGGAGAACAGAACACGTGACAGAGTGGAGAACAGAACACATGACAGGGTGGAGAACAGAACACGTGACAGAGTGGAGAACAGAACACATGACAGGGTGGAGAACAGAACACGTGACAGGGTGGAGAACAGGTGGAGAACAGAACACTTGACAGAGTGGAAAACAGAACACGCGAGAGGGTGGAGAACAGAACACATAACAGGGTGGAGAACAGAACACGTGACAGTGGAGAACAGAACACGTGACAGGGTAGAGAACAGAACACGTGACAGGGTGGAGAACAGGTGGAGAATAGAACACGTGACAGAGTGGAGAACAGAACACGTGACAGAGTGGAGAACAGAACATGTGACAGGGTGGAGAACAGAACACGTGACAGGGTGGAGAACAGGTGGACAATAGAACACGTGACAGAGTGGAGAACAGAACACGTGACAGGGTGGAGAACAGAACACATGACAGGGTGGAGAACAGGTGGAGAACAGAACACATGACAGGGTGGAGAACAGAACACATGACAAGGTGGAGAACAGAACACGTGACAGGGTGGAGAACAGAACACGTGGCAGGGTGGAGAACAGAACACATGACAGGGTGGAGAACAGGTGGAGAACAGAATACATGACAGGGTGGAGAACAGAACACATGACAAGGTGGAGAACAGAACACGTGACAGAGTGGAGAACAGAACACGTGACAGGGTGGAGAACAGGTGGAGAACAGAACACGTGGCAGGGTGGAGAACAGGAACAAGACAAAGACAAAACTGTGATGCACGAGGGAGGAATCGTGACACCACTGTACCTAGTGATGTACTGGGCCTTTTCAGGAGAGACCATGCGAGTGTAAATAGGACTGTTAATCACCACAGCCTCTTTCTTACACCCGCTGTCTGGGTTAGAACATGATGGATTCATGTTTCACACATACTAATTCCCGTTTCACATAGATTATTATTAATCCCTTCTCCAGAGTAGCAGTGAGCTGATTTCCCAGATCAGATGAGAGTGTCCAGACAAGGAGAATATCCACGCCACAAACTCCAGGAGGCAAAAAACTTGCACCTGTAACCCCAGGGGCAGGTTTATGACCCCAGGGGCAGGTTTATGACAGATAGCATCATTGGCTCCTCCAGAACACCAGCGGTGTCCCAGTAAGCTCCTGCTGTCAGACATCGTCTTCTCATTAGGCAGTCTTCCCTGCATCGCATTGTGCAGCAGATGTGCTAACAGGAATGTCATTTCTTATTTACTTCACCCATCCACACTGTGGTAACGTCCTCAACCTGCTGTCAGTCCCTTTCAATATTCCAAATTTCCAAATTGCCATGTACATCTGTGACCCAGCTAGCCGGTTTCTTTGACTGGAAATGGCGTAAACATTTGCAAAGCTCTAGTGCTTTACAAAAACATTTAAAAGTGATAGAATCGCACGGTCTTGTTGATATCCTCCTCTCTGTGAGTATATCCATCGATGTGTCTTAACTCATGACATATATTAGTGCACCACTCACTACAGGGGCACTAAAAATTGCATTTGCCCTCTGTTTAGGGACCGTGCCATAGCGCTGTTTTCATGGTCTCAGTTCAAAGCGTTAGCTACAACTTCACCCGCACTATGCTTGTCCTGAGAGGTCTGCTTCTCTGAGAGCTTCCCAGATGAACTTTCAAGTGTACAAGACTCTTCCTTTAGGCAGGACTTCACAGATTGCCTTCAACACCACGTCAGCTTTTGTCAGAGAGGGTCATGCTCAAAATAAGCCTAAAATGGACTCTGTCATATGATACACTTTACTGTCATTTCTGATACACTTTACTGTCATTTCTGATACACTTTACTGTTATTTCTGATACACTTTACTGTGTTGGTCCCTTTGCCAGTTCGACTCTTGTGGTTGGGTATATAAGTCTCGAACAGGGGGGCAGGTCCCTCAACAAGTAGACCTTGTCATTTCATGCTACTAGTTCTCATTTTGGTTTGTTTTTGACACTCTTCATCAACAATAAGGATGTTCATTTCAAGTACATCACTGGTGCCAGAAGTACCAACTCTCAATTGAGTGCAACACGGATGAGGCAAAGACCTGAGGTCCAGACAGGAAGATGAGGTGAAGATCTGAGGCACAGTGATTAAGATGTGTGGACAGTCAGGATAGTGTGTGAGACTTGATATGTAAAGCTTTATATTTGATTCATCTTTGTTTCATTTGCTGGCTGGACAAGAACCAGAATTTCAGTCCGTACCAGACACATGTTAATGTGTAGCAGACACACCACCCACTTCTTCCCTGCAGGTACTCCTGGGGTTTTTAATATCATTCCAATTGTAGTTCTTTATACTCACTTTTGATGTTCGCACTTGAGTCTGTTCACCATAATTCTTACAAATATACAGAACTGCTCTATAGCCTACAGGATATTGTGACCTTCTGACCTTTGA
>NC_137501.1:892500-937500 GCF_041902795.1 Electrophorus electricus
CGAAATCCTCAGGTGTCGTTGGGATTTCTGGATTTTTAGTTGCGTTCAGGAGAGAATGTGTGGACTCGCAGGCTGTAGCACAGTAACTCACCTCAAAAGCCTCGGGATTCAGAATGTGCCAGTTCGCTTTTAAAGCAACAATGGGGGAATTTTATTTCTGTGTGAGGCCAGAAAATTAGAAAGGGGCTCAAACCTGTTTAAATTCAGAAAATGTTTCCCCTTTAGCGGACCTTTGAAGAGAGAGAAGATGGGGTTACTAGAAGAGAATACGTTGAGTCACACCAAAGGTTCCTCGCTGGTGTGCCAACTTTTCACACTCTCTTCAGTTCAGTTTTATCTTCTGAACACACAGTATTTATTAAGGTCTGTTTTTTTAACTGTTGGTTGCCCCTATGAAAATTGACCTTGAAGAGGTGTTATTCATGTGAGTTTAGTGACTGTAGTAATCTGACAGAGTCTTTCCCTTCTAAAACATGTAAATGTCACCATGAGTGTGTTTCGATATCCAGCTACATCAGAGAGGACCTCTAGTAGCCTGCACCCCTTTAAAGCCTCATTTTTCCTCTTTACTTTCTTGAAGTCATTTTTCCTGAATTGCACAGCAGGGGTACTGGATACTGCAGGAGTTTTGAATGAATCATTTCATAGAAAAAATGAGTATGACATTAATTTATTTAGATATTAGTATTGCATAAAAGGTTATTATTAGGGCAATGTAGACCTAAATCAGTGTTGTTCAAAGCTGCTGTGTCATACACATCTGTCTGTCTGTCTGTCTGTCTGTCTGTCTGTCATGCCTGTCTGTCTGTCTGTCTGTCTGTCATGCCTGTCAGTCTGTCTGTCTGTCTGTCATGCCTGTCTGTCTGTCTGTCTGTCTGTCTGTCTTGCCATGTTATTAGAAATGACTGTCTTATGCCTGTCCTCTCCAACACTGGACACATTTATTTTTCCAGACTGTAGCTCAGCTACTGTCATTTATAACTGATCACCCCCCCCCCCCAGTCCCTCCATTTATCATTGGTCAGTTTCTGATCACAGAACTGCTGCTGATTGGATATTATTCGGGTGGCAGGCCATGCTCAACACAGCAGTGACAGCAACATGGTAATGTCACGGTTGTTGGACTGGTGTGAGTGGATCAGGCTTTGTTTCTGGGGTCTTTACTCACATAACCATCTCTGATCGGTAATCATCTGCCACCATTAAAATATCCAACCAACAGCAGATGAGCCAGTGATGAAATAGTGGAGAATGACTAACACACATTCGTGTTAGTGACAAAGATTAGCATCACATAAACTTTGATGCCAATCTGGAAGCATGAAAGGTTTTTCTTATGAAACTGGTCACAATTTAAGATTTTCTTATGTAAGTGACAGGTTAGTGTGTATAATTTGCACTTTATAACCAAGAGTAAACCTCTGTTGTTTGTGCTGTTAGTAGCCTACTGTATGTACTCTTTCAAATTTCATAATAATGTATCAAATGAGACTCTCCAACAAACTCCTGGACTGTTTAGCTGATCCCAGTAAACTTTCAATAGTCTCCTCATTACCTGCTAACGTCACCTGCAAAATGGGCAATTTTAGTGTCAAACTGGTTTGAAACAACTGAAATACGTAATCGTGCTCGACAGCCTTCTGCCGACCTGTACGGCTTCACCTCCTGTTCCTCCCTCCGAGCCAATCCTGCGATTCAGCAGCGCTGGGGCGGCCAGCACGGGTGCCTGTGATTGACGGGTACATGTTTAGCAATTAGCCTTGTGTCACAGTCAATAGAAAGCCTGTTTCTGCTCACTCTGCGCAGAGCCGGTTCTGACATCAGAGGTGATTGAGTATTCATGACTGCTTACGTTCTGCCCCTGCTGGGACAGCTCCGTAGTTTTAGTACGTGGAGTCCTGGGGATGAGAGTGCTAGCGGCTTTAACTTTTAGCATGAGGCAGCGTGGATCTTAGGATTTAGCACTCAGTTTGTGTTTAGTACAACACTCAGTTTGTGTTTAGCACAACTTGTGTTTAGTTTCTTTTTTACTGTAGCACTTTTGTGTTTGTTACGCTGACTCTCAGCTCTGCAGCTCCAGACACCATTTCCCATCATCCCCTATCCGACAGGTAGAGAACACGCCATCTGTCCCAGCCAATCGGCTACTACTGCCTAGACTGTCATCCTCAGATGAATTTTTACACCTGTTGTGTATCAATTTCCTTTTCATTTGTGTGTTCTTTGGGAAGCATTGCCCTGGTTTTTCGTGTGTTTGACTCTGCCTCCTCTGTACTGTGGGCTTTTCTGGATTTGCCCGTTTCCGTTTATTCTGTGATGTTCTGCTGTCTGTTTGATCACTTTTCCTTGTTTTGACCTCTGCCCGTGTTTCGACTGTGTGTTTGGACTGCCCTTACACAAGTAAAGTGTCGTTTGGCATAGCATTTAGCATAGCGTTCCGTTTGTGTTTAGGAGCATGTGGTATTTTGCTTGTGTTAAAATGCAGGTGAGTGAGACAGATGGCAAGGTTTCTGCAGGCTTCAGTTATGCTAGAAAAAGGCCGCAATGCTGAATGGGAATGGAGGTGAGTGAAGATAATGAGAAGCAAATGACATTAGTCAGGTGAAGCTGTAACACAGCTGGGGTTTAATGTGTGTTAACCTGTGCCAAATGTCAGCGATGGAGATGCAAGCCTCAGCATGTTCAGAGTGGCCCAAACCGGAGCTTAATGTTTCGATTGGCCTGTTTGTTCTCATTTTTAGTGGTGAGGTTTTACTCTTCAAGAGTTCTGAAGAAAAAGGAAACAGAGAGGGATGAGAACTCTCTTAGATCAGACTAGCTGTTTCTAGAATGTTCTGTCCACATTAATAGGACCACCTTATACACTGGACTAAATAAACAACAGAAACCAATAAAAGTTTTAAATATAAACTGAATGTATTTTTTTCTTCCAGCATAAAACTACTGTTATAGACAGAATTGCCAGGAATCTTGAAATTTATGATGCAAGGAACAAAACTGGAAATGATCAAATGTGAATGACAGCAGAGTTAGTAGTGTTTACATATGCTGTCATATTGCACATCTCCCTGTTTTGCTGTCTTCTGCCATTCTAGGCTGTGTTTGTGTTGTTTAGCATCACAACCTGTCAAGTAATGTGACTTTGTACTTCTACTGGTACACTGGCCAAGGACATTTTAATGGGAACACTGTTCACTTTGTGAGGGTAAGGACTGGCATTCCGGCAGAGTGTAGGGGTACAGTCTTAAAATCATCTTAAAGACATCTTATAGTCATCTTAAAGTCATCTTAAAGTCATCTTAAAATCATCTTAAAGACATCTTACAGTCATCTTAAAGTCATCTTATAGTCATCTTAAAGTCATCTTATAGTCATCTTATAGTCATCTTATAGTCATCTTAAAGTCATCTTATAGTCATCTTATAGTCATCTTAAAGTCATTGGGAGGCGATGCAGGGTGCAGAGACGAGCCGTGGTCCAGACAACACAGACATTTATTAACACAATACTGAACAACACTGAAATATTTGTCAGAGATTCATTCGCTGTTAGAAATTAATGGGCTTCGTGGCGAGAACACACAATAACAAGGCCGCGCTTACTGAGACCCCCACAAACCCTGTTCATGTTCGTCTTCTCCCAGTGGAGGAGTTTCCATAGTACAATATATGAGTGAGCGTAAATATATATGATATGAGGGACTGTTTGAGTTTCCAAACCTCTGTTAGTCTTACAAGCAAACAAGTTCTCACCATGTTAAATACACTGTCTTCAAGGCTGCTTCTATATCTGATCTGATGAGTACATGTTACTTATGAATGACATGCAGTTGCCTGTGGTATTTTGATCTGGACCTACACAATAAAATAACACAGATTAGGGTTCACATCATCTAATGCTAATGCTGCATATGTCAGACTGGAGAATGTGTTCTGCATTACAATTACACACTCTGTAACCAGCCAACATGACCTGTGAAACACAAACATATCTGGCAAACTCCTCATCCTCTCTGCACAACTCTCTACTTCAATCAAAACAATAAATACATGCAACACAATGGAATAACTCACTCAAACAGTAACACACTTCAACAGTAAACACATACATGAATTCATGAACCATTCACAGACAAAACACCAACTCGATGTCTCAGAGATCACAACCCGTATTTATAAAGTCATGTTTCTATGTCTTCTGGATCTTTCTTACTACTGTACATCTACTATAATCTACCATGATTTACTACAGTTACAGCAAATGAGGACTATACACACACACACATACAGACACACACAGACACACACACAGACACACACACACACACACACACACAGACACACACACACACACATAGATGGTGCAAAAAAGTAAAATCCAAAAATGAGAAAACACATCTTACTGTATTTTACTATCATTTTCACATTTGTCTCAGTACCATGTCTACTTCAAATCTCTTCACACACCTCAGTACATCAGTTGACCTTTGGTGCAAAAGGCACTTCAGCCACGAAAACACTTCATGACTCATGCTGCCATAACTATAACACAACTATAACACAACTATAACACAACTATAATATAACATTTTCTTTCTACCACAAGACTACTTTGTCAATGTACAGCAAACTCCAAAACACAAACAACGTGTAACATTACGAAGTACACACACTATGTGTGTTTCCTCTGTTTTTGCAACATATGTCTATATATCTATATATCTATATATCTATATGTCTATATATCTATATGTCTATATATCTATATATCTATATGTCTATATCTATATATCTATATATCTATATATCTATATGTCTATATGTCTATATATCTATATATCTATATATCTATATATCTATATATCTATATATCTATATGTCTATATGTCTATATGTCTATATATCTATATAGCTATATATCTATATATCTATATATCTATATATATGTCTATATATCTATATATCTATATGTCTATATATCTATATATCTATATTGCAAGCAAGTTAAATGAGTGATCTGTTGTCTTACCTCTTACAACAGACATCATGACTGTGTTAAATTTATTGTAAACTGTAAATGAATGAATGTTTTATCTGAAGCCCAGAATAATATTTACTGTATAATGTAAAACTATATAATATATACATATATAAAACTATAAAATATATGCATATATAAAACTATATAATATATACATATATAAAACTATATAATATATACATATATAAAACTATATAATATATGCATATATAAAACTATATAATATATACATATATAAAACTATAAAATATATGATAAAGAAACAAATCACCAAAGCCACAGTATTCTTCAGGAGGTTTATTTTGCCATTTGTTCTCACAGTGCAATGTACTGCAGTTCAGAAAAGACAAATATACCATCAATAAATACAGTAATGCCAGATCAATATTTTTACTATATACAATCAAAGCCAAACATTTTGAGACTGACACAAATTTTGTTTTTTACAGTTTGCTGCTTCAGTTTTTATGGTGGCAAATTTGCATTAACTCTAGATTGTTATGAAGAGTGATTAGATAAATTTACATTAATTCTAGATTGTTATGAAGAGTGATCAAATAAATTGTAATTAATTGCAAAGTCATTCCTTGCCATGAAAATTAAATTAATCACAAAAACCGCATTTCCACTGCATTTCAGCCCTGCCACAAAACGAGTTGCTAACATCATTTCAATGATCTTCTCATTAGCTCAGGAGAAAGTGTTAACGAGGACAAGGCATTTGATATCACTCTGTCATGCTAATTGAATTAGAAGAGCAGAGCAGGTATTTTAAAAAGGGGGCAGTGCTTGAAGTCATTGTCTTCTTCTGTTGCCATGGTAACCTCCAAGGAAACACGTGCAGTCATTGCTTTGCATCAAAAGGGCTTCACAGGCACGAACACTGCTGCTTGTAAGACTGAGCCTAAATCAGCCATTTATCAGATCACCCAGAACTTCATATGCTTCGATTTGCATTAAGAAGGCTTCAGGGCACCCAAGAAAGTCCAGCAAGTACCAAGACCATCTCCCAAAGAGAATTCAGGTATTGGATTGGGTAAGCACCAGTGCAGAGCTTGCTGAGGACTGGCAGCAGACAGGTGTGAGTGCATCTGCATGCACAGTGAAGAGAAGAATTTTGGAGGATATCCAGGTATCAAGAAGGGCAGCACAGAAGCCACTACTCTCGGAGAACAACCAGGACAGACTGACATCCTCCAGGAAGGACAGAGACTGGTTTGCAGAGGACGGGTAGAATTATTTTCTCTGATGAAGCAAAGCCCCTTCAGACTGTTTGGGACATCTGGAAAAATTATTGTCCAGAGAAGAAAATGTGAGTCCTGTGTCATGCCCACAGTAAAGCATCCTGGAAGCTTTCAGGGAACTCTCCAGATCTTAATCCCATTGAGAACCTGTGGTCAATCCTCGAAAAGAGGATGGACAAACAAACAGAAATTCTGATAAACCCCAAGCACTAATTTGGCAAGAATGGGATGCCACGAGTCAGGATTTGGTCCAGATTCTGATATCCAGCATGCCAGGGTAAACAGGACAAAAGTCAAACATCAAATATTTGCATAAACTTGATGCATTCGTTAATAAATTGTAAAATTATTAAATGATTGTAATTGTGCTTCAGTATACTACAGAAAAATCTGACAAAAAGATCTAAAAACTCTGAAGCAGCAAACTTTGGGAAAACAAATTTGTCAATCTCAAAACATTTGGCCACGACTGTACAGTAATTCACACATATTTTTCTGCCTATTAGAAGTGGGGTGATCTGTGTATCCTGTTCACTGCGTTTGGACACAGATTTATCAACATCACACCAGATATATGCTAAAAGGGCACAAACAAAAAACACCTGGCTGTCTGATGCTGGGATTACCCTATATGTCTGATCCAACCCTGGCTGTCTGTTGCTGGGATTACCCTATATGTCTGATCCAACCCTGGCTGTCTGATGCTGGGATTACCCTATATGTCTGATCCAACCCTGGCTGTCTGATGCTGGGATTACCCTATATGTCTGATCCAACCCTGGCTGTCTGATGCTGGTATTACCCTATATATCTGATCCAACCCTGACTGTCTGATGCTGGGATTACCCTATATATCTGATCCAACCCTGGCTGTCTGATGCTGGTATTACCCTATATATCTGATCCAACCCTGACTGTCTGATGCTGGGATTACCCAATATGTCTGATCCAACCCTGGCTGTCTGATGCTGGGATTACCCTATATGTCTGATCCAACCCTGGCTGTCTGATGCTGGGATTACCCTATATGTCTGATCCAACCCTGGCTGTCTGATGCTGGGATTACCCTATATGTCTGATCCAACCCTGACTGTCTGATGCTGGGATTATCCTATATATCTGATCCAACCCTGGCTGTCTGATGCTGGGATTACCCTATATATCTGATCCAACCCTGGCTGTCTGATGCTGGTATTACCCTATATATCTGATCCAACCCTGGCTGTCTGATGCTGGGATTACCCTATATGTCTGATCCAACCCTGGCTGTCTGATGCTGGGATTACCCTATATGTCTGATCCAACCCTGGCTGTCTGATGCTGGGATTACCCTATATGTCTGATCCAACCCTGACTGTCTGATGCTGGGATTATCCTATATATCTGATCCAACCCTGGCTGTCTGATGCTGGGATTACCCTATATGTCTGATCCAACCCTGGCTGTCTGATGCTGGTATTACCCTATATATCTGATCCAACCCTGGCTGTTTGATGCTGGGATTACCCTATATGTCTGATCCAACCCTGGCTGTCTGATGCTGGGATTACCCTATATGTCTGATCCAACCCTGGCTGTCTGATGCTGGGATTACCCTATATGTCTGATCCAACCCTGACTGCCTGATGCTGGGATTACCCTATATGGGCTCCTGAGCAAGACCCTTAACCCTCAATTACTCAAGATGTACTCAGTCATAATTGTAAATTGCTTTGGATAAAAGCGTCAGATAAATGTAATGGATTACCCTATATGTCTGATCCAACCCTGGCTGTCTGATGCTGGGATTACCCTATATGTCTGAGCCAGTCCAGTCTGATGTGGGCATTGACTTATATGTCTCAGACATAGCAACAAAGAATGACATTTGGTCATAGCAATGATGCTTTGCAAAAAGCCCATTAGGAATGGAAACGTGTGTGTATTCGATGTCTAATCGATGAGAAGATTCACTATTGTACAGAAAGATTTTGACTACGTGCACTGATGGCTTGACTGCTGCAGTAGCCTCAGCCATCAGAAAGACTGCAGTCTAAAACTGCTAAAAAATGCACAAGACACCTAATGAAGTGGCTGTTGGGTATAAATAGCAGACTGTGGCTGTGGGAAAGAAATCACTTCACTTCATGTTTAAGAAAAGAGCAGAAGTACTTCCATTAGGATCAGAAGTTAGGTTTTCCTAGCAAACTTCAGGAAAAGATTGTCTCTTGCACACACACACACACACACACACACACACACACACACACACACACACACACACACTGATCCATACATACTCATATGTAACAGCCAATCACAAACCTTTCTAGCAGTTCATTGAAGTGCTCCAATAATTTTTTTTTTAAATACAAGAGCGTGAGCACCAAAAGAACGAGAGAAGAGAAGAAGGGAGAACTTTGACTTCCTAATGAAAATATCTGAACAAACGGGCAGCTGGTCCTCTGTCACCTCAAACACGATGTTTGGATCTGGTTGGTCTGTTATAAAAATGTTTATTCTTGATGAGAAGCAAACTAGTGTATTAGTAGCAGACGTGCTTACCACAGTTTCACTGCTGTGTTTTTAAAATACCTCATCTCCCTTGGAATACAGATTCTGTCCATTGATATACAACCAGTTCAGCCAACAGTTCACTTCAATATTGACCAAGCTGTGTTCTTCCCCTGCTCCTACATCAGTTAGAAACCATGAATCAATTACTCAGCCTTAATGAAGTGAGAGCTATTTACTGTATGGATTAGTGCAGACATCTCTGATTGGGTCACCCAGGTTAGAGTAAGTGGAAATAAGTCACATTTATCCAAAGTGACTTCCAATTATGACTGAGTTCAACTTGACTAACTGAGGGTTAAGGGTTTTGTACAGGGGCCCAACAGTGAAGACCTGGCAATGGTGAGACTTGAACAGGCATTCTTCTGACTACTAGTCAGTTACCTTAACCACTGAGCTACTGCCCTCCTCTGGTAGTGTGATGTGTTCAAACTGCTGTCCTGTTGTAGTGTTGTGGGTTCATACTGGAGCAGATTGATGGGACCTCATACATTTAATACATTTACAAGACACGCTACCATTTAACTGCAGACAAGCAGAACGGGACATGCATCTTGCTTGTGAAATATTGGGCCGGGTATATTTGAGATGTGTTGCAACTCAAATTGATTTCTAGGCAACAGCCCTGTCAGGAGCATCTAGAGAATGAATCCTCCCAAATACCATAAAACAGACCTGAGATGTCGGCACTGTGAACATTTTAGTCCCCAGCAGGTGTAGCACCGATCACACTATATGTCTAGAGTCCATGACTGACACAGTGAGAGTTCCCACAAGGCAATGCACTGTAGAGTTGTCAGATCTTTTTTTCTAAATCTCTCTACATCTGTCGGCATATAATTTACACACAATAGTGCACCTTTTCTTATATGTCAGCTTGTCTGTACATGGCTGCTTATTATTTGGTAATAACTGTTAAATGTTTTGGGTTTTTTTGCATACAAGATGGAGTTGACAATGTCTGTCTCGTTCCAGTGTGTCTGTGTGCATGCTTGTCTGCATGTCTCTCACCTCTGGTGATCTGGTGATCTGCCTCACCAATTTGTGTCTATGTACATGTGTTTGCAAGTCTGACTCACCTCTGCATGTCTGTGTACACACATGTCTGCATGCCTGTCTCACTCCTGTGTGCCTATGTCACCCCTGTCTGTCTCACCCATGTGTGTCTGTCTCACCACTTTATGTCTCACCCAGCACGTCAGAGTCAGTGGTTGTTCAATCTCTCTCGGATTTGTCAGGTAACATCACTATGGATGTCACAACACACACACACTCACACACACACACACACACACACACACACACACACACACACACACACACCACAAAAATGTGCAGCAGAAATATCTTTCATTTAATCATTGTTTTAGAGGTCCTTTAGTGGACCACGGTAGTGGCATGTCAATCCGGGTAAGAGGAATAAATAAGCAAAAGTTTCGTAAAAAAGTATGCGAATGACGTATGCTAATGAGCTTTTGTTTGTTTGTTTATACAGAGTGCTTTGTTCATCGTACTTAGACTGACTTAGAAAACATTTCTTGACTTATTTATTCATGTCACAAAGTCTTTTGTCAAAAAATGTGGTGTAGCGGATCACTTTGCACATTAATTTGTGTGGGTCAGTGTATTTATACCAGTGACTAATCACATTTCAAGGAAGAGGAGGAGTCTTGGGATAGTTCTAGATTAGCGGAGGTTAGCGCATGTGCAGTTCTGAATGGCTGAAGGGTCTGAACTTAGCAGTGGGAAAGGTGCCAGGTGGAGCAGCGTGTTCCTGCCTGCTGCTGGGTGTGTCTGGGCAGCATGTGCGAAAGAGCTTGTGAAAGGATGGAGGAAAAATGGATAATTGAAAAGCTTGAATCGATTTTTGAAATGTACCCAAGGACGAGGAGTCAATTATCCTGTTCCCCGCACACCACAGAGGACAGACAAACTTTTCATCATCTTGTGGGTGTTTTAAGCAGTCTAGCCTCTATTTTGTTTGTCAATGTTTATTCTTCCAAATTTATGTGTACCCTGTTAAAACCTCAGAGCTCAGACTCTGACGGGCACTTTTGATTGGCAGGCATTGCTGTGTATCGGCAGGAAGTGCAGACCCTAAGCTCTCTTCCTCCCTATGATGCCCAGACAGACAGATAGCACCCCGGTTTGCACACGATAAGCAGCTGGCTGAGATACACTGTGGTCGGGCCACTTAGAGAAACTAGCACATTGTGTGTGTGCTCTGCGGCTGCACAATACCATCACACACACACACACACACACACACACAAACACACACACAGCCTCTTGATGAGTGTGAGTCCCTGTCTCTGCTTTTTTAGCAAACATAACTGATTTATGGTGCTTTATTGTAGTTTTATTGCACTACTGATCATCGTGCACGTTTATCCACTGATTAATGAATTATTCTTCAGATAGCACGTCCTGGCAAGAGAGTTCAATTAAAATTAGCCACGGCTTAATCTGTGCTGTACATCACATGAAACGGCCTTACGCTAAAACAACACAGCCAACGCTGTCAGAAAGACAGCCAGAAAAATTCTGTGCATCATCAAACAGCTCTGTGTATATTTATATCTATTAAAACTGTGCACGTGTGTGTGTGTTAAATACTGAAGAGTAGCATGGCAGGTACCAATACAGTGATACGCACTGATCACTAATCATCCCTAAACAGAATCTTCACCTTGATACCTTCCACCTCAGAACCATTAATTGGAACAAGCCTGAAGTTGCCTAATGGTGCTATTTCTCCCCCCATAGACCATCTCTCACTGTGCCTCTCATACTCTCCATCACTATCACTCCCACACAGTCTTTCTCTCTCTCTCTCTCTCTCTCTCTCTCTCTGTTCCACTCCTCTCTCAACATGAGGTAAATCTGTCTCTTCCTCTCCTCGGGCACACTGTCCATTTCATCACGCCGCCGCGCTGAGGGCAGAGAGCTGAAGTCTTTGTGTCTGATTTGGTTTGCTAATGCACTGCTGATACAGCTGCAGAGTTGGCCTGATAAGAACATGCCGGAAACACCACGCACCTCTGATGGCAGCAGTGACTGGGCATGTGCCAACCTGCCCCTGCTCTCTCTACCCTGGGAAAAAGGTCAAACCAAGGCCAATCATCAACAGACAGGCAGATTATGCTAATTTTATGCTAATGAAATTCACATTTATTAGTGGATTAAGATAGGTTTCTTCTGTATACATGCTTTTGTTTGATTTTTAAGATAAATTCACATAGCACAGAATACATAACCACATCTTTTAAACCATCCTGTTATGTCACAAGATAATAGGTGTTTTTTTACTGCTTACATCAGAGCAGAAATTATCAGGAAATTCTAAGAGTAAATCATTCTGTCTTACTGAGGCATACACAGACACTACACTACTACTGAATGGCAGTGAGAGTTTAATTATTGTTGTCGTTGTGGGATTCTAAATGTTTATTTTCAGCCCTCGGCTCACTTCAGACCTCACGTGTGCTGGGCTAATTTCAGCTCTCACAGAAGCAGAAGTGTGGGAGGGTATGTGTGAATGTGAGGTCCAAGTTAGTGAATGTGGGTGTGTGTGGTGGGGGGGGGGGGGTATGCAAGGTCCGTGTGTAGATATGTGTGTGCGTGTGTATGTGGGTATGTGTGAGGCTAATGTTAGTGTGTGTGTTTCTGTGTGTTTATGTACATGGTCTATGTTGGGGTGTGTGTGTGTGTGTGTGTGCGTGTGTGTGTGTGTGTGTTTATGTACAAGGCTATGTTAGGGTGTGTGTGTGTGTGGGTTACTGTGTGTTTATGTACAAGGCTATGTTAGGGTCTGTGTGTGTGTGTGTGTGTGTGTGTGTGTGTGTTTGTGTGTTTATGTACAAGGCTATGTTAGGGTGTGCGTGTGTGTGTGTTTATGTACAAGGCTATGTTAGGGTCTGTGTGTGTGTGGGTTACTGTGTGTTTATGTACAAGGCTATGTTAGGGTCTGTCTGTGTGTGTGTGTGTGTGTGTGTGTGTGTGTGTGTGTGTGTGTGTGTGTGTGTGTGCGTGTGTGTGTGTGTGTGTGTGTTTGTGTGTTTATGTACAAGGCTATGTTAGGGTGTGCGTGTGTGTGTGTTTATGTACAAGGCTATGTTAGGGTCTGTGTGTGTGTGGGTTACTGTGTGTTTATGTACAAGGCTATGTTAGGGTCTGTCTGTGTGTGTGTGTGTGTGTGTGTGTGTGTGTGTGTATGTGTGTGTGTGTGTGTGTGTGTGCGTGTGTGTGTGTGTGTGTGTGTGTTTGTGTGTTTATGTACAAGGCTATGTTAGGGTGTGGCCTGTTTGTGTGTGTGTGTGTGTGTGTGTGTGTTTATGTACAAGGCTATGTTAGGGTGTGTGTGTGTGTGGGTTACTGTGTGTTTATGTACAGGGCTATGTTAGGGTGGGTGTGTGTGGGTGGGTGGGTGTGCAGGGACCAGTACAGTGTCCATTCTCATGAAGGCACAAGCCATTAGCCCCAAACAGACTGTGTTCTGCAAATGTGCATCACTTACAGTGGGTAATAACACTTCAGATAATCATAACTAAGACACTTTACTGCAGTAGCTGGATATGATTATTG
Organism: Electrophorus electricus; assembly: GCF_041902795.1. Lineage (NCBI taxonomy): Eukaryota > Metazoa > Chordata > Actinopteri > Gymnotiformes > Gymnotidae > Electrophorus > Electrophorus electricus. The sequence continues at coordinate 905,922 of NC_137501.1, forward strand.
AGTTACAGGGCCTTTATACTTCATAAAATGACTCAACAACCTAATTAATTTCAGGCCTGTATGTAATGAATGTTAATAACTAGGTAGTATATTAGCTGAGGCGTGTAACGATTGCGTGAGAAAGATATACCTGAGGTTTCAGAGCGTTTACAGATGATTACAAAACAGCATATGACACAGATGTGCTATTTCAAATAAAGCCTGATTCTGATTCTCTTATCCATTTATTATGCAGCACACACTGTTTTGACTGCTAATTTTGGGTGAACATTGCATCTCCTCATAATGTACTAGGTTTATGAGAGGAAACAGGAAGTATCATTGGCAATATTTTCTCCTTCCGCCTGACACAAAAGTGTTTCTGTCTCCTTTGTTGAAAATGTTCCTGCTGCTTCCTTGACTGCTCCGATTCTAACTCTAAAGGGCATGAGATGGGTAATCTGATTGGCCGAGAAGCTGTTTAAAAGGCATGGGATGAGTAATCTGATTGTCTGAGAAGATACATAATCAACACACTCTTCAAATTAAATTCCACACAAATTGTACGAAAACCCCTTAACTGAGAGGGGCTGATTTAGCTGGTGTATAGGCTAGGAGCTGGTGGAGTGTTACCCATATAAAGTCCTTTGTCATTATTTAGTCATAAACAAACTCAAAGGACTGTAAGCATGTAACCATGACACATTAACTTTATTTCCTTTTAAAGACCTTGTCAAAGTCTGGAGCTGATCATTAGTCACCTGCAGGGCAGCCTTCTGCTCGTGAGAATATGTGGGGTAGTTGGGTCTGGAAAACTGGAAATGTATTCTTTAGTAGATTACTGAATATTCTAATATACAGTATACATAGTCAGTAGACTTGGGTGACCGCATTACCATATTATGTACTATGATTGATATAATTGTTACTATGGATGACCTTATTAGCATGTTATGTACTATGATTGATATAATTGTTAATATGGGTGACCTCATTAGCACATTATGTACTATGATTGATATAATCGTTACTATAGGTGACCTCGTTAGCATGTTATGTACTATGATTGATATAATCGATACTATGGGTGACAACATTAGCATATTATGTTCTATGATTGCAACTACATCACCAAGATTGTTTAATTTTCTTTAGGAATTGTTTAATTTTCTTTTTGTTGTTTTCAAGGAGATATCTGGCACTTTGTATTGTTTATATTACACTATATTCTATGATATTGTAACACTGTTTTAACACAAATCTTTTTTGCTTGATTACGCCAGGCAACACAATTTTAACTTTTTTTGCTTCCCAAACTATAATAGGTGGACCTTTTTATAGTAATTTTATGCTGAATTAAAATCTTTTTTTTTTTCTATCACAAAACTACTGGGTGATAAGAGAAATTAAGGAAACACATTAGGATTCAGCATGCAGAAATAAACATTTTTTAGACAGAAACAGGTATTTTTTGTATGATGCAAAGTCATTTTTGACCAGTGTTACTATTCAAACTTTGTAAGTAGTTGAAATGCTAAGTTATATAATGTGTGTTATTTGTTATTACTATTTTAAATGATAAGTTATATAATGTGTCATTATTATTTTAGTCAGCAGTTCTTTTGCCTGTTGTAGGTATGTTTAGGTGATAATACAGGCAAACTTAAATTCGTTTCCTCTGAAAGAGGACGAGAGTGTGAGTCCTACTCATTATGTGCAGACAGTGGAATGGCTCTATCTACAACACACCAGCCACTCTCTGGGTGTAAGTACTACACACCAGTCACTCTCTGGGTGTGTCTACTACACACCAGTCACTCTCGGTGTGTCTATTTCCTGTACTGTAAAAGCCAGTGAACATCCCTCAGTGAGGTGCTCATCCATTAGTCCTGAGCAGGTGGAGGACAAAATACTGCTCTATAAAATACTGCTCTATAAAATAACCACTCTATAAAATACTGCTCTATAAAATACTGCTCTATAAAATAACCACTCTATAAAATACGGCTCTATAAAAATAATCACTATATAAAATAACCACTCTACAGAATAACCACTCTATAAAATACTGCTCTAGAAAATACTGCTCTATTAAATAACCACTCTATAAAATACTGCTCTATAAAAATAACCACTCTATAAAATAACCACTCTACAAAATATTGCTCTATAAAATACTGCTCTATAAAATAACCACTCTACAAAATACTGCTCTATAAAATACTGCTCTATAAAAATAACCACTCTACAATATACTGCTCTATAAAATACTGCTCTATAAAAATAACCACTCTATAAAATACCGCTTTGTAAAATAACCACTCTACAAAATAACCACTCTATAAAATACTGCTCTATAAAAGTGCTTTATAAAATACTGCTCTATAAAATAACCACTCTATAAAATGTTGCTCTATAAAATAACCACTCTACAAAATAACCACTCTATAAAATAGTGCTTTATAAAATACTGCTCTATAAAATAACTGCTCTATAAAATAACCACTCTACAAAATAACCACTCTATAAAATACTGCTCTATAAAATAACCGCTCTATAAAATAACCACTCTACAAAATAACAACTCTATAAAATGTTGCTCTATAAGATAACCACTCTATAAAATACTGCTTTATGAAATACTGCTCTATAAAATAACCACTCTACAAAATAACCACTATATAAAATACTGCTCTATAAAATAACCACTCTATAAAATACTGCTTTATAAATTGGGAGTTTTAACAAGCACAGGTGTAATGCTGGTTTTGTATTGTTTTCTTTTGGATTCACAGCAGTTCAGTAAAGCGATCACAGACACTGATAAACCAATGGTGAAATGAAAACTGAAAATGCCCTAATTTATGTTTTATCCAAACCCCACTGTCATCTCCTTCTCCCCTCACATCAACATACAACACAGTCTCCAACATACAGTACAGGCTACAACATACAACACAGTCTACAACATACAGTACAGGCTACAACATACAACACAGTCTACAACATACATACAGTACACAACATACAACACAGTCTACAACATAAATACAGTACACAACATACAACACAGTCTACAACATACAGTACAAGCTACAACATACAACACAGTCTACAACATAAATACAGTACACAACATACAACACAGTCTCCAACATACAGTACAGGCTACAACATAGAACACAGTCTACAACATACAGTACAGTATACAACATACACCACAGTCTACAACATACAGTACAGTCTACAACATACATACAGTACACAACATACACCACAGTCTACAACATACAGTACAGTATACAACATACAACACAGTCTCCAACATACAGTACAGTATACAACATACAACACAGTCTCCAACATACAGTACAGGCTACAACATACAACACAGTCTACAACATACACTACAGTATACAACATACAACACAGTCTACAACATACAGTACAGGCTACAACATAGAACACAGTCTACAACATACAGTAGAGTATACAACATACAGCCCAGTCTACAACACACAACACAGTGTACAACATACAACACAGTATACAATACACAGTACAGCATACAACACAGTCTATAACACACAGTACAGTCTACAACATACACTAATGGTATCTAACACTTTGCTGCATCAGGCAAACACACACATGCACACATACATACATATACACATGCACATTCATAAACACACACACACACACACACACACACACACACACACACACACACACACATAAAAACATACACACGCACACACACAGTGTGTGTGGCTCAATATTCAGACCTGTAATTCCCAGTGCCCACATTTTATGTAATGTAAAAATTGCATTACATAAAAACTGCATTACAAAAAAACAGTGTGTCAATGGCTAAAGAGTGCTATATTTATTTATTTTTTTACTGTTGGAGTGTCTGCTCTGTGCCAACGTGTATCTGTGCTGTGTTCCAATGTATAAATACAGGGGAACCGGACACCAGATCGTCCTTCTGCACTTTCTGCCTCTGTATGCGCTTCAAAGCACTCGTATGGCAGTTTGAAAAAGGACATTCTGTGTGTGTGTGTGGGGGTGTATAGCAAGGTCCCATTACCATCAGTCCAGCAGCTACCCCTGCCTGACATTTTCAAAACAAGCAAAAGACCAGCAAAATTAACACCACCACAGGAAAATCAATGTTTGATGCTACAGTGATTAAAATAAACATGTAATACTACAGGAATATTCTACAAAGACTAGCTCTGGGCCTCAAATGGCTAACATGTATTTATGCATTAAAATGCTTTTCTGTACCATCAGGCAACTTGGACGCAATCTGTCTGTGTTTCTCAGTCTCTCTCTCACGCTCTCCCTCTCTCTCTCTCTCTCTCTCCCCCTCTCTCCCTCCCTCCCTCCCTCTCTCCCTCTCTCTCTCTCTCTCGCTGTCTCTCTCTCCCTCTTTAACCTCTACCATACCCACCCCTCTCTCTCTCTCTCTCTCCCTCCCTCCCTCTCTCTCTCTCTCTCTCTCTCTCTTGCTGTCTCTCTCTCCCTCTTTAACCTCTACCATACCCCTCTCTCTCTCTCTCTCTCTCTCTCTCCCTCCCTTCCTCTCTCTCTCTCCCTCCCTCCCTCTCTCTCTCTCTCTCTCTCTCTCTCTCTCTCTCCCTCTCTCCCTCTCTTACTCTTTGTCTCTCCCACCACCATCACCACCACCTCTCTGGTGCCCTCCACAGGTGTGGCAGTGTGGGGGCAGTATGGAGGTCCTGCCCTGTGCGCGTGTAGCACATATCGAGCGCACAAAGAAGCCCTACAACAATGACATCGATTACTACGCCAAACGCAACGCTCTTCGCGCAGCCGAAGTCTGGATGGACGAGTTCAAATCCCACGTATACATGGCCTGGAACATCCCCATGAACGTGAGTCTGAAACAGACTGCTAATTCTAATATTTTCCCTCTGAAACAGACTGCTAATTCTAACAATTTGCTTAGCTGCTGCCATCTCTTGATTTCAACAGCTCCATGGATTCTGTACAAAGCTGCTAGCTTGACTGAGATTAGACATGGATGTGTTTTCAAGTCTCACAGTGCAGTATGTCTTCAGGTCTAGCAGCATGTCTTTAACGCCTAGGTGATTTATTTAGCAGTGCTGGGCTGCTGAGATTTGTCTTTCTGTAGTGCAATTGGAGAGGAAGTCCAGCCAGATTGTTCCAAAGAAATATTAATTTACATGTAACAGAGAGGAAAAACCTTCTATGTGTGTTACAAATATCTTTTTTTGCGGCAGTAAACGTGCCATCAGTGAAAGACTGCAGATGTGAAATGTTTTCTAATGTGACGAATGGAGCAATTAATTTGACGCATTCATAGATTTCATGTCTTGAAACACTACATTGTCTGTGTGTCATCAGACGCTAGTTGTACTGACATCACTGCCAGCCTAATACTTTTCTAAGTGTTAAAATCTAACGCGATTCAGCCCATACTGACTGTTTCAGAGTCACTACCTTTCTCATCTGCTGCTCCAGATTAACCACAAAGACACACAAAGCACATCAGGATGTCTATAACCCGTCCTGCTGTGTCCACTGTCTGTAACCCGTCCTGCTGTGTCCACTGTCTGTAACCCGTCCTGCTGTGTCCACTGTCTATAACCCATCCTTCTGTGTCCACTGCCTATAACCCATCCTGCTGTGTCCACTGTCTGTAACCCGTCCTGCTGTGAACCCGTCCTGCTGTGTCCACTGTCTGTAACCCGTCCTGCTGTGTCCACTGTCTATAACCCGTCCTGCTGTGTCCACTGTCTATAACCCATCCTTCTGTGTCCACTGTCTATAACCCGTCCTGCTGTGTCCACTGTCTGTAACCCGTCCTGCTGTGTCCACTGTCTATAACCCGTCCTGCTGTGTCCACTGTCTATAACCCATCCTTCTGTGTCCACTGTCTATAACCCGTCCTGCTGTGTCCACTGTCTATAACCCATCCTTCTGTGTCCACTGCCTATAACCCATCCTGCTGTGTCCACTGTCTGTAACCCATCCTGCTGTGTCCACTGTCTATAACCCGTCCTGCTGTGTCCACTGTCTGTAACCCGCCCTGCTGTGTCCACTGTCTATAACCCATCCTGCTGTGTCCACTGTCTGTAACCCGTCCTGCTGTGTCCACTGTCTATAACCCGTCCTGCTGTGTCCACTGTCTATAACCCGTCCTGCTGTGTCCACTGTCTATAACCTGTCCTGCTGTGTCCACTGTCTATAACCCGTCCTGCTGTGTCCACTGTCTATAACCCATCCTGCTGTGTCCACTGTCTGTAACCCGTCCTGCTGTGTCCACTGTCTATAACCCATCCTGCTGTGTCCACTATCTATAACCCGTGTCTCCACTGCTGAACTGTGGTCATAAGTGCCACTGTGTCATTATTGTACCACACGAGACACACGTCCATATGTTCCCAGCAGACTTCATTTATGAAGCTACTGCTGCCCTTCCACACAAGCCAAATATCAAATTAGGAAGGAGAGATTAGAAAGCCACTGAACATCTAAAAAAGGTAGATGAACTAGCTGGAGAACATTCTAGAGCCATCCTCACAATCACTCACAGACCGATCAGAGCAGTGAAACATCTGAGTTTGGTGCTTCAGTGTCAGTTCTTCAGTGTCTGTTCTTCAGTGTGAGTTCTTCAGTGTCCTCTTGTTAAGTCTCCCCAATCCCCATAGCTTGAACATGTTGCTTCTCTGGAAAAACAACTGACAAGAGAACCTTCCCCAGACTTCCCCTACATCAGGCAAAGTTGGTGTTTGTTGGAAGATGCTGGGAAAGTGTGCCCCATGTGGTTCTGCAAGAGTTTTAAATCCAAGAGTTTGATTGTAAGTCTCACACTGCTCCAAGCATGCAACTTTGGGCTTTGAATTGTGGCTCCGTGGAGAGAATCTGTGAGGGAAACTGCAAGAGACTCTCAGAAATAGTTTTAAATGGAAAACAAAATAGTGAAGGCATTGGTGTCTGAAGAAGATGGCTCAGTAGAGCACTGTGATAACGTCATTACCCACAAGCTGTCTCTATGCTAATGCTAGAGTGAGCGGTGATGCTAATGCTAGAGTGAGCGGTGATGCTAATGCTAGAGTGAGCGGTGATGCTAATGGTAGAGTGAGCGGTGATGCTAATGCCTGTAATTAAATAGCTGACAGGTCTGTTAGAGGCACAGCAGTGTGGCTAATGAAAGAACAATGAGGGTCTCAGATGACTGACATATCAGGAAAGGCACACACACACACACACACACACACACACACTCACACACACACGTGTGCGCGCACGTATGTGTGTGCTCAAAATTGCAGTGAAGTACATAAAAAACAGGACATTTTGGACAGGTCCTTCATCAGTTGTACAAGCAAAGTGCTTCTGAAGTTCTAGCAAGAGGAACCAGTTTTATATTAGAACAAGTAGATGTTCAAATCATAACATTAATTCCATGGGGTTGTAAAGTTCTGGGACTGTTGCTGCCATAGCAACAACTGGCAATGCAAACAGATATGTCATTATTGCAGTGTCTATTAGTATTAAAATGCCTTGCTACTGGAAATGACAAATCCTTAATTTGGATGGTTTGAAGGTTTTTATCAAGCGATTCAGCGAGACTTCTCTTGGTTTCGCCAATGTAATGCTGATTACATCTGTTACGAGTAATACACTAGACACACTCCCACAGTGATGCGTGCGGAGCAATGAGGGATGACAACTGACCCTTTAATGCCAGGAATTGTAGTGGCTGTGTTAACATATTTACATGTAGCACATCTAGAGTGGTTGCAGGCTACAGTACCACAGTTATTATCTGAATGGTCATTTATCTCACTCTTGATGAGCACGTCTTGGTTTTTGTTGTCTCGTCTGTAGAAGATTAGTGGAGGAGCCTTAAAAAGGGGGTGTGGTCTCCCCCTGGATGATTCTGAAGTCCTGAAGTAGCAGTGGAAGCTCAGTGGTTAAGGTACTGGACCAGTAGTCAGAAGGTTGCCAGGTCAAGTCCCTCCACTGCCAAGGTGCCACTGTAGGGCCCCTGAGAAAAACCCTTAACCCTCAATTACTAAGTTGTGTTTAGACATAATTGTAAGTTGCTTTGGATAAAAGTGTCAGATAAATGTAAATATTAGCCACTTTTATTTATAGGATTATATGTTAGCACCAAGGGAATTTGATTGCTTTAACAGTAAATTGTTTATAGGTCAGTGCATCTACTCTCTGAACGGGTAAAACTCCAGCAAAGCTGTCATCATTGACTTCCTCAAGAAACCCACAATTTTGAAGATATTCACACATTTCCATATTTTTTTGGAGGAAGTCTACATTTTCACTGCAAATGCGTCTAAGTAGCTGTGAGCAAAGGATGGAGTTTTTACAGGCCTTGAAATGTGAAGAATGGGAGTCTATTAATAGATGGTGGTACTTAAACCAGAATCTTCAAATCTTGTATACTTCACCTGCTAGAGCAGGCAGAGCAGGTGCTAGTATCGCTAAAGTCATGGGGTTCATTCCCATTAGACTCATGGGGATCATTCCCACTAATGTCACAGAGTTTATTCCCACTAACCTCATGGGGTTCATTCCCATTAGACTCATGGGGATCATTCCCACTAATGTCACAGGGTTTATTCCCACTAACCTCATGGGGTTCATTCCCACTACAGTCATGGCTTTAGTATGACTGTTGTCATGCTAATTAAAATGTAAGCGGTTGTGAGTAAGAGCCGCTGTAAATGCTTAAACTGTTTGTTTGTTTATTTGTCTGTCTCTGTTTATCTGTCTATCTGTGTGTCTCCTTTCCTCCTATGCTGTTTTTTACATGTTCACATGCTAATGAGGTGGCAGTGAATGGGAGAATCTTTAAACCCATTAAATCCCAAAAACTGGTTCACTGTTTCACAGGCGAAAGTACTTAGAGGACGTTTCTAACTGCCCCTTCTGTGCGTGTGTGTGTGTGTGTGTGTGTGTGTGTGTGTGTGTGCGTGCGTGCATGCGAGTGTGTGTGTGTGTGTGCGTGTGTGCTTGAGCGTGCATGTGTGCGTGCGAGCGTGCGTGCGTGTTTTAGCTGATCTGTGATAAAGAGTTGAAGGCCACTGATGTTGTGTCTTATTTGTTAATGTGTTAATGTTGGAGCAGAATCCCGGCGTGGATTTCGGGGACGTGTCGGAGCGGGTTGCCCTTAGAAACAGGCTGAAGTGTAAAAACTTCCGCTGGTACCTAGAGCACGTGTATCCAGAGATGCGGATTTACAATGACACCATCACCTATGGAGAGGTGAGCACATTAGACAACTTAAGCATTATTAGATTATTAAATATTATATAGTTTTTAGTTATAGTATTGTTTTAGTATATTTCATAGTTTTTTGTATTTTGTAGTTTCCTTTGTGTAACTTTGTTTACTTTGGTTAGGAGTTTCCTACATTACCCATAGTACTAATGAAAGTGCAGCATCAAAACTTCACACTAGAAGTTGAAAGTATATCAAACATATTTGTATATAATGTGTATATCTGATATAGAGCACATTGGGATGAAGATTTCTTTTAGGAAACATTCACAATACACATATAAATTGTTTGCAGATGTAATACAGACATTTCTGAATGCACATTCGAATATCCATATATAACTTATAAGCAAGTTATGTATATTTTCTAAAGCTTTTATGACTCTTATAATGCTACTCATTTTTCCTGTGCTGGTCCTATGCTGGTTACATATACAGAAATAGAAAAAACTTTAGAGACAGAATTTATTTAGCAAATTGTCTGGGTGAGTTTTGTATGAAAGTGTGTTTTGTGTTTCTATATTTACAACAGTAATTAGTACATTGTAGTGTAGTGTTTCCAGTGACAGACACTGAAAGTCAACTGATCTCCATAGCAACAGCCTAGCAAGCTTCAAAATTATTTCCAATTTTCTCGTAACGAGATATAATGAGACAGTTATTAGCTATAAAAAGTGTGTGTGTACGTGTGTGTGTGTGTGTACGTGTGTGTACGTGTGTGTACGTGTGTGTGTGTGTGTGTGTGTGTGTGTGTGTGTGTGTGTGTGTATGTATACCCAGCCTGTATTTTCTACAGACATCTCACAGCATTTTTTAATTAAATGTAGGAAACACAGTCTGTTTACCATATACACTTACTGTCTCCTTCATTAGGCATAAGTACAGTTTGTAAAAAATAAACAGAAACCTTAGAAAACCAGTTATATATGAATTTATAAATATAAAAGCAGTTTTAGCACAGTTGAGGTTAAAGCCCATTTGTCATACTTTAGCATTTCACCCACTGGTGGCTGGATAGTTCTACATTTATGGCATTTAGCTGATAGTTTCATCCAAAGCAACTTACAATTATCACTGAGTATTACTTAAATAATTGAGAGTTAAGGGTCTTGCTCAGGGTACCTTAACCACCGAGCTACCACTGCCCATAGTTCTAGATAGTTCTGGATAGTTCTAGATAGTAAGCCTCATCCAAGCCAACAGTGAATCTGACCCGTGTTAAAAATCCAGCAACACGGCTGTCTTCTCACTACGTTTTCATATCACATCAGACACGGCCGTGTAGATGGAGTTCCTGGTGAAGAATTTAAGGACATTTAACAAACACAATTTGTGATGGGTTTATAGGCATCTAACTGTACACCTACAAGGTGTTTCTAATAAATAAATGCTTCTAATACAGTCTGGTGAGTGTGTGTTAGTAAAGATCACAGATGAGCTACAGTCTGTAACTGTCCACATATAAGACACATCTGTGAGATAAGTGGGCCTAATCAAATGCTCAGAGAGTGTAGGTACAAGGCAGCGTAAATATACTACAGTCATTCTGTAGTCTGGATAGCTGAGTTCCTGTGTTGACGCTCTCACAGTTGACGGATAGTTCATCATTCGTATAGATAGAGGGCTTTAGTACTTTTTTATATGACTGTGTTTCCACACAGAGAGAAAGGATACTATACAGTCTTAGCCATTGTCTTGTGTGTGTGTGTGTGTGTGCGCGTGTGTGTGTGTGTGTGTGTGTGTTTACAGGTGAGGAACAGCAAAGCCAGCGGATACTGCCTGGATCAGGGCTCCGAGGATGATAACAGAGCCATACTTTACCCATGTCACGGCATGGCATCTCAGGTAAGCGCACAGTCCACACTCCTCATCCTCTAGCTGCTATACACTGCTACTGTCCACTTCATCCTTCCCTTTGATGTCTGACTGCCATGGAGTCTCAGTGAATAAAACTCTTGCTCAGAAATACAAATCCACTCACAATGCTGAGGGCTTGCAAGTGAAAGCATACAGATGAGGTCATCCTGATCTTATTGTGGGTGTGTACATGTGTGTGTGAAATGGCACAGCTCAGGGAGCGTGAAATGGAGCACTCAGTGAACTTGCTCTTCTTTGATCTTTTTGCATTGATCTCAAAGTTTAAGTTTTTTAAATGTTCTGTTATTTTTACAGCTCCTCATATGCTGCCTCTGGTGTATCAGAGACACAGACCATTGAACACATTGAAATGGAATCTTTCTCTCCCTCTCTCCCCACCCCTCTGCCTCTCCTTCTCTGTTCCTCTCTCTCTCTCTCTCTCTCTCTCTCTCTCTCTCTCTCTCTCTCTCTCTCTCTCTCTCTCTCTCTCTCTGCTTTCTTGTTTGTGGAGTAATGCAACTCCACACTAAGACCGTAATCTAGCCCCAGGGAGCACAACCCATCTGATGTGCATCCCCTTTGTATCAGCCAATTACTACAGTAATCTGTGTAACGTGATGAATGTTATCTTCCAGTGTGTTTTCATTTCATTGTACCAAAGCAAAGAGGAAAGCATGTATAAATGGCTACATGTATAAATGGCTACATGTATATATGGCTACATGTATAAATGGCTACATGTGTAAATGGCTACATGTGTAAATGGCTACCTGTATAAATGGCTACCTGTATATATGGCTACATGTGTAAATGGCTACATGTGTAAATGCCTACATGTATATATGGCTACATGTATATATGGCTACATGTGTAAATGGCTACATGTGTATATGGCTACATGTATATATGGCTACATGTGTATATGGCTACATGTATATATGGCTACATGTATAAATGGCTACATGTGTAAATGGCTACATGTATAAATGGCTACATGTACAAATGGCTAGATGTACAAATGGCTACATGTATATATGGCTACATGTATATATGGCTACATGTACATATGGCTACATGTGTAAATGGTTACATATGTAAATGGCTACCTGCATATATGGCTACATGTGTAAATGGCTACATGTATAAATGGCTACATGTATATATGGCTACATGTATAAATGGCTACATGTATATATGGGAACATGTATATATGGCTACATGTATATATGGGAACATGTATATATGGCTACATGTATATATGGCTACATGTGTAAATGGCTACATGTATATATGGCTATATGTGTAAATGGCTACATGTGTAAATGGCTACATGTATATATGGCTACATGTATATATGACTACATGTGTAAATGGCTACATGTATATATGGCTACATGTATAAATGCCTACATGTATATATGGCTACATGTATAAATGGCTACATGTACATATGGCTACATGTGTAAATGGTTACATGTGTAAATGGCTACCTGTATATATGGCTACATGTGTAAATGGCTACATGTATATATGGCTACATGTATATATGGCTACATGTGTAAATGGCTACATGTATATATGGCTACATATATATATGGCTACATGTATAAATGGCTACATGTATATATGGCTACATGTATATATGGCTACATGTGTAAATGGCTACATGTATATATGGCTACATGTGTAAATGGCTACATGTATATATGGCTACATGTGTAAATGGCTACATGTGTAAATGGTTACATGTGTAAATGGCTACCTGCATATATGGCTACATGTGTAAATGGCTACATGTATAAATGGCTACATGTATATATGGGAACATGTATATATGGCTACATGTATATATGGCTACATGTATAAATGGCTACATGTATATATGGCTACATGTATATATGGGAACATGTATATATGGCTACATGTATATATGGCTACATGTGTAAATGGCTACATGTATATATGGCTACATGTATATATGGCTACATGTGTAAATGGCTACATGTGTAAATGGCTACATGTATATATGGCTACATGTATATATGGCTACATGTGTAAATGGCTACATGTATATATGGCTACATATATATATGGCTACATGTATAAATGCCTACATGTGTAAATGGCTACATGTATATATGGCTACATGTATAAATGGCTACATGTATATATGGATACATGTATATATGGCTACATCAGTAAATGCCTACATGTGTAAATGGCTACATATATATATGGCTACATGTATAAATGCCTACATGTATATATGGCTACATGTATAAATGGCTACATGTATAAATGGCTACATGTACATATGGCTACATGTGTAAATGGTTACATGTGTAAATGGCTACCTGTATATATGGCTACATGTGTAAATGGCTACATGTATATATGGCTACATGTATATATGGCTACATGTGTAAATGGCTACATGTATATATGGCTACATATATATATGGCTACATGTATATATGGCTACATGTGTAAATGGCTACATGTATATATGGCTACATATATATATATGGCTACATGTATAAATGCCTACATGTGTAAATGGCTACATGTATATATGGCTACATGTATAAATGGCTACATGTATATATGGATACATGTATATATGGCTACATCAGTAAATGGCTACATGTATATATGGCTACATGTATATATGGCTACATGTATATATGGCTACATGTGTAAATGGCTACATGTATATATGGCTACATATATATATGGCTACATGTATAAATGGCTACATGTGTAAATGGCTACATGTATATATGGCTACATGTATATATGGCTACATGAGTAAATGGCTACATGTGTAAATGGCTACATGTGTAAATGGCTACATGTATAAATGGCTACATGTATAAATGGCTACATGTGTAAATGCCTACATGTATAAATGGCTACATGTATATATGGCTACATTTTTAAATGGCTACATGTATAAATGGCTACATGTGTAAATGGCTACATGTATATATGGCTACATGTATATATGGCTACATGTATAAATGCCTACATGTATAAATGGCTACATGTACATATGGCTACATGTGTAAATGGTTACATGTGTAAATGGCTACCTGTATATATGGCTATATGTGTAAATGGCTACATGTATATATGGCTACATGTATATATGGCTACATGTATATATGTCTACATGTATAAATGGCTACATGTATATATAGCTACATGTGTAAATGGCTACATGTGTAAATGGTTACATGTATATATGGCTACATGTATATATGGCTACATGTATAAATCGCTACATGTATATATGGCTACATGTATATATGGCTACATATGTAAATGGCTACATGTGTAAATGGTTACATGTGTAAATGGCTACATATATAAATGGCTACATGTATAAATCGCTACATGTATATATGGCTACATGTATATATGGCTACATGTGTAAATGGCTACATGTGTAAATGGCTACATGTATATATGGCTACATGTATAAATGGCTACATGTATATATGGCTACATGTGTAAACGGCTACATGTGTATATGGCTACATGTATATATGGCTACATGTGTAAATGGCTACATGTATATATGGCTACATGTGTAAATGGCTACATGTACAAATGGCTACATGTACAAATGGCTACATGTACAAATGGCTACATGTATAAATGGCTACATGTATATATGGCTACATGTATAAATGGCTACATGTATAAATGGCTACATGTGTAAATGGCTACATGTACAAATGGCTACATGTATAAATGGCTACATGTATATATGGCTACATGTATAAATGGCTACATGTGTAAATGGCTACATGTACAAATGGCTACATGTACAAATGGCTACATGTGTAAATGGCTACATGTATATATGGCTACATGTATATATGGCTACATGTGTAAATGGCTACATGTATATATGGCTACATGTATATATGGCTACATGTATAAATGCCTACATGTATTTATGGCTACATGTATAAATGGCTACATGTACATATGGCTACATGTGTAAATGGTTACATGTGTAAATGGCTACCTGTATATATGGCTACATGTATATATGGCTACATGTATATATGGCTACATGTATATATGGCTACATGTGTAAATGGCTACATGTATATATGGCTACATGTGTAAATGGCTAAATGTATATATGGCTACATGTGTAAATGGTTACATGTGTAAATGGTTACATGTGTAAATGGCTACATGTGTAAATGGCTACATGTATATATGGCTACATGTATATATGGCTACATGTGTAAATGGCTACATGTATATATGGCTACATATATATATGGCTACATGTATAAATGGCTACATGTGTAAATGGCTACATGTATATATGGCTACATGTATATATGGCTACATTTTTAAATGGCTACATGTATAAATGGCTACATGTGTAAATGGCTACATGTATATATGGCTACATGTATATATGGCTACATGTATAAATGCCTACATGTATATATGGCTACATGTATAAATGGTTACATGTATAAATGGCTACATGTACATATGGCTACATGTGTAAATGGTTACATGTGTAAATGGCTACCTGTGTATATGGCTACATGTGTAAATGGCTACATGTATAAATGGCTACATGTATATATGGCAACATGTATATATGGCTACATGTATATATGGCTACATGTATAAATGGCTACATGTATATATGGCTACATGTATAAATGGCTACATGTATATATGGCTACATGTATAAATGGCTACATGTATATATGGCTACATGTATAAATGGCTACATGTACATATGGCTACATGTGTAAATGGTTACATGTGTAAATGGCTACCTGTATATATGGCTACATGTGTAAATGGCTACATGTATAAATGGCTACATGTGTATATGGCAACATGTATATATGGCTACATGTATATATGGCTACATGTATAAATGGCTACATATATATATGGCTACATGTATAAATGGCTACATGTATATATGGCTACATGTATAAATGGCTACATGTATATATGGCTACATGTGTAAATGGCTACATGTATAAATGGCTACATGTATATATGGCTACATGTGTAAATGGCTACATGTATAAATGGCTACATGTATAAATGGCTACATGAGTAAATGGTTACATGTGTAAATGGTTACATGTATAAATGGCTACATGAGTAAATGGCTACATGTGTAAATGGTTACATGTATATATGGCTACATGTATAAATGGCTACATGTATAAATGGCTACATGTGTAAATGGTTACATGTGTAAATGGCTACATGTATATATGGCTACATGTATAAATGGCTACATGTATATATGGCTACATGTATAAATGGCTACATGTATATATGGCTACATGTACATATGGCTACATGTGTAAATGGTTACATGTGTAAATGGCTACATGTATATATGGCTACATGTATAAATGGCTACATGTATATATGGCTACATGTATAAATGGCTACATGTATAAATGGCTACATGTATATATGGCTACATGTGTAAATGGTTACATGTATAAATGGCTACATGTATATATGGCTACATGTATAAATGGCTACATGTATATATGGCTACATGTATAAATGGCTACATGTATATATGGCTACATGTGTAAATGGCTACATGTATAAATGGCTACATGTATATATGGTTACATGTGTAAATGGCTACATGTGTAAATGGCTACATGTATATATGGCTACATGTGTAAATGGCTACATGTGTAAATGGCTACATGTATAAATGGCTACATGTATAAATGGCTACATGAGTAAATGGCTACATGTGTAAATGGTTACATGTATATATGGCTACATGTATAAATGGCTACATGTATAAATGGCTAGGATGTCATTTGGTTCTACCTCTTAATTTTGTTTTTCTTTGTTTGGTTGTTTGTTTGCTTATTGCATAACAGTTATGACATTAAGGAGGTTTAATAGCACCAGCAGACACATTGGAGCATGGCACCGGGTATGGCCCTTCTCAGATCTGAGCAAATTAACACCTATGGCCTCTTAACAGCTCTTCAGTTTATGTTCAGTGTCACAGACACTTCCCTGTATTTGCTGAAGATTTAATGAAGGATAACTGTTATTAGGCTCTTTCTGCAGGCTGGGTAGTAATCATGTGGTATCCATCACCAACTGGACAAGGGTGGAAGTGTTACCCAGCAAACAGGAGTACATTGTTTTGACTTATGAAGAAACTCACAGTGCCCTTACTAGTCAAGTTAAAAACAATGCTCCTCTTGGTGTCAGTCATTAGACCTGGGTTACCTGCACGTCAGGCATCCATGTAAGAATCATGTCACCTGCGTTCACCAGCAGCTCAGGTGAGGGTGGACCTGGGCTCAGCTGTTAACTGTGTGTTAGATGGCTCACATTATTTGCTTACTAATAGCTGATAAGGTCAAATGTAGATTACTGGCCATGTGACTAGTTGGCCAACTCAACATTGTAAATGTAATGTTCCGAGCACAAACAGAGGTAGAGTGAAATGCAGTATGGTGAAGGCAATTTAATACAGTTAGTCCACAGTTAGTCCACACTTAGTCCACACATAGTCCACACTATGTACACACTTAGTCCACACTATGTAGACACTTAGTCCACACTTAGTCCACACTATGTACACACTATGTACACACTTAGTCCACAGTTAGTCCACACTTAGTCCACAGTTAGTCCGCAGTCATAATCCAAATAAAGAACCAAATAAAGGTCTTAAATCCAGAAAAACAGTCAGCAAAGCAAACAGAACAGAACAGGGAGCAGGGTAATCCAAAAGAACACGAGGAAATCCAATAACCCAGAGAAACAGGCACTACAACAAACTGCTCAGAAACGTAACAAATGATGGTGAGACTTTGCAAAGACACAGTGAAACACACATGTCTTAAATACAAAGACTAAAGAGCACTAACAAGATACATTAACTGGCTATTGAGTACAGTAACAGGCATAGGTACTAACAAAGTGGCAGAGCAGAATTAAACCAAAACAAGGAAGCACGAGGATACAAAAGCAGGAAGTAAACAAACAGGTAGAGTTGCTGTGGGAACTGCAATGCGAGGGCGGGCTGATAGAAACTCGTTTACAGCAGATGAAGGAGAGTATCAAACATGAAAAAAAAACTCAAACATGAATGTCTTGATCTAGAGGTAAAGAACAACTGGATGTTCTACACTATCTACACTGCACAGCATCTACCTACACCGTCACTTCCTGCTTTTACTGGCGTAGAAGATGAATGACTATTTAAAATGTCTGATCAGACACAGGAAGGACACAGGTCATCTGTCTGATCAGACACACGGAGAACATGGGTCATCTGTCTGATCAGACACACGGAGAACACGGGTCATCTGTCTGATCAGACACACGGAGAACACGGGTCATCTGTCTGATCAGACACACGGAGAACACGGGTCATCTGTCTGATCAGACACACGGAGAACACGGGTCATCTGTCTGATCAGATACACGGAGAACACGGGTCATCTGTCTGATCAGACAGACGGAGAACACGGGTCAGCTGTCTGATCAGATACACGGAGAACACGGGTCATCTGTCTGATCAGATACACGGAGAACACGGGTCATCTGTCTGATCAGATACACGGAGAACACGGGTCAGCTGTCTGATCAGATACACGGAGAACACGGGTCATCTGTCTGATCAGATACACGGAGAACACGGGTCATCTGTCTGATCAGATACACGGAGAACACGGGTCAGCTGTCTGATCAGATACACGGAGAACACGGGTCATCTGTCTGATCAGATACACGGAGAACACGGGTCAGCTGTCTGATCAGATACACGGAGAACACGGGTCATCTGTCTGATCAGATACACGGAGAACACGGGTCAGCTGTCTGATCAGATACACGGAGAACACGGGTCATCTGTCTGATCAGATACACGGAGAACACGGGTCAGCTGTCTGATCAGATACACGGAGAACACGGGTCATCTGTCTGATCAGATACACGGAGAACACGGGTCAGCTGTCTGATCAGATACACGGAGAACACGGGTCAGCTGTCTGATCAGATACACGGAGAACACGGGTCATCTGTCTGATCAGACACACGGAGAACACGGGTCATCTGTCTGATGTATATTACATGTCATATCTCAGCACTGTGAATTAGTGATGAAAAGCAAAAAAAAATGCAGTTTCTGCTTTACTGGAACATTTTATTTATTTATTGTTTTGTATTAAGGGAAGGCCAGGGTGGTGCGTTTTTGCTTTAGATTTAGAATAGCAGCACTTTTCATGGTCATGCTGCAAAACAAAAAAAGTAATTCCTTGAAATCACTCGATGGTGGTGTGCAGAATCGTTACGCAATCATTCACAATCAATCACAATCATTTATAAACATTCAGAATCATTCACTGTCATACATAATCATTCACCATCATTCACAATCATTTATATTCATTCATAATCATTCACATTCACAATCATTCAATTGCTGTGGCCAGCCTGAAGCCTCAGCACTGATTTGACTCCTTATCTTTCCATGCTGTGTTTGAATTCCTGCACCATCATACTGCCAAGAGCAGTGCACAGAACAAAGTGTGCACAAAGCACATGAAAACGCAGCATCTGTCCTCAGGCCTCCTGAAAACAGCTCTGTGCGGAGCACGTAGTCTGGTTCCGAACACACGCGTGGGGACCCTGAGGAAGTACAGAGCCACTAACAGATACCCTTAGACTCTCGCACTCCTTTTTCCCTGCACTCACAGCCATGAGTGGCTTTTCCTTGCGTATGTCGCCGTGACAACCTCCTGTCCTTGCTGTGTAATATCCGTAGGCTTGTGTTTCACTGTAATAACTGAGAGTTTCAGAGCCTGGCTCTTACTGTATGAAGTGTGTTTGAATAGACTCCACCGTGGGTCATATTAGATATGAATGCGGTAAAAGGAGCCTTATGCTGTTGGAGTGCAGAATAATGCTGATTTCTGAAGAGCTAAGCACGATTGCTTCATAGGTTTTCCTACGTTTGAAAATTTCATCATTCCCGTTTTTTAATGCTGGATCACTGTGTTGCGAAGCCTTCGTTTACTTGTATGCTGCTGTTGCACTGATCTCGGGTCAGGTACCGCAGATGTTTTTCATACATCTTCCTCTCTGATGTTCTGTTTCAGCTTGCCAGGTATTCCACAGAGGGCCTGCTTCAGTTAGGACCCCTGGGGTCGACCACATTTCTGCCTGACACAAAATGCCTGGTTGACAATGGAAGGAGCCGGAATCCTAGCCTAAAGAAATGTGACTCTGTCTCACGACCGTCACAGAGGCTGTGGGATTTCACGCAGGTAAAGTGTGTGAAGAGCATGTTGATCGAGTCCCAAAAGGTTTTAGAGGCTTTTAGCAGCACTAGATTTGTCCAGTGCCTGGCATCCCAGAAAATCACTGTACATGATGTTGCCGTAGTAATACAGTACGTTTTCTTCATCTGTATTCATAGTTCTATCAAAATATTCAATTTGAAGATACTGATAACAGTGATCACCCGTAGCCGACTAGGTTAGTTGTGCTTCCATTTAATGACACATGGCAAAAATCCATGAAGTCTTGTCCTTTTCAGAACGGGCCGATCATAAGCAGGGATACGGGCAGGTGTCTGGAAGTGGAGATGTCCAAGGATGCCAGCTTTGGCCTGCGGCTCGTCATGCAGCGTTGTTCTGGACAAAAGTGGATGATCCGGAACTGGATCAAACACCCTAAACACTAATCCCACCCAAACCAGGAATAAACACGGCAGGAAGGAGAAAACGGAAAACACAAACCAGAAGCCCACATCTCCTTGCTGTGTGAGCGACGCAGCGAGGCTGAGCAGGATAAGGAGGAGGCGGGACTGGCGTGTGCACGTCTGCTCTCACTGTGGACTGCGTGGCCATTCATGGGTAGAGTCATGGGAGCTTTCTTTGTGTTATTACTATTATTATTATTATTGGCAGTGTTCAGGCACGTTAAGAGACGTGCACACTGGAGAGGTGTCCCACTAAAGAGGTGTCCCACCTGGCAGGACGGCCATGCCCAGCGCAGGTCCAGCAGACAGGAGCTTTCTCCCTTCCCAAATGTGCTCCGTAACCCCACTCACCCCACAGATCACTGTGGCAGACCGCAACCTCCTCGGGGTCCTGACTTAAGATTTAAGAATTGCTGTTGTAACCTTATACATCTTAATGAATACCATTTTTAATTAAGCTGAGAATAAGCAATGATTGAATGGTTGAGGGGGAATGGACATATAAGCCAAGTAAAAAGTGCGGTTTAACCTTTACAGTATCAGTAGCCATATGAACAACTCTTTACACGGGATGGGTTGATTTGTTCCGGTTAGAGTCGTCTATCTCATGGGTACCAAGTGCTAGTGCTGCTTTGTTCTAGTGCTAGGTGTAGTGAGTGCTAGCGTAAAACACAACAGACCCCGACTTCATTTGGAAATAGCTGGCCTACCGATGTTTCAGTTTGTTTGCGTTTTTATTTATTTATTTATTTTTCAAATTGTTTGATTTACAGTCTCTGATCACTTATGCACAACCGGATCACGTACTCATGTGCCTTTCTCCGTGATCATGCTTTCCGAGTGGGAACTGTCCATGTGGAAGCATGTGTACAATGACTTTAAGTTAACTGCAGTCTGAATATAGTGTAAAGAAGTCTTATAATAGTAAAATGTTGTAAAATACTCAAGAAAATGCCACTCAATTGAGGCTCGTTACACTAATAATAAAAGGGGTTTTACTATGTTATGGTATTCATTTGGTTTATGTGGGCTGTCTGAATGTTGGTCTGGTAAGTGGGAAAAGGAAATACTGCCAGAATCTATAGCAGAGCTTCCTACGATCCTGCTCAGCATGGGAAAGCCAGTTGGGTCTCACCAGAAATCTTAAAACAAGTGCGAGAGGTGGTGTTGGATTCTGTAAGGTTATCAGGAAAGGCCCCCCAGTCTTAACCATTACCAACTGCTTACCGTTCAAAGTGGTGCATAATCACACGACTCTGCACCCATGAGGTGATGTTGAGAAACCACGTCAGTTCCAGACTTCAAACTCACCATCAGCAGGTCACTCTGACAGGTTTGATTAGTGCCATCTTGGCTTGCGTTCGACCTCTCGCGGAGAAGCCCCGAGCCAGATGTTTCCTCACCCGCTCCGGAGATGGAGTCTCAAGTCTTCTCGTCTTGGTATTGTCCTTTTTTATCACCTTTTAAGTCTTTATTTTTTCTCTTTCTCCCACGGAGGAGAAGGAGAGTGAGGGAGAGGGAGGCAGTGCTCAAGTCTTCATCACTCAGCTGTCTTCACACACAGTCTTCAGTGCCTGGAAAACTGCTGAATCTAGAACACAGGAATGAAACACTGGAACTCTCACACACAAAAACAGTGCAGTATGCTGCTGATATATACTCCAAACCCCAAGAGTATATATGGTTATATATATTTCTAACATCACATTTCTGTAGCGTTATGCTCACCTCTCAGCATTTGGCTTCACTGGATGGTAAAAAGTTGACAAGAGAAGGTCTGCAGATAGAGAGCAGGTCTGTAGATAAAGCAGGTCTGTAGACAGACTGAAGCTGATCCAGCTCTCATTTTCCCTGTTCCTCGGGGGCGCAGGATGGATGGCATGTTGGGGGTGGTACGAGAGCTTCAGGGCAGCTCAGATAAAGGAGATCCAGTGAACAAAGAACAAGTCTGTCCTGTAGCTCTGTGGGCAAACACTCCACACGAATCCTTGTCTGGTATTCATCGTTATGTCAGTTCAGTTTTACCTGTAAAGATGAATCCCGTGGTTACGTTCCCCACTGGGAATGATCAGCTACTCAATGTGGGCTCCAGACAACGCGCATCCCTCAGTGCTGAAGCACAGTTGCCTGCCGAGTTGGAAATTAAAGTGTCTCTCACCGAGGTGCCAGGCAGAGACTTCCTGGGAGGAATGTTTGGTGGGGGGGGGCAGGGTGAAGGCATGAAGGTGACTCAGTTGAAGTCAGAACTTGCAACAGTGACCCAGCAACGCAAAAGCAACCGAAGTGCAAAGTATGTACAGGAAATAGAGGCACTAACTTCCTGTAGCCATGCAGTCTTATTATCTAGCTCTCCCTGCTGGGATTTGACAACATGCAAGCTCCATCCTTGTAAAACGGGGTACTAAAAGAAGTGTGAGTGTGATTTATCAAAGGTGGCACTTTAATAAGCTGCAGTTTAGGCTGAGAAAGATTGATTTCTCCTCTGCATTCCTCACAGAGTATCACAGAGACGAGTGCGGCAGTGTGTCTCCTGGTCCTGGGAGTCCCTCCTGCCCACACATGTCTCAACACTGTGACCAGAGAGACCCTTCTGTCTGGGCAGGTGTTAGCAGGCTTACACACAGGAAGTGATCCACAGGAAGTGATCCATCCCGGAGACCTCACGGCAGATTCCTCACAGTGCTTTAACAATGTCTATTTTCATGCAAGTGTAAGAGGACAGTCAGTAGTTGTGATTTCTCAGTAGGAGAGAGAAAACACAAGGTGAGTTTATTGATGTAAGACTTGCATGTGCTTCACATAAACGAGTTGCTACATAGATAAATAATAAACTAAAAGATAAAACTGAAAACAACTGAAATAAAAATTTCAATAAAAAAATTAACCATAACAAATTTCAAATAGAGATCATAGTTTTAAAATAATTTTCTAATTAAGGTGCTGAAAGAGTTCAGCTTAAATGTGTAAAGCATGGGCGTACATGAATACGTTACCTTTCACTTCTGTGAGCGTCTAAAGCAGTCCTACCTGATCTTCAGATCTCTGTTCAGTCTACACAGTCCTGCATGTACAGCTGTCCACTACAGTACTGCTGGCTGAGACCTCTATGATTGCAGCTCTGTTTTCAGTTTGTTTTCAGTCTCTGTTTTTAGTGCAGTGAATTATGGGTACACTGCCAAACCTGGAAACGGCGTAAATGAGACAAATATGAAATGTTTCAAATTTGCATCACCAGTTTAGTACTTTGCTTCTTTAATTCGTATCAGATATAGACTGTCCACATCTTTATCCTCATTACATTGTCTTGTATTAGTATGATTACATATACTAACTCTCTGGCCTTTTTAAGATTATTATCAAATGAATCAAATGAAACTGTTTTCAGATTGGAAGGCAGAGGCAGCTGGTTTCAGTGCTGGACATTAAAACCCGACTGTTAGAGATGGAGAAATGAAACCATGAACTCTCCAGTGAATACAGACAGAGACGGAGGAAGAGAGCAGATTCGTGTGTGTGTGTGTGTGTGTGTGTGTGTGTGTGTGAGACTACAAAGTGCCTTTACTGAGTTCTCCTGAGACAGTTTTATTACTGGTACTATATCATCATTGACTCATAGCACTGCAGTGGTCTAAGCTATACGTGCTCTTAAACACATGAAACACTGAAACTAGACACAAATGTGTATGGATGTGCCAAGGTTATCATCCAGTAGACCTTTCAGAGGTGTCCACTCACCCTGGCAGCCACCAACGTGATTCAGTGCTGTTCTGTGATATAATAACTAACATCTGAAATTACACACTAATTTATTTAGAATTATATTCTAATTCTGGATTCACATGTACAGCTAGAAAAATCACTACCATTATCAGTTATTACACGCTAGCTCTCTATCACCCCCTCCTGGATGGTTATTGCTTCTAAAACATTTAAGTGGTCAGATGTCTCCTCTTTCACACTGACCTGTTTCAAAGGGGGATTCTTGGCTGAAAGAACCAGGACAAGATGTTTTCTTCTCCTCATTGCCTGTAACATCTGAGTCTGTGAACAGGACATGTTGATTTGAATCAGTTCACTGTCTCTAAACTGAACCCTTTAATTTGAATCGGTTCCCAGTCAAACACCAGAAGCTCATGAAATCCTAGTAGGTGTGTTTATGAAAACCTAGTTCACATTAGTCCAAGCCTGTGGGACACTAGCTCTAGCCTTCAGGACACTAGTCCAAGCCTTCAGGACAGTAGCCCAAGCCTGCGGGACACTAGCCCAAGCCTGTGGGACACTAGCCCAAGCCTGTGGGACACTAGTCCAAGCCTTCAGGACACTAGCCTGCGGGACACTAGCCAAAGCCTGTGGGACACTAGCTCTAGCCTGCGGGAGACTAGCAAAAGCCTGCGGGACACTAGTCCAAACCTGCGGGACACTAGTCCAAGCCTGCGGGTCTGTGAAGGTCTGGCACAGTAGAAGTCAGTAGTCAGGAACCTTCCAGGAACAGAGATTCTGGTAGCCAGCGAGACAAAACGGAGCTGATATGCACAGATGGGTTGGAAGCTCCAGGCGATGGCATTTGCCTGCGCTGATCTCGAAGCTTCAGATCTTTTCGGTAGTAAACAGTTGTTTGTGATGCTCTTTTCCTCCCCTTTATTCTTGCTTTCTGCCCCCCCCCCCATTTATTGCTGTAAACAAGCGCATTAATTAGCAAACCTGGCACAGCTGTGCTGTTGCTCATTAGACCACTACTCAGAAACACATCGTTGCACAAACCTTTCAGTATTTACACACACACACACACACACACACTGAATAGTGCCCCCTCCTGGAACCTCAATCTGGGGCTTTTCTGAAGAAAAGATTCCCAGTAGGCTGTGCTCTGCTCTAAATCTTATGTCCTTAATCTAAAGTGGTTACTTCCATGTAATTAGCATCTCTCCTCGACTCTCCAGATCCTTGTCTGCCTCCTGCCCTTCCCCTGTCAAAAAACACCAAGTTTAATACTCATGCTGTATTGTCATAATATGCCTGCAACCCTGAGCTCTTCATATCAAGCTATCTAATACATTTTGTTATTTACAGTGTAGCCCATTGAACACCATTCCAGTGGGCCCCGTATGTATGTGTGTGTGTGAGAGGGAGTTCAGGCATGTGAGGGTAGAGGGCACATGTGTAGTACGCAGTATGATGGGTATTTACATGTGAGCGACATGCAGTATGATGGGTATTTACACATGAGCAACACGCATTATGACAGGTATTTGCATGTAAGAAACACGCAGCACACAGTATGATGGGTAACGTGAGCGGCATGCAGTATGATGGGTATTTACACGTGAGCAACACGCAGTATAATGGGAATTTACATGTGTGCAGCACACAGTATGACGAGTATTCACATGTGAGCAACACTCAGTATGACGGGTATTCACACGTGAGCAGCACGCAATATGATAGGTATTCACACGTGAGCAGCACGCAGTATGATGGGAATTTACATGTGTGCAGCACACAGTATGACGAGTATTCACATGTGAGCAACACGCAGTATGACAGGTATTCACACGTGAGCAGCACGCAGTATGATGGGTATTTACATGCTTTAACTCACCAGTGTCACACTGGTGCTGTAGTGGATAAGATACTGAGGGTTATGGAAATGAGTTCTGCCAAGGTCGTCCAATCGGCTCAGGTTCCTTATGCATCATGAGAAGTGACAGTTATAATGGTTGCTCCTCAGAATGCTGAGGGCTGAGGAAACAGGAAATCTCTCAGAGATGAACAGAAAAACTGTGATTCTCATACCTTATTTCACAGGGCCCTTCTCTCTCTAGAGTACCCAGCAAACTGCTTCACTGAAATAATAATCATTTTATAGAAACGTACCCTCTAATTGGTTGAGAGATTTGTTACGGCCATCTACAGTTCAAACAGTTAACACACCTCTGAACAATGTGAAAACAATAGTATATTTTTTGTTACTTTCAACACAAATGTTGTGTTACGTGTGATACTTAGCACACCATTCCTGTTATGTTATGCTCTAACATTCTGTCAGCTAATTTTACCACGCTCATTTAAATAAAGACAGAGAATGACATTATGACATCAAACCCAAAGCTATTCTAAACAATTCTAGAACATCCTAGAATGTGTTTATTAGAGAATGTTGAATAACTACTCAATGTGATGTCATATGTTGATGTAGGGGAAGGAAATCTTCCTGTCCCATGGGAACATGTCGAGAAATCGGCTTGAGAAGTCAAGAGACTTGAGATGTTAGTCCATTGATGACTGCAACATGCATAGGGCACGATTCTCATATTATGTCATCCTTTTTAAAAATATCTAAATGTTTCTAATGTCTAAAATATGAGCCGCTCTCTCAGATGAAAAGTTTGACACAACAGCAGTGGCAACACCTACCGGGAAACTTCCTGAAATTCACTTTTCATTATGCCAGCATTAGCATGAATTAACACAGATTTAGCCCTCCATCTGAGGCCAAAGACTACATCTGCACCAGATCATCTCTGATTGATTAGAGAGTCACTCTAAAAGATCTTTGAAGCCCTTTAGAAGAAAAGAAATGTCCATCCTCTCCTACAGTTTGGGGTGATTCCCACACACATTAAAGTACCCTCTAAAACATTGATCTTTTGGACAGATATAGGAAGTTGAACAACATAATGTGCACTGGAGCATGGAGATGTTTACTGGTTTATACCTGCACTGAGGTCTTTGAGATGGCCAGTACTACAAATGAGATATTTTGGCATAAGATTCATTACACTGGGGATGGGAAAAAGAAACCGTGGCATTGCGACTGCATTCTGCATGGATGGTCCCTTAGATGTTTCAACATCACTGCCGGATCAAACGTTTCTCCGTACATTGGATTGTCTTGCGCACTATTGTTATAGAGCTCCAGTTTCTAATTAGTGCTTCTGTAGTTAAACTGATGGATGACTGCACCGCTGCACTTAAGTGGACCTGAACTCTAATACAGAGACAAATTAGACTGTCCGTTTATAGGAGCTTCAGCCAACATGGGCGGGTCAGCTGGCTGCACCACAATCATTGGACAACGTAATTGGATTGTCACAGTTGCCGTCCTCCCATTGGCTGTGGTCCAAGCGGTGGAGTGAAGTGCGTTCCTGACATTGGAGAAAGCAGAGTTAAATATCCACCCTGGAGTTCTGCGGTGACACACGTTCACTAAAGCGAGAGAATGAGGAGGACAAATCACTGGCCAATAAAATGTGATGGATGTGTCAAATAAGTGACTGGGAGCAACACACGTGCTATGATAAAAAGGCCCAGAGTACACAGTAAATTCATTTTCATGCAAGCAGTGACTCACAGGTGCTGTCACGTTGGAAGGTGCCGTGATAAGAGCCTGGAAGGATTTCTTTTTCTGAATGTAGAACAATTTTGTCAGAAATTAGAATTGTTTAGTCAGACTTTCTGCTTCCTGCTTCATTAATCTGGAAGTTTACTGTCGTAACTAAGGGCAGGCAGCTGTGTCTATTATAGAGATGTAAGATGAAGAACAGCTATATATAAAAAAAAAACAGTTACTACTGAAATGAAAACCCAGTATGTTTAAGGTCACCTCTGAAACATGGAGGTTATTAGTCTCTTGTGTCTCATGGCCTTAGTCATTGACATGCTCCAGGGACAGACACGATGATGGAATATCATTCCCAGCTTTCCTCCGATGGAAAATCAACACTTAATCATCCTTTCTGGCCTTCTCTAAGAACAGAGACGATCATCAAAGCAAAGTGGTCCATCACTTACTGGGAAATGATGAGCTAATGCATACTGATTCATTACCACTAAGGCTGCAAGGAACAGGCATTTACAGAGAAGGCGCATTTACAGCCAGATGTGGCGTGTTATTGGATAACCAGGAATGGACTTTGTTAAAGGAGGAAAGTACTGAATGACACATGGAAAACCTCACTGGGTCACGATTCCTGTCATTTCTGTTGAGAAGATTCACTTTTTCACACATCTTTTTTTTAGCTCTGCAAATGTTATTATTATTATTATTAGTTGCATTTATATAGTGCCATGTTTGTTAATCCTGATGAAATTTGGAATGACAGAAAAAGAAAGAAAGAAAGAAAGATTACAGAGCCCTACATCTGAATTCACAAATAACTGGGTGATTTCAGTTATTTGGGTTATTTCAGTAATTTCAGTTATTTGAGTTATTTCAGTTATTTGAGTTATTTCAGTAATTTGAGTTATTTCAGTTATTTGGGTTATTTGGGTCATTTGGTTTATTTCAGTTATTTGAGTTATTTCATTAATTTGGGTTATTTCATTTATTTGGGTTATTTCAGTTATTTGTGCAAAGAATAACAATTATCCATTTTGATCTAAGTTTTCATCTCCAATTTCTTGCCAAAAGACTCAGAAAATGCACTACTGCGAGGTCTAGACTGAACCCCAGGAAATGACCCCATTACTTAAAAATGGATGCAGTTTTATTTTTTAAAAATGTAACAACAGCAAAAAAAAAGAAAAGAAAAAAAAAAGCTGTAGTATATCTGGAACATGTCTGTGTTCTCTGTATGACTGTACTATTTCTGAAACATGTCTGTGTTCTCTGTATGACTGCAGTATGTCTGGAACATGTCTAAGTTCTCTGTAGGACTGTAGTATATCTGGAACATGTCTGTTTTCTGTATAACTATAGTATATCTGGAACATGTCTGTGTTCTCTGCATGACTGTAGTATGTTTGGAACATGTCTATGTTCTCTGTATGATAGTAGTATGTCTGGAACATTTCCGTGTTCTCTGTATGACTGCAGCATGTCTGGAACATGGCTATGTTCTCTGTATGTCTGCAGTATGTCTGGAACATGTCTGTGTTCTCTGTATGACTGTACTATTTCTGAAACATGTCTGTGTTCTTTGTATGACTGTACTATTTCTGAAACATGTCTGTGTTCTCTGTATGACTGCAGTATGTCTGGAACATGTCTGTTTTCTGTATAACTATAGTATGTCTGGAACATGTCTGTGTTCTCTGTATGACTGTAGTATGTCTGGAACATGTCTGTTTTCTGTATGACTGTAGTATATCTGGAACATGTCTGTGTTCTCTGCATGACTGTAGTATGTCTGGAACATGTTTGTGTTCTCTGTATGACTAGTATGTTTGGAACATGTCTATGTTCTCTGTATGATAGTAGTATGTCTGGAACATTTCCGTGTTCTCTGTATGACTGCAGCATGTCTGGAACATGGCTATGTTCTCTGTATGACTGTAGTATGTCTGGAACATGTTTAAGTTCTCTGTAGGACTGTAGTATATCTGGAACATGTCTGTGTTTTCTGTATAACTATAGTATGTCTGGAACATGTCTGTGTGCTCTGTATGACTGTAGTATGTCTGGAACATGTTTAAGTTCTCTGTAGGACTGTAGTATATCTGGAACATGTCTGTGTTCTCTGTATAACTATAGTATGTCTGGAACATGTCTGTGTGCTCTGTATGACTGTAGTATGTCTGGAACATCTTTGTGTTCTCTGTATGACTGTAGTATATCTGGAACATGTCTGTGTTCTCTGTATGACTGTAGTATGTCTGGAACATGTCTGTGTTCTCTGTATGACTGTAGTATGTCTGGAACATCTTTGTGTTCTCTGTATGACTAGTATGTTTGGAACATGTCTGTGTTCTCTGTATGGCTGTAGTATGCCTGAAATATGTCTGTGTTGCCTGTATGACTTTTGTATGTCTGAAACATGTTTGTGTTCTCTGTATGACTGTAGTATGTCTGGAACATGTCTGTGTTCTCTGTATGACTGTAGTATGTCTGGAACATGTCTGTGTTCTCTGTATGACTGTAGTATGTCTGGAACATGTCTGTGTTCTCTGTATGACTGTAGTATGTCTGGAACATGTCTGTGTTCTCTGTATGACTGTAGTATGTCTGGAACATGTCTGTGTTCTCTGTATGACTGTAGTATGTCTGGAACATGTCTGTGTTCTCTGTGATTTTCGGGGTCTCCTGCCTCAGCTTTCTGCTCCCTGCAATTGACAGGAATTTATTTGTTTTCAGGGTTTCTGTGTTTGATTGATGAACATGGAGCAACCCTCCCATCGATGTTCTCCTTCACGTGTGAAACTTTACTTGACAAATATCAATATGGCTTCAAACGCAAAGTTTGTTTTCAAAACTTCAGGTTCTTCCATTATGGGCAGTCGTCTACCTGGATCTCACAATCGCAATTACCAAAGAACATACATGAGCAGATTGACATGTAAATGCCACACTGAGGTTCAACACAGGCACAGTGATTTTCTTACATCTTCATCTTATTAAACATCTTCATCTTATTAAAATCAGCGTCATGAGATGTGTACAATATGCATCCAATAAATTCTTTGAGTTTTCACTGTGTACTTCAAAAAATATATATTCATATGCAGTCATACTATCAAAATGTATATATGCGTGGACTTATTTGCTTATTTATATTTGAGAGGGGCTGGAATAGAAAGATTTAGCTCATTTCCGTGACAGGAGAGGAGATGTTCATCTGGTTGTCAGAGTGACGGATGAGACCCTGAAGACTCGTTAGCTGGTTCTGTGGCTCCTGATATGCTGTAATCACTGCTGTAATGCAGCGTCCAATCGCAGCAAAGATTATCCCCGCACGGCCGCGTTGT
>NC_137501.1:942500-967500 GCF_041902795.1 Electrophorus electricus
CGGGGACGTCTGTAGCTCCAACACTGTCTCTGTCCGGCGGGAACATCTGTAGCTCCAACCCTGTCTCTGTCCGGCGGGGACGTCTGTAGCTCCAACACTGTCTCTGTCCGGCGGGGACGTCTGTAGCTCCAACACTGTCTCTGTCTGGCGGGGACGTCTGTAGCTCCAACCCTGTCTCTGTCCGGCGGGGACGTCTGTAGCTCCAACACTGTCTCTGTCTGGCGGGGACGTCTGTAGCTCCAACACTGTCTCTGTCCGGCGGGGACGTCTGTAGCTCCAACCCTGTCTCTGTCCGGCGGGGACGTCTGTAGCTCCAACACTGTCTCTGTCTGGCGGGGACGTCTGTAGCTCCAACACTGTCTCTGTCCAGCAGGGGTGTCTGTAGCTCCAACACTGTCTCTGTCCGACGGGGACGTCTGTAGCTCCAACACTGTCTCTGTCTGGCGGGGACGTCTGTAGCTCCAACCCTGTCTCTGTCCGGCGGGGACGTCTGTAGCTCCAACACTGTCTCTGTCTGGCGGGGACGTCTGTAGCTCCAACCCTGTCTCTGTCCGGCGGGGACGTCTGTAGCTCCAACACTGTCTCTGTCCGGCGGGGACGTCTGTAGCTCCAACCCTGTCTCTGTCCGGCGGGGACGTCTGTAGCTCCAACACTGTCTCTGTCCGGCGGGAACATCTGTAGCTCCAACACTGTCTCTGTCTGGCGGGGACGTCTGTAGCTCCAACACTGTCTCTGTCCGGCGGGGACGTCTGTAGCTCCAACACTGTCTCTGTCTGGCGGGGACGTCTGTAGGTTGTCTCGCTGTAAGATGCTAAAAATTGTAAGGAGAGTGAAGGCTCTGTGTGAACACCCAGGAAAAGCCATTTTATGGAAAGTGTCAGGCTAATCTGTTTCTGTTCACCTCAGGATGACAAGTGTAGAACTTCATAATGGATAGAAAATAGAGGCTTTTACCAACAAGGATAAAAAGAAACAGAAAAAGATGAAGACCTATTGAACATTATTGTTCTTTAAAGACGTGCACAATGTTAATCACACTTAATTAGCTG
Source organism: Electrophorus electricus (assembly GCF_041902795.1). Lineage (NCBI taxonomy): Eukaryota > Metazoa > Chordata > Actinopteri > Gymnotiformes > Gymnotidae > Electrophorus > Electrophorus electricus. Next base: position 943,550 of record NC_137501.1, read on the forward strand.
AAGAGGTGTCACGGTTTTCTTGGTAGTTAGGTGCCAGTGTTCCAGGATGCACGACCTTAGAAGCAACACAGACTGCCTGTAGTATTTACATCTGTTATTTAGAAGCTTTTAAGACCAGGATTAAAAGCCCAGAAAGTGAATCTTTCACAGCATATCAGCGTTTAATACAGGCTAATGGAAATCTGATGTAAAATAGCTAAGCTGCATATTTTGCCGGTATTGAAATGTAAATGATTTTAAATGGACTCTTGAAATTCAATGGGCTCCTGTCCGCCTTCACAGGCCCCGCCCCCAACCAAAGCAGGCGGCCGTGCCAAATAAAAGCCACGTTTGAGTGTAATAGCGAAACGCTACTCTTGTCAAAGAAAAGTCAATATTAATTTTCCCCTGGACAGAACCTACTGAGGAGCACCACTGACCGTTTGTATTGACGGACAGGCACCTGATCAGGCTAACACACGAGGACTCGGCACCGCTGCCGTCACAGCGAGTTATGGAAACGCTAAAGAAAGCCCCCTATAATGAAGACGCATCACAGAGAGAATCAGGAGCAACTGGACAAATGCAGTCATGGAAGGGTAATGTTGCCTCCATTACCAGATCAACTCTTGGAAAACTCCTAGGAAAACGGGAATCTGTATAGTACCGAAATAAGGTTTTGTGGTTTGTAATATTACTAACCGAAATAAGGTTTTGTGGTTTGTAATATTATCAGGAACCTTTGTTGGGGTCATACGGAACCATTTTCCTTTAAAATCAATCGTGCATCCTTCAATGGCCGTGCTATAAAGAACATTTAGGTGAGTATTGTGTAACTAGAATGGGGCAGGCAAAAGAGGTTTAGGTTACCTGAATAAAAGCATTTAAAGATTCAAATGATTCGCTGAGTAAACGATGACCTTCTCTATTTAACCATGAACGTTATCTGAAAATCCACAAAGAAGCGCTTCTCTCTAGAGCGTTACAGGCCTTGGTGTTGGCCTATTAAAATACTCTCTAACGCTAATATTAGCAGAAGGTTTTATTTCAAAACATGAAAGAGAAACACATTCTCTTGCCGAAGGCAGCAAATTTATCCTCCCGCCCTTTTTAATCAATTACAGAGACTGTTGTCTTTGCCTTGCCGGGAGAGTCGCGGCCCTGACAGTGATAAGTGGGCCGGCCCTGGTGAGGTGGCGGAGGCGGGACTGGCCGCTGCTCTTCTCCAGGGTGCGGGAATAATCAGTCTCCCTTTGAAATGAAACGTAATGGGGAAAAATGACCACTGGGTGATGGAGATTGATTTAGCAGAAACACGAGTGCTGATCAATATGGCTGCGTGCTCGGTGCGTTTCCTCCGCGGACGCTGCGAGCGGTAAAGCGTGGGAAACACCCCTCGTCTGATTTATGGCGCAGCGTCGGTCCGAGTCTGATACTCCACGGCTGTCTTCATGCGATAAAGATTTTTGTCTCACTTCCCTCTGAGAACATGCGACATCCGAGCCCTTTGATATGACGCACCTGGCGAGGCCAAATCTGATGGCAGGGTGGACTGTGCTGTTGGAGCTCCGACGGCGTTCACTCCTCTGGCATGTCATGGTATAAATTATTGTCCAAAACGCCACTTATGTTAAGTCCAGTAAAGGTGGGCCGTCAAAGACAAAGCCTCACTCGGCGCAAACTACCAGTCCGTACATTCCGTTTCCATTACTGTGGGGGAAGAGGAAGAAACCTCTTGGTTGTCATGGATCCTCCATCTCTGTGAGTTACCACGGTAACCGATCTCTGGGAAACAGTGGGGGTTGTTATAATCAATAAAACAACCCGAGGGGAGGTCAGAACTCCAGAGCTAACCAGCGGAGTGGAAGTGTTTTTGATGAAGACAGAACTGAATAGAAATAAACTTCTGATAAGTGTTGAAACTGCAGGACAATACCTCTGAGTGTTTATAATTATAATTAACTTATTAGGCTACCCTATAGGGCAGTTTTTTTAACCTAATAAATGCCATTTCCTGATATAATAACTATGCTTGTCATTCTGTAATGTCTATCAGGTAGCCTGATGAATGCTGTAATTTTAGAAATTAAATATATCGTTTTTATGTCCTATATTTGACAATCTGCTTTCAGATGAAAGCTGTTTTGAATGGGTTGTATAGAGCTCATCAGGCCAGGACTCTGGCTTGTTGATTAGAAGGTGGAGGTTTTGGCCCTCACACCACCACACTGCTACTGTTGGGCCCTTGAGCAAGGCCTTGAATCCTCTACTCAACCCAGCCACTGGGGGGGCAGTGCACTTGTAGTGCTGGTCCCAGCCACTGGGGGCAGTGCATTTGTAGCGCTGCTCCTTGCCTCTAGGGGGCAGTGCGCTCATAGCTTGTAGCTTTGTCTCTCGGCAAAGTAAATATGCTTCTTTCTTTCTTTTTTCCTGTCTTTCGTTCTTTTTCTCCCTATTTACCCATTTATTTTTGCCAGGCAACTGCTGTCACTTTGATGAATAGAAGCTGTAATGGGTGGACTTTGTTCAGTAGAGGACTCATAGTCTCCTCGAGCTTAGACGTCCCTCTCAAAGTGAACCAGTATGTTGAAGTTGCTGCACTAAGTGTCTCTGCTGGAAATCACAGAGGATCTTAGATTGATGACTTCTTGTGTAAGCAGCCCAGTCAGCGGAGCAGATGTGCTTACGACTGTGCTGTGTATCATTTTTATTAGATGACGGTCAGAAAAGAAATCACAGCGATGCGCAAAAGTCACTTCTCTCTGCCCTGATAGGCATTGAATTCATTCTTCATTTATCTGTGGATGTACTCATGAATGTCACACATTAAATTATTCATTCTGAGTCCTTAATAGCCAGACATTGACAGCAATTGTCCATGAAATGTCAGTGGACAGACTAGTGAAATGGACGGTGTAGGGTTAGAGAACATATGGAAACCACACTGTTATCATAAAGGGAGTCACAATAATAACAGCCGGCCTTATTTATATCACACTTTTTAAAAGGTTTACAAAGTACTTTCCAAAAGGTTTCAATAATATGGTGAAGTGTTAAATATACACAAGGCCTCTTTGTGTAGGCTGATTCCCCTTGCCTGTAATGTCATCCTGTCTCTTGGGATGGGTTCTGCTCATAGTCATTCCTGTTCATTCCTGCATTTGCTCATTGCTGTCACACTGTGAAAACATTCTTTTGTGAGAACAGATTTGGAATCTGACATTTATTTTATATCACAGGGGGAAAAAACACTTGAATTTAATTTTATCTTTTAGGTTTTCTTTTTAAATAAAATAGTTTTATGTATCTTTCTTTTTTCTTTTTTTGCAAAAACCTCCCTAAAGTGATGGATCTCGGGATGTATTCAGCTTCCTTATTTAATTCTGTCTGTGAATTGCCATTGTGTATGAAATGTTTTATAGACATAAACATGCCTTTCTTTGCTGTTATAGTAAAAAAAAAAAGACATTGTAGAAAATCAGGTCACTTCTAACCAAACGTATTTTATTAACACCTTTATGTTTTGCATGTTGACACATTACTTAGAAGTCAGATCACTAACTGTAATACCTGTTGGTTAAAACACACAGGTGTCATTATGGTACATTTCTGGAGGACTTCAGAAACTAAACAGGCTTCATGTTGCATTAGTTAAGAGAAACATTAATGTCATGTTGTGGAAACTAGCAGTAAATCATAGCGGTTAAATGGTAATTAGATGAGTGAGTGGGATATCAGAAGAATGAGTCAACATTCATGCGCCCACAGGTGTATGTCTGCACATCTGCACTGTCCGTGCTTACTGTACCACCACGTGCAGTCAAATTGCTTTTCTAATTATGAAAGAAACTGCATTATTTCGCAGGAAGATGAAAGCGTAAAAGGCCTTTTTAAGACCTCACACATCGCCCTGCTGGGAATTCAATTACCACAAAACTACACTCATATCATATTTCCTGTAGCCATAAACAGAGCAGGGAGTCAAGTGGCAGAAGCAATCACAGTATATATTTCCCTTGGGAGGGAGGTGCCCTGTTTAATTCACACATGCCGCCGTGAGGGCCGAAGTCACGGAGCTGAAGGATGTTTTATGCCCACAGGAGCAGGTCCAGCGCCTGGGTGACGGGAGGTGACTGTGGAAGATGTGAAACAGATGGAGCCACAAGCTTTTCCGTACCGATGGGTTTCACAAGGTTTCCCATTTTTGTCCCGAGTGACTTGCAGCAATTAGAACCACATTACTGAGTGTGCAGTGTGGGTATTAAACATTCTGTTTGTGAGCACAACTAAACAAATTTTATCTAAAAGTATTATTGAAACATGTTTGTAGTAATGTTTATACATATATTTATAATGTGTGGGGGTGTGTGTGACACAAAAGATCACTGGTCCCATCGTATGTTTACGATGAGCACGGTTTGAATGGAATATTCCTGCAGCAGGAGTTTGGTCTGGGCCGGGTGCCCATGTCCTGTTCGGGGAAGCGGTGAGAGAAATGACGCATTCCTAGTTTTAATGAACCTCCGGTGTAATGAACGCAATCAAAGGCGATCGCTCTCGCTTGAGGCGAATTTTTGAAAAATTGAGAAATTCAACATCTTTTTCCGTCTAGTTGCTGCCCTCCTGTGGCTTCCAGAGGAAACCGCAACATTTTGGCTCTTCACTCTAATTATTTATGCAGATTAGCGCCTCTGGCTCATTGGGCCACGCACTGCGTGAGGCGGGGTCAGGAGAGGATTGGGAACACAAATTTGAATAATTAAGTCCACGCAGTGATTAGCGCCCTTCACTAACAGACAATTACACGCCTACGATCCCCATTACAGCTCTTCAGTTAACGTGCTGTGGTAGAAGCTGCGGTCAGCTTGTGTTTTAGAGATTATTCAGTCGCTTTATCGTGTGCCCCAGTTAACGACGTGTTTTTGAGAAACTAAACCAGTCCAGATGTGTAGGACTTTACTCAGAAAGTGCGGGGAAACATGTTGCTCTTTACTGAATAGCTCTCTGCCATCTGTGGAGGTCTATCACCGTTTTCAAGTTCTATACTGGTCGATCATTTACTGAGCTGCATATCTCAATTACCTCAAGTATTTAAGCGTCGCAGAGTAAATTTGGTTTAATGCGTTTTGCTGCGTTTGCAATGCAGTGGTGTAATACAGAATAATAAACCCCCGTCTTGTGGAATCGCAGAGGTAAATCCGCCTTTACTCTAATAACTGTCTATTTCTGCACAGTTATTATTGCACAAATGTTAAATGTTCTGTATCAACCGAGGAACTGTTGACACTGACGATTGTTTCCACACGGACTGTCGTAATGGGCTGTACGGACGAAAAGTGCTGTTTTGTGTTATGCGTTGAAGAGTAAGATGATTTTTAGTAATTCTGCTGCACATTGTACACATTTGTTTATGCGCACGGTTTGTTGGAGCCTTTACTGCTGTCTGAGTTGGTGTTTGTCCATGTACTGTATTATTGCACCGTTGTATGGTGACGCTACCTGCGCTAGTGCGGGCTTAGCTGGCCTGCTAACGGAAGGGTTGTGTCACCTTATGGTGCTTGTGGTTATGGTGCTTTTACCAACTATTTTAAAGTCAAATATTTTTGTGTCTAGGTTGGTCTGGACAACTGCTAGTAGTTGGAGTTCTCGTTCCGGCGTCTAGCTGCAGTAAGTTGGATGTAACCTCAATCAAGAAAGCCCTTTTCATGCCTCCCCTCCGTCCGTCCGTGTCCTAATTGAGCTGACGGGGACAGGATGTTGGGTGGCGTGCCCCGGGACGTCCTCCTGCGCCCCCTCACTCGCAGCGAGGTGTTGAGTGTAATGCTGAGGCTGACCGTCTTCGGCGCGGCTACGTACTACAGCATTAAGTGGGTGGTGGAAACGCTGGACCCAACGCAGAAACAGAAATCACAAGCCAAGGAAAGGGTAACGAGAGAAATGAAAGAACTTCCCAGGATGTTCTAGTCACTTTGCTATTTTACAACATCTCTCTCTCTCTGCTGTCCTTATATTTCCCTAATCTTTCACTCATGTTCTTGCTGACCTTCTTTCACTTAGTGTCCCCCTGTCTCTCTCTCTCTCTCTCTCTCTCTCATTTATTCAGAATGACTTTATTGACATTACTGTATGTAATGTAAAATGATAAATACAGTTTAAGAATGTGGCATCGATTAACATGCAATAGCACCAGCAGCAATGAAAATATTGCTACTAGTACTTCTCCTCCTACTAACAACAATCCACTGACATCTGTGTCAGGCGGAGAAGCTGATGAAACAGATCGGAGTGGAGAGAGCGAGTCTGAATGAGTATGAGACGAACGTTGCCACGCATCTTGTCGATCCTCGCAGCATTAAGGTAAATCGTCTCGGTCTCATCGCCTCGTCTTCCCCCGGCACTGTTCAGCACCTCAGCGACTGCAGGAAAAGGTTTACATTTATGACATTTACCTGATGATTTATCCAAAGCGACTTACAATTGTGACTGAACACAATTTGAGTAATTAAGGGTTAAGGGTCTTGCTCAGCAGTGGTGGGACTTGAACTGGCAACCTTCTGATTACTGGTCCAGTACCTAAACCACTGAGACACCACTACCTCTATTACTGCCACTGGTTTGTTCATTGGTACTTCATTCGTGAGTTTTAATAACTATATTTTAGTGTGAAGGGTGTGTGGTCAGAAGTTTGTGCTTTTGGCAGCGTGGTTGTTCTTATGCTGCGTGTTTAACCATGTGGCATGACATTCTCTTTTAAGGTGACGTGGCGGGACATTGCAGGACTTGATGATGTCATCACTGAGATGCAGGACACTGTCATCCTACCCTTCCAAAAACAGCACCTCTTTCAAGGATCCAGACTACTCCAGCCTCCCAGAGGTGATGTACAGAGAGGGTAACACAGTTTTCATGGAGAAAGGCAAACAGAAAAATGATATTCTAATTCTAGAGTTAGACAATATCTTCTTTGTGACCTGATATTACATTTAGATTTTTTTTAATTTTGTGACTTATTTTATGAAATATTAGAAAGCCAACTATATAATGACCTTTAAAGTAGTCATTTCTAGTGTTACCAGGTGTTCTGTTTCCATGACGATATGACTCTCAATGCCCACAGGTGTGCTGTTATATGGCCCACCTGGTTGTGGGAAGACCTTAATCGCTAAGGCAACAGCCAAAGCCTCAGGGTGTCGGTTCATCAATCTTCAGGCATCCACTTTGACTGACAAGTGGTATGGTGAATCACAAAAGCTCACTGCTGCTGTATTCTCATTGGCTGTCAAGCTTCAGCCCTGCATCATTTTCATTGATGAAATAGGTAAGCAGCTAGTTTGGTCTGAATACTAATGGTCATTGTGGAAGAAGATAAATCTCAAATGAGATTTTTTTTTTATTGACAAGTCATTTTGCAAATAGTAACAGCTAGTCATGATTGTGTGTTTGTACACATCTGAAATAAACATGCACCGTGATCATGACTAGCTGTTATATAATTACACACAATCTTGCATGTCTATTAAAATTTGGTATTTGTACATTTTCCAAAAGTCTTTTGGCGTGACATGAAAATATAATTCCAGGGGAGAATGAATAAGCCACAACATTTGATCAAGAATGACTGACTATAGCTCTTTAGAGAGTAACATATAGAATTTGGCTTCTGTGTGAGATGATTCTTGTGCAGGTACCAGGCCTTCAGCATGGTGACGGATGACTTCAGATGTCGTTATGCTAGACGTTTGCCTGTTTCTAAATGTGTATTTCTCCTTTCAATGCTGTAGTGCCTTGTTGACTCAGTGGGCCCTTATGAGGTCATTTAACCACCAGTACTGTGTTGGAAATGCTGATAGACAACCACGTGACAGACTGGGGCAGGCTATCTAAGACATGCTCAGGTGGAAATTTGACAGTTTTATAGATAAGAAAAAATACTGTGAAAGGCCAAACACCTTTCACCACCTCATCTACCTTTTTATCTGTCGTTATGATCGCTGGAAAAAGGGATCATTTAAGAGAAATGAGGCCAACCAGAATGTCAGCACTGTGTTTTCATTTAAAAAGGAGGGGTGAGGAGGGATGATTTTAGTTATGTAGAAACTGCAGGTTCTTGTGCAGTGCGGCAGCTTGTTCTGGTGACGTGTGGTAGTTCGGTTCACCTCAGACACTTTTTGCCTCCTGTGCATTAGACTCATTTCTGAGGAATCGATCCAGTCTGGATCATGAGGCCACAGCCATGATGAAGGCCCAGTTTATGAGTCTGTGGGATGGCCTAGAAACTGGAGCAAACACTCAGGTCTCACACACACACTGATGCATACACACAGCTATGTGGCTTAGCCATGCAGTCTATACTGAATGTCTTTCTTAAGGTGTGCTAACAGGTGTGTGTGTGTGTGTGTGTGATCGATCCAGGTGATGGTGATGGGTGCCACTAACAGACCACAGGATGTGGACCCAGCCATACTGAGAAGAATGCCCACCACTTTTCATGTGGGGCTGCCTGTGAGTCTCATACACACATCCATGACCTTTCCTTCAGAATAGTTTTGTATCATTATAACGAGTTTCGGAAAATGACGATTAATTGTATGATAATTCAGTGCGTGTTAATTGGTTTAATAATTCATCGTAAGGTGGTTTACACACAATTTCTCTCTCTGTCATTTTATAGAACACTGCACAGAGGCAGCAGATTCTACGACTAATCCTGTCGGGAGAAAACGTAACTAGCTGAATGAGAAACACTCTCGCTTGATAAAGATTGCATGATTGCATGTCCGTTTAGAAACACATGACATGAACAGGAATCCCTGGAACAAGTTAGTGGGGTTTTTTTGTTTGTTTTAAGGACATTTACAGTTCCTGCCGTAGATGTAAAAACTTGAATTGAACTGTTTTTCCTTTCTGCTGAGTAACTTAGTAGAACAGAGACTCCATTTGTATTTTAGTCTGAAGACACAAAATGCACCAAGAGGGTTATTTTTCTCATTTGGTGGGAGTCGGCTGTCCCAGGGGAATTAAACCAGACTGTATACAAACTGATGGTTTAGTTCGGTGTTATTGTTCTTGTGTATGTACAGTACACAGTAGGCAGAGAGGGAGTGTTAACAGAGCAGGAGCAGCAGATTACAGCAGTGTGCAGGGCAGTATGTGCAGGGCGGGCCACTACAGTGTGTGCAGTACATGAGCATGGTGTCTGTGGCTGGTGCTTCCTGCAGCTGAGTAGGGCGGTTAACCTGAGCGAGCTTGCGGAGCAGACAGATGGCTACTCAGGCAGCGATCTGCGAGAACTGTGTCGTGAAGCGGCCATGTACCGCGTCAGAGACTACGTCCACATGCAGGACATGAGGCAAATCGTACAGCAGCTGCAGCTCGACGACCACGATGACGAGTAACGCCCTCTTTCTTGTTCAGCTCAAGTAGTTGTGTGTGTGTGTGCGCGCGGTGGCTTTTTTTTTCCTTTTGTCTAAGTGTGTGTGTGTGTGTGTGTGTGTAGACCAGAGGAAGACGCTCAGCTCCGGCCAGTCTCTCAGGTAGACCTGCTCCTCGGCCTGGAGAAGATGAGGGAGTCCAAACTGGCCACCGTGGCAGCTAAACTCGGAGAGGAGTCTCTGGACTAAAACACACACACACTTCTCATCCAAGCCATCAACATGACACAGTGGTCTGATTGTCTTTAGTGTTGTGTGCTAGTCTACCTCTGTCACGCATGTTTCTTTGTCTGAGAGAAAACCGAGTCTGACCCCCGACAACTTGCAGAACAGGGACAAAGGCTGGAATCACTGAATTGGGAATAAAACAAATTGGCTTATTTAATGAATAGCTCAAATGTGAGTGAATTTATTCATTTAGTAAGCGCTAAACTAAAGTCATTGAGGACTCAAGCCTTACTCCCTTGGTCAGGTTCAGTCATTAACAGAGCGTTATACGTTATACCGAATGAGGCAGCTGACTCCGCCCCCTCCAAAGCCAATTATAACCCTGGTCTCTATCCTACCCTGTGTGGCCTAAAGCCACTATGCTTTTAGACTGCTTGAGCTCTGTCTGGTCTGGTCATGGTGCCTGCTGGGTTCAGGGTATCTCTCTCTCACGCACGCGCACGCAGGTCTTCCTGGCAAACTGACCACCCGAGGTGAGAATAGACTCCCATATTAAACGTGACACCTACGTAAGGACACAAAACGCTTTCATATGCGTAAAGTCAAGAGTAGAGTTACAATCACTTTATACGAATAAATGAATCGTCATTAAGGGTAACAAAAATACCTCTGACAACTCTCTCGCTCTGCTGGATTTATGCAAAGTTTTGTTCCTGCATACTGTAATAACTTGCCAAATTTCAAACAAAATATCTGCATGTACATCAAGTTGTCTGCCTATGTTTAAATGATGTAATGGGAAGTGATTGAATTGATTAAGATTTATGTCCTTTATAACATCTTAACACAGTAGGAGTTTTGTGTATTGTATGTTATATCAGATGCACTAAAAATATTTGGACTACCAAGTTCTTTGGTCTACTAGCTTAACCGAGGTTGGAGCTGAGAACTGCTTTGGTGAGTAGCTTAATTTCTGCTGAACTAAATTTGTTTGTGTAAAATTGCTAAGGCTAAAATAGAATATAACTCATGAAGCACTACACAAGGTAACATTAATGTAATTAATTGTCCTCAAAAATGTTACTGTAGTAAAAAAAAAGTTATGTGAATATCTTGGTGTGATTGCATGTATAAATCAATTATCTGTTAGACAAATGTTTACATTGCCATATAGTCTGGCAGTACAAAACAAGGTGAATATGAAGTTATTCTGAACTATTTAAAAGCACCATATTGGTATTTGTGTTGAATATACATTTCTAAATTTCCTGAATAAAATAATGCTAAACATTTTTGTCATTGTGTGTGTGTGTGGGGGGGGGGGGGGGGGGGTTGATATTAATATATCATTTACGTCTGACTAAAATCAACTGTTAAAACGTCCCTTGTACACAATCAGCTTTTACGCAATATATACTCTGTTGGTGGATTTGTTTCACAATCTGTAGGACTGAATGTGAGATCCTGGACAGACAGGCCTGTCTGTCTCTCTATCTGCCTGTCGCTCTGCCCACAGAGCTCATCTGCTGTCCGACGCTGTTAATCGATGTCTTGGTAAAATCTACTGATACAGAAATGGGCGATGATTTACTGCGCAAAGCGACATCCGGAACGAGACTTGGCGACCACAGGTGGCCACGAGGGGGCACTATTGCCACATGCTGAACTGCAGGAGCTGCGCGTGAAATGTGTCTGAAAAGGAACTGTACCGCCAAGATGAAATCAATTCTTCAGTTTGCATCCTGCAATATAAGACCCCAGGACCGCTATCGTAACGCAGTATTCTGCGGCCTTACCGCGAGATGCAAGGTGGAGGGCCGCGCGTGCCCTGCATGCCCCCCGCCCTGGACTGATTAAACGATCAGACGATTTTAGAACCAAATGATCAACTAAGGTGCAAGAAGTGTACTCTAGTATGTTGCTTTTAATTACTCCAATGCCGCAATAAAGTGAAATACTCGTTTAAAGTCTTAAAATCTTCATTCTTATTCTACGTGTCAGCACGCGACCCAAGCTTGACCGCCGTGTGCCCTGGAACGCTGTAGGAACGTTCGTGCGGTGGGGTTTTGTACTGTGAATCTGTGCGATTACGAAATACATTTAAACCGAAATCACACCGCGTTTCCTTCCCGTTTCTTCTGTGTAAAAGTGCATGTTCGGTGGGGCCCGAGTTTACCCGCGCAGATATGACTGGATCATGAAAACATGCGTCGTGTTATTGGGTAATATTCCCCCTGCCTTGGCACGTGCGCATAAATCAGAAGTCGTTTTAGAGACAAGTAATCGCACTTAGATATTAGAGGGGAACAAGAACTTGGTCTTTTAAACGATGGTGCTGGTGAACTGTGCACAATATGGAACATGAACTGGAAAAGTGAATAAGCCAGTATGAATTGTGCCACGAGCGCCTGTGTCCCTCATGCAGCAGTGATGTCAGTCTTGCCCAACTCTGATTTCCAGTGGTTAACCTTTCATGACGGTCAAACCTGTCATCTTAACGGGCTGCTGTGCTCGCAGGGGTAAAGCTGGGTATCCTCAGAAACCTTCCAGAGGCACGCGGCTGTAGAGGGAAGCGTGCGCGGGAGGACGCGCTGCTTGTTTGTGCCTCTGTAACAGCGAGCGCGTTCACCGAGCACACGTGCATGCCGTACATGCAGAACACAGCTTGGTAGCGTTCGTAGTGCAGACGATACCTCCTCAGATTGTGCCATTATCTTTGACACTGCAAATTACCATCATCGGCCGACAATGAGCTAAAAATTTAATGACTAATGGCTGCTTCTGTAAATCCCATTATCACCTTAATTTCTGATGACATCTCATTCAAAAGGGAAATTATTTTGACTGGAACCATATGGAGATGAAAATCCCATTATCATGTGGGATGATTGGTGAGCTGTAGAACTTTTCAAGGAGAACAGTACAGTGAAACCTTTTATCATTGCCGTACACCTGCGGACTGTAGTGCCAAGGACAGTCTGTAGGCTTTTGGAACCTGTTAATTTTTCAGACTAGAAGCTGACATCTTGTTTTAAAGAGTCCATTAGTACTTGTGATTGAGACCATGGATGTTTGATGAAGTAAAAGATGAAATGCAGTCAAAAGGCCCACATAGAGCTGCCTTTCTCAGAGAGTGCGTGTGTGTGGGTGTGTGTTAGTGTGAATGAGTTAGAGCACTTTCTTATGTGGGTGAAGACTCCTGGATCCCTGAGTTCTTTAATCCACTTCTATCAAAGTCAGACAGGCATAGTTCATTACAGCTCACAACTCTGCTTTCAACAGGGGTGTTGGGGGTGATGGTGAGAGAGATTACTGTGAGAATGTTTTCTCTACCCTTAACTTTTACCCTACACCCTACCACTAGCCGTTATGCCATTCTAGTGTATATATTCTTCTACCAATAACTGAACAGTGTAATTATCCCAAAAAAAGACATTTTCCGGTATGGCCTTCGTTGGTCTTGTTCATTAACCTTATCCTAATGGTAATGTTGACATTTTGAAACCCTGCAGCTGGAGAGTCTTTAAGGTCCCCCCCCCCCCCCCCCCCCGATCCACTGAACCAAGTAAGGTATCTCAGCACAGTATTGAATTAACTCCCACAGAGCTGAAACCAATCAGATTAACTCTGTATGAAAAACCTACTGTGGGCGTTCGTGTTCTAACTATGACAAATCTGGCAGCCTTTATCCGGCAAACCCAAACGCGTGAACGCACGCTCATAGCCATTCCGGACGTCGTGCGTTCCTCGCGTCCTGGTTCGGCCTTGACTGTGCCGGTGACGCGGTGCGCGCGTACCACGCCCGTGCACCACGTCGGCAGCCCCATCAGCGGCGTTAGTTAGTTGGGAGAGAAAAGTGGCCACCAAGAAGCAGGAGACGGGCTAATGACTAATGAGCTCGCCATCACCTCCTCTTCCTCTCGCGTTGTCAACGCAAACACAGGAAGGGCTGAGTCACTGCGCACGGCAGGTATTCTCTGCTCGTCAGGCAGGAGGCTTCTAGACCTTCAGTCCTCTACTTATTAATGGTCGCAGCCCGCACGGGATCGGGATCTCGTCTGTGTGGCTCAGGGTACAGGCGGCGCGTGCCGGACTCAGACGAAGCTACGTGAAAGTGAGTGCACGTGAGAAACCCTCGCCGTTAGGAAGGGTCAGATTCAGCCGCCGGGGCTTTGCACTGTAGCCACAAACACAAAGGCTTTACCAGGTTGTCTCTGCGTTCTGTTGTGTTTTAATGGTTTGTTAAAGGGTTGATGAGCCAGGTCAGATGTGACAACACTAAAGCAGGTGGGGCTGCACCAACCCTGCAGGTGCAGTGTTAGTTTGCAGCTCTCTTCAGTTTATGGGTTAGACAGGGATATATAAGCACTCCTGAGTAACATTAGTAGCTGATTAGTAATTGGTAACTTCTGAGTATTTTTACATTTTCTTCTTTATTTTAGTTTTATTTGAGGTTTGCAGATATTGCTAAATGCATCTGTAAATATACACTGTATGGTAATGTAAGTAGACGCTGTTATTGTGCGTAGACACGATGGTAATGTAAGTAGACACTGTGTTAATGTAAGTATCTAGCTATCCAACTTATTTAATACACTTTATTGACTTTTCTGAATGAATTGCATATGGATGAATGCTAACAGCTAGTTTGGGACCTTAGCCTGAATGTGAAGGTTGTACCATCAGCTAACCAAGTTTATCTAACTAACGTTAGCTGATATTACACCCTCAGTGTCCTTCCATGTCCTGCTATTTCAAGACACTGTAAGGACCCTGTGACCTCACATCAGTACTGTGCTGGTTCCCTTTATGTCCTGGAGAAAAAAAAGTTTACCACCCCCATAACCAGCTGCCAGTGTGTAATTTGCATTCTGCCAGTGTGTTTTTATCCCACTGTTGATTTCCCCCGTGAGTCCTCTTTAACAGAAAAAGCTTTAAAGGTCCATGACTGAGATGAACTTTCCAGTCATTACAATTTACAGGGTGTTTAGGGCCATCAAAAGACTTCATAATTTATTTCTTCATGATTTTATTTTAACTACATGTAGGCAAATGGTCTTTGTTGTTTAGTGCCATTAAAGAATGAGATCAGAGTTGGAGTTGTGCTTGTGGAGAGATGATAATGGGAATATGGTAAATGTGGAAAAGCCATTTATCCACACTTGCCTCTGGATGAGCATCGGAATGCATTTTCTAAATGTTTCTGAGGCAGAGAAACTCAGTGGCCTTCTAAAACTCCTCCACTTCTCTAACCCCCCCGAATCTTTTCATTTCTTTTCGTTTTCCACTCTAGCCTCTTGTGCTTGGCTAGGTGTATTCATTAGGTGTATTCACCATTGCATAGAGAGGTCTGTCAAATGCTCTGGGCAGACTGATATGATAATGGATTCAGGAATCTTGTGACCGTCGTCTTTTATTATGGAAAATACCAAATTTTGCACCTCAGTTAAGTTATGCATGAATTTATTTTTTTGTCATTCAGGTACAGTTTTCGTTTCTTCTGAGCTAAAATCATTTTTAATATTACATTATTAGGGAAACAGACTGATATGACACTGATAAATGCCGTAAATTGTATAGCTACGTTAACGTTGTAGCTCTGGGCTTCGTATCAGACTTAAGTAAATGTGAACTAAGATGTCATTTTTCACCAGCTGATGTCAGAAACAAAAATGATCTCCTTTTCAGGCAGTTTTCTTTTAAGTAAGTGACTTGCATGCCTAATCTTGGGTGAAAAGCAAGAAAGCATAAATAAAGAAACTGAATTAGGATTGAGGCTGTTCCCACACACACACATACACGCGCTGCCAAACTTGCACTGACCCCCTAAGGAGACATTATTGCATCATTTGGTGAACTTTCCATGGCACTGTTAATCTTCTTGTCTTTTCAGCAGTAGAGTGCCTGGCAGGTAATGTTTTAATGGGTTGGAGAGCAATTTGAAACTAGTCTTTGCTTCATTACAATCTGAGACAAGATGTCAAATTAGCATCTACGAGGAATTGGTCAACTGAAGCAAAAAAAACCAACAACAACAACAAAAAAAAACCATGTTGATTTTTAATTTTTTTTTCCTTGACCAACTTTCTTCCAAGTAAACCTGATGGTACCCCACTGGGCGTGTATCAGGAGGACCTCAGGGGACGTCTGTGGCCTAGGCTGGCAGCACTAGGGATCTCCAGGGTCCATCTACGTAGAGGAGGGGTCCTCCTCTAGCATAAAAATGGTTAAAACTGTTCTCTATCCACTTTTATGGCACAAAATAAACAGCAGAATGTGCATGTTTCACACTTCTGTGAGGTAGCACAGAAGCATGTTTCCTGCATGTCTCCTGTTTATTTGTATGTTTGTTGGTTTAGTTGACTTAGATTTGTTTTCTCAGCCAGTGGTGATGTACAGCAGTGCTTTCTGTGAAACCTTTAGTGAAAACCAACTGGGGAGTAGTGAACCAAGGGCATTCTTTTCAAGGATCAGGATTCTGAGTAGTGGTGTTCTTTTTCTTTACATTTCTTGACCTCCTGGTTACCATGGCAACATGCATCACAGAATTGATATATAGAAATGTTCTCACTGTGATTGTTAGTGTGCAGCTGTCACTCTTTCATCAGATATTTTCATGTGGTTTGACCACATCAGGTCTCCCCTGTGCCTATAAAACACCTCCGTAGGGTGTATTGCTGCCTGTTGAGTTGGGAGTGAGGGTAGGCAGGTGACATTCTGTACCTGACATACCAAATACTTCTTTACTTTTTACATTTACAGCACTTGGCAAATGTTCTTACACAGAGCAACGTATGTCCTTAACAGTAGGACAGTGCGTCATACTTAAAAAAACAAGTCAGGCAACCCTACAGACCGTGGAGAGTGTTTTACGCACTTGCAGACCTGTAAGTGAAGGCGTTCTTGAGTACGGCTATTATCTTTGCTGCTTTACTAGAGATGATCTGTGGATTACTGGAGTTGTTGCCTAGTATTCTCTTGCTGTATTTCCCTGAAGTTGCTGTAGCTCAGCTCCACGACACCTTTCCCCCAGACTTCTCTGTTCAGTGAGCCAGGGAGAAGGAGGGAGTTTGTACTTTCCTTATCTCAATAATTATTCTGACGGTGTTGCGAGGGTTAGCAGAGACGTCTCAATACCATGAAAAAGCTTTTAACCAAAGCCTTCGATTTTCAGCTTTTTTGCAGTTTTTTAAAGACTGTCCAGCAGTTCTTTCCGTCCATTAGTGTCTTTTAATGATGTCTAATTTTCAGTGAAGGATAAGCCTCTCACGCCTCTCATGTTGTGTGCATATATTGTGAATATATTTAAATACCTTATTGAAATTCCCGTAACACCAAATGTTTTGCATATATTTGCATTTTTCCTGCCCAGATTCATGAAGAGTTGATGGGTTGAATGGCAGCAGGTTTGGCAGGATGAGGACCAGTCAAAACCAACAAGCTGAATTTCACTTCCCTTGTACTGTTACTGCTGTGTGGAGGTGCTAGAAGACACTGTGCTCTGTACTTTTAAATCCTCTTACCTGAAGGTACAAACCAAACCGCAAAACAACGGTTTGCACCAGGCCTCGGACCAGCGGCTGGTGGGCCATTTTTTAAAGAAATTATCGCTGAAGAGTGGCGAGAGAACTCCGGAATACCAGGCGCATCACTCAAGTGATCCACTTTGGCCTTACATTCAAAGGGGGATGAACGGTGATGTGTAGGATTCCCCCTCGGAGGATGGTATAATCCGCAGAAAGTCCAGGATTTATGCATAAGGACAGAGCACGGGGTTCACCGCACCAAGAGTACAGAACACCTCCAGATAGGTTTAGTGTGCTCAATTTATTAGTAAAAATTGTGGAAATTTAAAAAAAAAAAAAAAAAAAAGGACTCTAATGCTCCTTAAATATTAATCAACAGTCCTATTCATTAACACTGGACTAGGCTTCAGTACCAGACTGAACTAGCCTTAGCTGCTACTCAGTCAGCAGGCAATCATTAAATGACTACAACTCCCATCTCACCAACCGCCACCTTCTGTTCTATGCCCCCATTAAATACAGGAAGCCCCACTCTGGGCTAAACCAATATCTCAGGCGGGTGGCTCTTCAGAAGAAGAATAAAATCAAAATAATACAATGTGTCAATGTGAGTCCTGTGCACAGTTGAATGGCCATTACGTCAGTACATTTATCGGTAAATCTGAACATTTATTGACTCAGTTCCTCTTCGGCAGCCCCCCCTGTACGGTCATGGGCCCTTCTGACCTGGACAAGGGTTGGGGCTTCCACTCTTTTGGAACCAAGATCTCAGGTAAGTCATACTTCTATGGTTCACAACCTGTTGCATCAGGTATTGTTGCTCTCTGGCAGGTGACTTGGTGATGGGGCAAGTCTCTGACTTCATCACAGATGAGATCACCTATCGATGTGGGGAAAAAAAAGTTGCCTATACACAATATTATCTAAGTGATGAAACAATACTGCGCAAGACTGCTAGCGACTTTGGACTGTCATGTCAGGCTGTCTCTAACGCCTTTACACCATCAGGACAGGCTGACTAATATATGTAACAGTGGACTCAGCACTCAGGACCAGTACTTTGGCCTGATCTGTGTCAAGCCAGAACAGCTACTGAATGTGCAGTTGGGCATCTGAAGGTTTGAAGCGCAGAGAATTGGAATAGACATAAATCTTAATGACTTCCCTTTGCTCATTGATACATGATTTGTGCTTCATAACTACTGTGAGGCTTGCAAAGAAATAGCTGTTGAGTGTAACCATCCAGTCTGAGCGGGACCACCAGTCACCCACCCTGGCCAACAGTACTCAGTATTCATGTACCAAAACTCTCTGCTCTGTCATCTTGTAAGAATGCTTGTATGAGCACTGATTTTTATTTCACTTAAAGTGCAGCATTAATATCAGTGGAAACTATTAACATAAATCAATACAGATAATGAATACAGGTAATGAGTCTCCAAAGAATCCCAACTGTTACCCGGCACTAGAGAATGAATACAGCACAGCACAGCAAGGTGTCAAGGCATTGACTGTGTTCCACAGCATCTTGTAAAGGTGTGTATGCAAATTGCCACAAACCCCACTCAGGTAATATGGCACCAGATGGTAGAGGGGGCGGGGGTGTTGGAGGGTATGTGCATATGTTCACAGGGGTAATTATTGCAATATTATTTGAGTGCTGAACCATTCTCAAATTGGGGTTGATGATCTCTGCAGTAACAGATGAGCTACAGTCTGTAACCATGGAGCTACAAAGTGCACCTGTATGGTGGGACGTACCGCAATGCACCTGTATGGTGGGACGTGTTAGAAAATTGCAAATGGGTGTGAGTACAATTGTAGTATCTCAAATGAGCCAAGTGATGAAACCTAAGATATTAGCACTCTGAAACGTGAACTTGCAAACACTTACCTGCAGTAAAACCCCTCGCTCCATGACAACTGAGGGGGCAAGATCTCAACCTTCACTTGATCTGAAACATCTGACATTTCAAGTGAAAGACTATGTGGAGATCCAACCTGAATTCTACTTCCACTGTAAGTGGCATCTTCCAAATCTCTAGTTCCTACACCACACTGTATAGTGGAGGTTCTGGCTCCTACACCACACTGTATGGCTAATTACATTAATTGAAAGCTTGTTTATCCATATAATATTTGGATCAACCACGATCGTGATACATTAATTGTTTCCCTAAAGGACTTTCTCTAAGATGAGATCTTTAAACAGACGTCAGGATCATGTGTGTGATTCTTTTTGGGCTTTTGAAGTGGCAGCAAGTCATTGGTTTTTGTGTTTGTTGTACTTACATGCTCGTTTTGGTGCTGCTAGTGTTGATTTGAGGTTTTCCTGAGGCTGGTGACAGAAGTGACAATCTGTTATTTGTTCCATGTGAAAAAACATTACCACATAACTTGACTCCTGGATCAATGGCTTTTATTTCTCCGATTGGTTTTCACAGACCACTCGGTGTATTGACGCATACTGTCCTAACTCGGCATCAATTACTTTAGCTGTAATTCAGCTTCACAAGTGAGAATGTGCTGACTGTAACAACAGCATCACTCAGACGGTTCTGAACACTTTGAGCGGTTATTCAACATCTTCTGCCTTGTCACCCCTCAGGCTGCCTAACACCTCCGTGACTGAGCTCCAACCGAGAGACTCCGCCTTCAGGGGCCGAGCCGTCCCTCCTCAGATCGCCATGGCAACGAGCCCATGGCCGACCGCTCGGCATCCGGTTCCTGTCTGGTATCAAACTAAGCAGAATTTAGTCTGGGGGTTTGCGGGACACCTCGAAGATTGAGATTAATAGGGGTTGGCGTTCACAAACGAGAGCAGGAGAAAAGTATTTGAGCTGGGAGTCACTGAACAAGTGTTTTAATGCTGCACTCATTGTGTGATGCATTTTTCTTTTAATGGCAACACCAGCTTCCCTTGGCAATAGCTGATGTAAAAATCTGTGTCATATGTTATGAGTGGAGAGGAAGTTGTATTGGGGAAGAAAAACACTGTGCGAAGGTGGGACCAAACAAATCTAGAGAGAAGAGTCTCTCTCTCTCTCTCTCTCTCTCTCTCTCTCTCTCTCTGTGTGTGTTAAATGTAGAGTAAGGTGCACTATCAGTGTGACACACAACGGGTTGTTTGCAGTAGAAAACCTTGGATGGCACTATTTGGGAACATTTCATAATTAATGAAATGGGAACCTGAACATCATTGCATGTGTGCAATTAAGTTTAATCTGTTTATTTAAACTCATGCCATCTTTTGATCAATTCTCTGTTTTACATTTAGTACATCTGTCTGTCTGTGTCTCTTTCTGTATGTGCTAGCTCTCTGTGGGCAGTGCTGTCTGGCTTAGTTGCTGGTCTTTGTCCTCATCCTGCCCAGGCTGCCGAGTACATGTTTGGGTCTCGCTGGTCCCTTAGCCTGCATATGAACTCCTGATGGTTTTTGTGTTCGTGATCTTAGCCAACAGTGCAAGGCCACAGGGTGCTTTCACTCTCCTCCTGTTCTTTACTTATTCACTGCCCTGGTTTTTCTCACCCGTTTGCATGGCTTACCTTCTACAGCTTCTGTGCCGTGAGGCATCTCTTGTTGGCTTTAAGATGGAGAGGGAGGGAGGGAGAGGGAGAGAAAATATATATGTGTGTGATTCGATTATCTCAGCATGTCACCTGTATTGTCCATTTGTGCCATGTTATAGAGGATCCATTATGCTCTTCTGGATTTCCCATTTCTTGTAGTCTGTTATAGCTTTTCTGCATTTTTGTAAATGGCCTGCATAATTCTAAAGTACATGCCAGCGCAGTGACTCTCCCAATCCACTTTTCTCAGCTGCCTGAAATTCCTCATTGGAGCCATTTTCTTTGTTACAAGATGACAAAATGCAGTCTCATAACACTTGCCATATTGCTCACCTACCATCATGCCTGGCATGCTCTCACACTACACAGCACGCGATGTTGGCCAGGAAGAGTTCGGTTTGTTTCGTAGCCATGTCGAGAAGACGCTGTATTCCGTGTTGTGAGGGGAAACCTCGTTTGTGTGCTCTGCCAAAGGTAGAACCACTAAGAAGTCAGTGGTGGAAGTTGCTTTTTAGCACTGTTCCCTTCACTCTTCCAGTGATATTACTCCACGCATGACACATCTCGGAGAACTGCTTCCCTAACAGCGAGCTGTTCTATGATGGATTTTCACATCTCTTGCTTCTGAAAATCACAGTAGTTTCAACATCGTGTGGCAGAAGCCTCGTGTTCTCAACCATGGTTCAGATTTGGGGGGGGTGTCTCACTCCTAATTAAGACTTGAACCACCACCACCCCAAAACAGGTCAAAACAACAGTTTGTGGGGGGAGGGGAGTTATATCCTTCTTACCTGTAATTTATATTTTTATATATATAGAATTTTTTTTTTTTTCCCCTGGGAAAAAGTTGCCCCCAAATTGTCACTGTACAATTCATGCTCTGTACAGTATGAGAAAAATGTGTTTTTGAAACACTGGGGCATGTAAATCTATTCTAGTAGACCTGCAAAATAAGATTATGAACATAATAGTTCCTCTTAAAGCTCCTCCTGGTCACTAAGTGCTGGTCACTAAGGTCTCATGTGCTTTCATGATGCCATGCCCCACTTTGGCTCTTATTGTCAGTCTTTCTCCCCAGATGTGAGTGAAAAGCATCCCCACGCTAACTCGAGGTCGGCCTTATGAAAGGCAGACGCAGGCACGAGGGCAATAACCTCCCTGCGGCGCTTTGTGCATGAGCGAGGAATAATTACAGCTTCGCTGCCGCGTTGACAATGAGCGGAGGGATTGGCGGCCTGGTCCGGGAGCGACCTTTCACAGAAGCCGAGCCCCCCACGAGGGCTCCGGAGTCACGTCCATTATGTTGCCTGTGAAAGAAAACCGCTATGCAAATGTGCCTCTTGCCAGTCACATTACATCCTCGTGAAGCCTCTCGCTTTTGACGAGGCTGAGGGCTCACGCGCAGATGCACCGCACGCCGAGATTTCAAACGGGCGGCTGAAACCGCACGCGGTCGTTCTAAAGGCAGGCTATATCTGCGTGCAAACGTTCTGAGGAAAGGTTAAAACTGCGCACACACGTTTTAAATGAGGACGAGTATACCATCGCACAGCGAAACTCCGACCCGCGGCCGTCACGAGTGTGACGCCCTGGGGTCCTCGTGCGTTCCGGCGCCGGTGAGAAGGATCGTTTGGTTCCCAGCTCGCGCGTCGTTTGACCGTGTGCTGCGTGCCTCCGGCAGGCGCCAGTGCGGGTGTGTCGACTCGGACGCGTGTGATGGTTCGCACTTCATCATCGAGCCTGCGTGACTGCTAATGAAGAATTATGGCTGGAATGAAAACTCGGTAACAGAAGAACACTGCCATGACTTAGATCCCACGCTCAAATGAGTCATCAACCATTTGATGGAATTGTCTAAATGTAAATAGTTAACTGCATTCATATACATTACACAGGAAAACAATCAGGAAACCGTTTCATTGTCTCTGTGCCTCCCTATAGCACAGTCTGGGTTTTCATTTGGGAGTTCTGTATACTTCAACTAATGCTTTCTTCCATTTCGATTATTGCTATTAATTTTTTTTTCATGTCGTAAAACAATAACTGTCGTGATGATTATGAAATCCATCTGAATCGTATGTAAATGACACCAAACCCTTGGCGTGGAGATCAACCCCCAGCAAGCTTTGCTGACCTCATTTTCCGTACTTGAAAGTGTAACACTAATGACGTGGACAGGAATGTTTCGCCCTCGCTGGTTGAAATTCCAGCAGGTTCAGTGGCTCCTTCTCCAACCGTGAATCCTGCGCAGTGGAGTTATACGAGGCTACAGCTTCAGAGGCGCAGCGATTTAAATGAAGTATGTGGGTTATGACCGAGCGCGCCACACCCTGGCCATTTTTAAACATGCAAGTGCCATCTTCCACTGACAACTGGAAAATACGTAGCACTTACGTCACACAAGTTGTCACTTGCAGTCCATGAACGTGGGGAGGGCTTTTTAATCGGGGCGTGCGCGCCCCAATGCAGTAGACACACACGCATCCTATAGACGATTTTGGTGCTTCCAGATCTCCCATGTCGATCATAAGAGGTGTGTGAGCTGTGTTGTACACTAATGAGCTCTCCCTCAGCCATGGGGCGAGGTTTACCTGAGCCGGCTCACTGTCAGATCAGTGGCTCAAGGGTCTAATGACATGACCAAAGTTTGTAGATGGATATCTTCATATACCTTGTGGGGGTATATGAGAGAGAAAGAAACTCAAATTATACGGGTGAACAACTTTTAGATGTTTGTCATGTCCAGGACTATGAATACCTGGATTTGTCAGGTGGTTTTTCTACTCAGTTTCAGATTACACAGATAAACAGATTTGTGTGCCATTGTTTTCACTCTTGAAATGCTTTCTGGGTAAATTCCGCTGCTGAATTGGACACTTGTGTTCCCTCATCTGACACACTTGAGTTAATACACTACTGGACCAGCCCTTAAGATGGTGTCCTCTTGGGGGTTCCTCTGAGGAGAAATGGCTATGGGAAGTGGATGAGGGCAGGTTAAAACTAGTACTGGAATGGAACGCGCCCCCTTCCTGTCTCACTAAAACACAGTCTCCTCTGTCAC
This sequence comes from Electrophorus electricus, assembly GCF_041902795.1. Lineage (NCBI taxonomy): Eukaryota > Metazoa > Chordata > Actinopteri > Gymnotiformes > Gymnotidae > Electrophorus > Electrophorus electricus. The sequence goes on from NC_137501.1 coordinate 967,285, forward strand.
ACATCTCTGGGACAAGTTGGTGATAAAACAGACCAGCGTATTAAAAAAAGGATAAAAAAAAAATAGATTTAGTCCTAGACTAAAAACTAGACTAACATGGTTTCCAATGAAAACATCTCCTCCACTACTGTATTAGTGCAAGACTGTAGTGTTTATTTATGTCTAGGAAACCATGAAGGGCATTAACTGGCATACCGGACCTAATGACGTCTCCTA
>NC_137501.1:972500-1047500 GCF_041902795.1 Electrophorus electricus
CAAGGTTTCTTGATTCCCCTTGATTTTTTTTCTTTTCCATTATAAAACCCTGTCGGTAAAATCAATTGGGCTTGATTATCATGCTTTTTACAACCATGTTCGCGATCCTTTGTCACACTGTGTGTCTCAACAAATAGGCTCCCCCCAGAAATCTTTTCTCAATCTGTCTCAACAGACAAACTCCCCCAAGTAATCTTGACGTTGCACTGCTGTTCAGGCGGCAGGTTTGCAAGGTTCATCAATGTTAATTTCCACTCGCATGCAAAGAGTGAAGAGGAGGGCTGTTTAAACGACGCTGTTGGGTCAACTTTGCACTACTGCCACCGCTCACCCATCGTTCTGAGAAAGAGGAAGCTGGGGGCAGGATTATCCTGCAGTACACTTTCATCATAACACTGCCATTTGCCTGGAACACTGTCGAATCAGTCGATTCGACAACCGCCTGTCATACAAGATGTGCCTCAGAAAACAAAATGTTTTCAAGACATGCCAAAACAAAATCATAAACCCATAAGCGTGGACGTACTGTCTGTTTTGTTATCTCTTGCGGCAGATAAAATTTGAAATTGTTTGTGTCCTACACGTTGTCAGAAGCAGTCAGTGACGTCCTTTTTAATGCTGTCTGTGTCAGAAGGCACTGAAAGTTATGAAGGAGGAAGTCAAGATTCTCAAGTTTGAAACAATGTTCACTCATTTCTGGATGGTTTCCTATGTATAAACGGTATTGAGAGTTCAAGCTGGTCTTAAATAATGACCTTTTCAGGTTGTCCTGTGGTGCGAAGGTTTGACAAGTTGTGGTGTGGACCAGATCGACTAGCAGTGGCATGAAACCGAAGGAACAGTACAGGTGAAATCTGTTCCTTCGTCCAGGGCCTCGTACATGTTCTGGGTCAGACAGGATCTGATTAATGTATCCAGGTGTAGGTCTCTGCTCTGAAGATATCCCCTTCTCTACCCTCATCTATTGGCCTTTAGTGGGACATTTTGCTTCTAACCCAGAACATGCTCGTGTGGTTTACAAATGGCTGCCATGGACGTCAGGTGTCATTCTGAACACCGACGTCCCTCTACACTTGAAAGCCATCCTTCAGAAACACATCTGAAATAACATCGTTTTTTATGCTTCCACATTTTTCACTTTTTTTGAAGGTCCTTGTCTGTGTGCAGTAGACTTGTCTATCACTCCCAGAGCAAGAAAGACAGAAAGCTAAAAGCCTCATTTGAGTTATGACACTCAAATGTGACATTTGATACTGACCTCTGAAGGTTTATCTAGATGAAATTCTGTGGATGACATTTCCTATGCCAACAAGATAAAACATAAAACATAATTGAATGTATATTCCCTAGTTCTATTTCCTTAATAGGAATTAGACTGAAGAGTGCATGAACAACCTGGCCTGCTGCCGGTGTACAGCATTACCTCCAAACGCTGTGGAGTGCCGCCCAAGCAGTGATCTAGTTTATGTGGTACTTGTATCTATATGGTAATCAACATTTTCACTTAAGTTTACAAGGTTTCCAGAAAAACAAGGCATTGCAGACTGAGGTCCTTTGTGGAGCACGCACTCCACTGCACTCCACTTCCAAGAGTGTACTTCCTCAGCTGATGAAGGACCCCTGTCTATAATATTCTGTTTGACCTCTATTAACCTGGTGGACTTGACTGGAATGACCTCTACATGTTTTAATACAGTACACTGCTCGTACTGTCTGGAGTCTTCTATGTATATACACACACGTTACACATGAACATCATGATGTGTGTGTGTGTGTGTGTGTGTGTGTGTGTGTGTGTGTGTGTGTGTGTGTGTGTGTGTGTGTGTGTGTGTGTGTGTGTGTGTGTGTGTGTATATAGTAAGACATTATTATTTAGTGATGATAATGGAATATACATTATAGTATGTAGAATATTCAATATACGATATATAGTAAAAATACAATTTGTGTGTTTATGGTGGTCTCAAAGTAAACTGGTATACTAATATATCAACTAGCCATTGTAATTAACTCTGGAGGTCAGCCCCTGGATCTACTGATCATGCTGGGGTTGAGAGAGGTCAGCCACTATTCTGTCTGTACTATTCAGTCCTAGAAAAGCATTTGTACAGTGTGTTATTTTCATGAAACCCCTCTGACCAGCCGGTCCAGTGTCTCAGCATTACGTTACGTTCTAGGCATTTCAACCGCTTGGATGGAAACATGGAATGCCATGGCTAGTTTCAGTCTGAGGCTCTGCAGTGTAATAAAAGGAATTTCTCAGACTCCGTTAGTTAGGAGTTCTTGAAACACAATGGAAGTTTAGCTCGAATGACGGCAAGGCGTCGCTGTGCCCAACCCACACAGCGAAATCGTGCTGAGTAGAATGAAGCACGTCTGCCGATTGTGGTGGCTGATGAGAGACGTGATTTCACTCAGGTAGAATATCCTACATGTTATATCTTTAATAGGCTTCTTTGGTTTTAGCGTGTTGTCAAATTGTGTTCATCAGCAGTGTTGAATGAGTAATTATGCGGCTACTTTGCCTATCTAATTTTCAGCCAATTTTCATTGGAGAATACCTAGTGATCTAATTAAGGTCCAAGACCCGGTTTAATCTCTTCAGTTTATTAATGTTAATTGATATGCGTGTAAGTGATGAAGCAAAGCTTTGAAGTTTGTTCTCGTATGGATTTTCCTTCCTGCAGCATGTGTACTTTAATTGCGTCCTCTACTGCATGTCACTGCTTATGTTCGTGATGCTGAGTGTTTTTGTAGACGTGCTCCTGACTAGCCTGCCTTCTGTGTGTTCTTTACCGGCTCCTCTGAAGGACTCACCATCTGGGTAGTGTCATGCTGTGGAAAAAGAAGCATTAACCTCCGGGAAAACGACGTGGTCACTAAGATACAACGCGCAGCATGCAGCCGGTCCCCTCGAGGGTATTTTTAGAGCAGCGTCTATTGATTAGCCTCGTGAACGGTGGTCATCGACTTGGTCAGGTGAACGGAGAGCCAAGATCTCGCGATTGACCTGTGCATTAGTCGACTGAGGGAAAATATTTCACACACGACTCTGACATCCTACATCGTCAAAGCTGACAAATACGTGCCAGCGGTGTACGTATACCACTGAAAGTATACATAACGACCGTATAACGAATGTATAACGACCGTATAACGAATGTATAACGACCGTATAACGAATGTATAAGGACCGCTATCAATGTTGATTTAGTCATTATTTAAATCTGGTTCATGTTAGTTTACAATTTGATCTGTGGCAGGCATGTAGTCATTTACTGGGTTTGCGCAAGCAATTTGATATTTTGGGTTACAGCAGCAAAAATCAGGGGAATGTCACTTATTTAATTATAATGTGCATAATGAAAAATGTGCATATATATATACCAAAGCTCAGTGTGTCATAGATGGGGGAGCTACATGACAGACGGATGTTGGGGTGGAGAGGAATGCATTGCGAGAAGATGGTCGTGATCCCACAAGGGAAGCTGTTGAATTAAAATTCAAATTAAGCAATTTACTAAGTTTAATTTCTTCAAGGTTAACCTGATTTGATGAAGGGATTTTGTTGTGATTTGACCTGATGTAATCCCTCAGTGTTATGGGATGACCTGACTTGTAAATGAAAGCCTTGCTGATGAGTTCAAACAGGTAGGCGGAAGAGTTTCAGACAAGCCTTCCTACCTTTGTCTGTCCTTCTGTAAGTTGTTTTTACATTATGTGTTTGGTAGCTTTAACTGTGATTTTACCCACCAGGTAGCTGTACTATGCAAATGAGCACTCTAACAAGTCACTTTTTTCCTATTGTGTGCTGTGAGCATTCTGACCAATCATATTCCTTCGAGATGCGTGTTCTGTGTTTTGATGAATTACGGCACAAATGTAAATCACAGTGCAGGCTAATCATATAACTATACATCAATGGTCCACCCCCGTGATTTGCATATATGACACAACAAATCAGAATACAGCAATTTAATTGCAATATTGTACAATGTCCAAATGTAGCTGCCCTCTTAAACATTTTTATAGACAGTGTAATCATTTTTGGAATCTATGTGCTAGGTCCCTCAAAAAATGTAATGGTGTGTTGTGTTCTATGTGAGGTTTCCAGGAGCCTGTGGCTCCGGCCAGAAGACCCCCACCACCACCACGTGCTGACAGTTTTGCATACACGCTATGAAGGTCACAAAATGGACAGCTTGACGTAAAGAGCTCTCACTGTTGGCCATCCGTGTGAAGGCCTACGTCCTTGCCAACATGGCGCAGACTGGTGTGAAGCTCTCTCCCCTTCACACAGGTTCATGGATCATGTCTTTTCTTTTTCCTACTCGCCCTGGAGCTGAAGGGTTAACTCTACTGTTGGGGGTGTTTCCTTGCTGTGTGTTTGGATCTTTAAATGAGTGCCTTTACGTGAACTGTGATCAAGCTGACCTATGACAAACTGCACCTGAATCAAGTCCTTCTGTTTGTACCCACGCTGGGCCCGGTGTGAGCACTCGGCTCCGGTGTCTTTCTCAGTAAATATCTCTTCTCTCCCAGCCTCCACACTTCTTTTTGGTCGAGTCTGTATTTGAAGTTCGTCCGCACTGACATGTGACTCATGTTCTATCGCTCTGAACCAAACACAATAAAACCTGAAAAGCAAATATGTGGCTAAAAGAGAAGAGAAGCAAACTTGCCTGTTTGTGTGTGTGTGTGCAGTTGTACTTCAAAAAACAGAAACACACACAAACAGAGAGTGCTAAAGGACCCTCACAGTAACCCACGCTGAGTAAAACCAGGCCTTCCCCTCACTCTGCTTCTGTCTGACGGAGTCAAGCCCACTGAAATGCATGCACAGACACGCCACCTTCTCATACACAGCACTTTAGTTATGACCATGTGTGAGTGCTTGGCCTTGGACACGTGGAGGTGTGGGGGGACACACACACCTTCATGCTGATATGAAGGTGTGAGCAATGCAGGAAGGTGGACAACAGGACTGTCTAAGAGTAGGATGCGTTAGCTACTGCTCTTTCTCTCCTGTGTGTGTGTGTGTGTGTGTGTGTGTGTGTGTGTGTGTGTGTGTATCAAGCGTTCTACTGCATGACACCACTGTTAGGAGGTCACCGTGTCTGAGCCGTAGGGCCGCGTTATTTAACGTTACTCAGGAAACTTAGCGTGTCTGCCAGGGTCTGCCTGTCTAGGATGAGCCACCAATTAATGTGAAGCCCCCGAAAAGTCGAACTACCCCTACCCAACTGCACACAGCATTTCTGCAGGGCTGTATATCGGCAAGCGCCTGCAAACCCCTCACACCAGGGAAAGACCATTTGGGGGGTTGCGAGATATGGACCTGATTTTCCACGTCTCTGAGGCTGGGAGATTTCTTAATGCCTAAAGAGGTTTCTGAGTTTCTCCTTTGTTGTTAAGGGTTTAAATTCTCCCATTCATGAATTCTTAATTGCAGAGGGATCGGTCTGATCCTTCCTTATATTTAAAAAACCCTTTTTTTTCTTTTTTAAAGAGAATATTGATAAGTCTAGATTAGTGAGAATGTTTGTTTAACTAAAATGTCACTTCTATCATTTAGGACATATCCAGTTTACAATACAATACAACTTCCCTAACCGTGTGTGTGTGTGTGTGTGTTTCTCAATCTTGAAACAGTGTGTATGTGGGGGAGTTAATGTATTGACAAAGTACCTTAATAAAAAATTCAGACCCAAAAATACCAGTGTTCCCAGGTCCTAGGTGTGTATAATGCATTTTTTATTTTAAAAAAATAGAATTAGAGAGGTAGAGAAAGCACAAGTTTGTTTGCAGATCACAGATGTGACTGATACGACATGAATATATATACAGTAGCTTTGATAGTTTAAACATGACAAAATCCATTTTCCATCTGTCAACACCGTGTTACTGAGATTAACGTCACCTTCAACCACCAGTTTGTATAGTCACACTTAACTCCTATAGACCTATAGTTTCAGTGCAACGTCCACCCACAGCCATTTAGCTTCAAGGGTTGTTTGTTTGAGCACACTGAAAGACAGCAGCTCTTACTGTGTGGATGGAGTGAAAAGACTTCAGTCTTATTCCTGAAGTCTTATTCCACAGCCGCTTAATAAAAGAGTGCTTAACGCAGCTGTGATTACGCCAGACACAGTCTACGGATTATTCCAGTGATGGGCCAGAAAGCCAAGGCCAGCAAACAAGATAAGATCCAAATCACATCTCTAACGCACATACTGCTCTTGTAAAACCTTGCTTCCTTTGTAGAGTGGGTACAAATCTTTACTCTCGAATTATTTAGTATTATTCTACTTCTCAGTTTCGCAGCCCTAATCGCCACAGATTATTTAGGATTAGAATGTCCAGAGTCCGCGAGCGTCCCCATTTCTGTACAGGTAATAATACTTCAAAAACAACAACAACAACAAAAATGAGGTATCAGAATTTCTCATTACTGCCACTCTCTGTTCACGGTGCAAACAGACGTGACGTGTGATGATGCACGATGATGCAATAGCTACAATGAAACATGCTAATGTGAGATCCATGCACAGATGCTTGGGTCTGTTATCTTGGGTATCTTATTTTTGCGTCTGTTCTTCTGGGTCTGTTTGGGGCAGTTTTGTTGCAACATCATGTCGTGAAGTTTGAGGGCTGGAAGGAACAAATTAAATGACAAAAATGTGTGTTAATTGAAATTAGTAAAAATGCACATTGAAAAAATTGAGTAATCAAGTTATTTGATTTGATAAAGTTTACTGTAACTTTATTTTAAAAGTGTTGATTTGATAGATTGTGATAAAATATGTTTTACTAAAATAGCATTTGGATGGGAAAAACAAAAGGAAAAATTAATAAAATGAATGTAAACTAAAAACTTTTATTAAATGATATGAGTTTTTGGCGTCTTGCATCATTTATAGTTTAGCCCAAGACGTTTTTCATTTAATGTGAGCAATTCTTATTAATTTTATTAGTTAATTTATTATTTAGCATTTAACATTAGTAATTTTGTTACATTCCTCATTTATTATTTAATTTTTGTCACTTCCGCATCTAGCAAATAAATGTTGATCAGAAAGTTCAACTGGCCTACCCTTGGACAGTCGCTGTACCTCCTCCGTGAGGGTTGTGTGTACGTAGCCACACTGGACTTTCAAGGTTAGCGATCAGAATCACACATCACACATCACACATGAGAATGGGGGCAGCGTGATGGATGCAGACACCAGCTGCACGCTCAAGATCATCTTCGCCATCATAAGCTGCTTCTGACCAGTGGTGACCCTTAAGCAATACAGACTACATGCAACATACAAGCAATATACAAAGCACAAACAGTACTTAAAGTGCATGTGTAGTGCTAACATCAGTCACACACACGTATGGAAATGAAACTGTGATGTACGAGTGTTTGTATGTTACAGTACTGTAGATGTGAAGCAGGATGTAGTAACTGTCTGGAGAAACAACAGTGTTTATGGCGTAGCAGGAGACACTGCTCAGAGGTTTATGAGGGTGATGACCCGAGCGAAGAAACTTCTCCTGCGTCTGGCAGTTTTCGTCTACTGTCTTCTGTCAGCAGCTCCTGGGGTACACCAGTACTTCTCAGTTATCACAGGACGTACGTCCTTTGCTTTTTCTCTTTGAATTTATGTTTGAAAACCTTACTCAGTAAGTAATATTACCCAAGCGCAGCAGAGAAGGAGTCATTGATCATTCCACCAAAGCATGTACTCTGTGAAGTGTGTGAAATCTCCACCACGTCCTCTTCATCCTGCTTGAAGACAGCTTGTACGTCCATCCTGCTGATCTTGTGTGTGTGTGTGTGTGTGTGTGTGTGTGTGTGTGTGTGTGTGGTGGTGGGGGGGGGGGTCTCGTCCCGATGGATACTGCAGTGCAACGCTTAAAGTGACAGTAGTGCTAAACTGCACCATTCTAATACACCTGAGATGGACTATATCAGTGCATCGAACCATTAAGGGGTTAAAACGCAAAGGCTTGCCCCTAACCACGCCACCTGCCAACGCCAGCACGAACCCAACTGCCTCCATGGTCCACCGCTGTGATCCTTGCATATGTCCCTCAGTAGACAGGGTGCCGCCCCACAGGTAAACTGTGGAATGCCTAAGACTTGCCAAACTCTTCAGCTGTCGGGAGAATACTGCGTTAGACACACAACACTGCAGCAACTAATGATTCCTAAACGCCAATCGTTTGTACGTGTGCGTTAGTTCTGTTAAGCCAAGCCTCTGTGAGTCCAGACCACATCCTTCAGTGTCACGTTGATCACATTGGCTTGATTTGGCTATTGATACAAACTAATGGAAATAGTTGAGGAGGTCGCGGTGTAAGAATTCCCTGCTGAAGGACCATCCTTGTAATGTGAGGGGCGGTAGGTCATCCACGGTAAAAACTGATCTGTAAGAACCGATGTGTGTCTAACGTGGTGCTAAAAAATCAGGCTTAAGTCCCTAGCTTACCTCGAGTCAGCAAACACGGAAATTCTTTTGGAGTTGTTAACCTTGACAGGTCAGTGGGCCACACACACACACACACACACACAAACACACACCTGATAGCGGAGGAGGAGGAGGCAAGCCAAACTTTTTCTTTATCTGCGAGAAGTGGAAGTAACAAAAACTGTTTCAATCAAAGAACTAAGTATCACTCCATTTCTCGATTTGCATGTATTTTATTGACTAACTGTAATTCACATGCATTTTTATTAGCCTAATTTTCAGCATTTAGTGTGTTACTTCCATCCTTCGTATGTGACGGATCTCCGTGAGACAGAGCTGGCCTGTGTGGCATCTTGAGTTCGTCATGGGTTTAGTGCTTTTGTGAGCTGCTCAGACCAGCAAGCACTTTCTAACAAAGCACATCAGACAGACTTTGTGGTGTTTCACTCAGTAGACCATAGGAGAGATGAAAGTCTAAACCAGGATTTCAGCTTGTGACAGTAATCATGCCCCCCACCCAACAATACAATATATGTCACTGTACATAATGTTTTTTTCTTTTTTCCTAAACTACTTAACAAAGCCAGACCAATTTAGACGACGATAAGGGTCCCTTGTTATCATGTAGATTTTAAATGGACTCCAGTTCCTAAAATGGCCAGGATTTTTTTCTGTCTTCGTCCACATGTAAAGATCCACACACAAGCGTCACGCACATCTCTCTCCGTTCTGCAATCTGTCCAAAAGCGGCAGCATGGGGTCAGAATGTGACATAAGTTCTGTGAAGGGCCCTACTCCCTTTAGTGAAGCTGGCCTCCCTGCCAACCGGGCTTAACATAGATGAGCTGAGTCACTGGAAAGGCAAGGTGAGTGTCTCTGTATGCATCCACACACACGCGCACACACACACACACACACACACACACACACGTCTATTTGTACGCATCCACACACACACATCTCCACAGGTATACATGCGCAGGCACGCACACACACACACACACACACATACATACACACACACACATCTCCACAGGTATACATGCGCGCACACACACTCAGTCACAGGTTCCAATAGTAATCAGCTTTGATCAGAAGCCCTACAGCGGCTAATCCTTGTGACTCCTATCTGGATACTCGGGCAAAGCCGAAACATCTGTGAAGGGTTGAGTTCCTTTCAGGGAAAACTGTCCGAGCTTCCCGATCCCTCCGACACTCTAAACCTTCAGCGCTTCGTGGACCCCGACGGCAGACAGCCTGCGGTTGATGTTGCGGTAACGGCAGCGCAACAGGTCACGGTAGGTGGAGCGCAGGTCGCGGTTGAAGAAGGCGTAGATGAAAGGGTTCATGAGCGAGTTGGCGTAGCCGAACCACAGCAGCGTCCTCTCCACCCAGAGCGGGACGCAGCTGCACTTCACGCCGCACACGAACGGCCGCGCCGTCGTCAGGAGGAAGAACGGCAGCCAGCAGACGGAGAAGACGCCCACGATCACCCCCAGCGTGGTGGCCGCCTTCTGCTCCCGCTTGAAGATGGACATGTTGCGCCGGTCAGGGCTGAGAAAACGGGAGAGGGCCACGCACTCCTCTGCCACGCCAGCTCCGTGCGCCTCCTTCAGGCCCTGCATCCTCACTCCCTCCCCCGGTGACGCCTCCGGCTGCGCCGCCCGGGCGATGCCCGTGAAGCGGTGCTTGGCGCCGCTCTTGCGCGCGGCCTTGAAGATCTTGTAGTACATGATGAGCATGACGAGCATGGGGATGTAGAAGGCCACCGCTGTGGAGTAGATGGTGTAGCTGAAGTCCTGGCTGATCAGACACACGCCCTCCGCATTCACGTTCTTCGCCCAGCCGCAGAACGGCGGCAGCGTGATGGATGCAGACACCAGCCACACGCCCACGATCATCTTCGCCATCAGCTGCCCGTTCTGCCGTGCCGGGTAGGTCAGAGGGCGCGTGATGCCCAGGTACCTGTGAGGAGAACAGGATGCTGGGTAAGACCGCGCTCTAGGTTAGAACTTCAGGCTGTGGTGATGTCATCACGGCTAGGTGTAACATTACTATTTTCAGCAACCTCACTTAATCAGCCATTGAGTGGACAGGCGCAGCACACAAAGGTCATTTCAGTTGGAACAAACCCCATGTATTTCTGCCCAAAGCCTCCACAAACATCTTATGTACTGTAGAACTTTGAAGTCCTCTTAAATTATATTCCAGGTCAAATGTACATCCAAGAACATTCCAATTATAGCCTCGGTATTCTTCTCTCTGAAATGCAGTCCAGTTTATTAAGGACATTTGCCATTACTTCACACACTTAAATGACTGAAAATCACACAAGTCATAATACTGAAAACAAGCGGTAGGTTCCTGATATCTCTTAACTCTGTGTGGACAAGGAGCTTGTGAGCATGCATCATAAATTCTGCTTTTCGATATAAATCCCGTAGACATGCTCTATGTTTCTGTGGTCCCCATGTTCTGTTATGCTGTGTTTCCAAGGTGACCAGCCCTGATTCTGATTGGACAGGGGATCCGTAGCTCAGTCTGTCTGTCTCTATTCACTCTGAATTCTCACTCTTTCTTTTTGTCTTTTTTCTTTTGCTATATCTCTACTTGGCTGTTTGTCTCACACATAAACACCCCCCAGCACTTCATGCTACTTTTTATTGCAGTAGCTCTCAGTTTCTCTGCCTGATTTATTTCATCCACATATGAGGCTGAAGATGGTTTGGTGCGTATGTGCGCACGTGCTGTGCGACAAACGGGGCTTGGTGCGAGTACGTTAGTGTGGCTTGTCCTACTTTTCAGTGGATGCATAAAAATAATCTTGCAGCGCGATGCAGGCCAGCTGCTGCTGTCCCAGACACGGATGAGCCTCCTCCCAAACACGCAGTGCCGTGCGGGCGTGTTGCCTCACATCCAGTTAATGACTCCAATTTACTCAACTGAAGATGCAGTTGAGGCCAACTCCCACAGAATTTGGCATGTTCCTCAATATTCCCTGCTATTCCATCTGTGACAAAATCAATACTGGTATGTTTTGTGCAAAGATGCCATCTACACAGCTATGCAGGAGTGTCATACGCATACGTTTGATTATAACGTAACATTATAATTAGAGGATACTGCAAAACACTGAATTTGTGCTTTGCTTATGTAACACAAAATAGTGTCTTATGTGAATCCTGTCCAGTGTTTCAGTTTTTTTGTTCATCCATCAAAAGACCTGCAGTATAGTTTACTTTAAATAATTTATAGTAATATAGTTTATGGCTTTAATAGCTGGAAACGTTGAATCACGATCTGTATGAATTTCTTTGTTTGCACTCTGACTCTCAGGGGTTCAGTGGGAACATCACATGTCCCATTTGGCCGTGCATGGAATAATTCCCTTTCAGCGTTCCTGACTACAGACCTCTTAGCCTTTTCCTGTTTCCCAAATCCGTAACCCACACAGATTTGCTCCACCTCCAGACCCACTTACCAGAGCCGCCCAATATCCAAACATGGGGGCAAGGGCAGTTTGAACTATGTCCGGAGTACAAATGCACCATCCAGATGAGATGAGATGAGATGTCTGCGTTTGGCAAAACCAATTTGTCTCATAGGGATCTACAAATCTTCACAGGAGTTTTGTATCTCTCTGTCTCTCTCTCTGTCTTGTCTTTCTCTCCCTCTGTGTGTGTGTGTGTGTGTGTGTGTGTGTGTGTGTGTAAGAAGGACTATGCCCTGTGGATCTTACATGTACAGTGTGGAGATGCATTACCTGTGCTCGTCTGCAGAGACGGTGTAAGGTGACCTCTTGATTTCAGCGAGGGCAAATAGAGCAGTGTGCTTTCTACATTTGTGGCTTGGCTATAAAAGTACCATTTTTCTGAAGTACAGCTGAGGGATGTGAAATGTAGATGGAGCTTGCTGCCCATAACACCAAGGTCATTGGTTCAATTCCCACAGAAAGCACATAATACTGAATACAAAGTCACTTTGGATAAAAGCGTCAGCTAAATGGTGTAAATGTCAGGCTCCTTCTGCAGGATGAGGAGTAACGGGTTAAATCACTACAGGGACAATGAGTGAAACTGTTGTTCAGCCCAAACTCTGTCTTTCTTGTACCCTCCATCTGTCTTACTCCGTTACTTTCTCTCCTGCTCTGTCTCTCTCTCTCTCTCTCTTTCTCTCTCTCAATGGCTCTTTCTTTCTCTCTCGTTCTTTTCACCTCATCCGTCTCTCTCTCCATCTTTAGTGTCCCTCACCATTGATCCCTTTATCTTCTAGACAGTCTGATTCTCCCAAAGCCCTGTGCTTTCCTCTCAACTGCCCTTCTGTACCTCCGTTTACCTCCCACCTGTCTATCCCTCTTTTTCTTACCCTTTTGTCTCTTTTTTATGGATTCCTTTTTCAGGATTTACTGCTTTCACTGATCTACAGCACCAGCTAAGGTTAAGTGAAGGAGAGAAGAATTTAGATAAAGCACTCCTGACTTAACAAGCCATCAAGCCATATTATATATATATATATATATATATATATATATATATATATATATGTGTGTGTGTGTGTGTGTGTGTGTGTGTGTGTGTGTGTGTGTGTGCGTATATATTATATATATATATATATATATATAAAACACACACACACACACATAGGGGTATGTGCACGGTATATATGAATATCTCTCTCTGTATATATATATATATATATATATATATATATTCAAAATTGTAGTAAAGTACACAGAGTTTCCAGAGAAACAGAATGTTTCTGACAGAGGTCCTTCATCACCACTGCTTCTACAGCTAATGAAGGACCTCTGTCCAAAACTCTGGGCTCTTTCATTTTTATGGCTCTTTTTACCAAGCAGAAAAGGAATTAAACTAACCCGGGAAAAGGGGGGATATTACTAAACACACACACTCTACAATGACAGTAGGGTTCTCATTCATACACAAATCAACAGTCATTTGGGTTTTCTGTGGGATCAGAATGAGACAGGTTAACCTTTACCCCCAACACACATCAGTGCCCGCTGGGCGTCCATGACCCTGTCACTGGTCCTCTGGTTGTTTGTCCTTTGACCACATCTGGTCGGTACTGACCACTGCGTACTGGGATCACCACACAGGACCTGCGGATATGACCCAGTCATAAAGACGCATCACAGTTCGGCCCTGATCAAGGTCACACGCTCACACTTGCTCAGTTGTACTGTTTGTAACACATCAATGTAAATAACTGTTCACTTGCTGCCTAATACATCCCTCCCCTTCACAGGTGCCACTTTAACAAGACAATCGTTATTAACTTCACGTGTCAGAGGTTTTATTGCTGTGGCTGATATGTGAGACAGACATAAATGCTGAGAAGAGCAAATCCAGAATCAGTCAAAACACAATAATTTATCAAGCTACACGGAATCAGGCAAACAGCACAAAACACAGACAGACAGAAACAGAAACCAAGGCTAGAACAATGACAAACAGAGTCTAGATGCACAACTAAACAGGCTACAAACAAGGACCAGCTGGAGTTAATGAGGGACAGAGACTTGAGACGAATCAAGGAACTCAAACAGGAAACAAGGCAAAACAAAGACACGGGGGTCGTTACTAAGGAGACGGAGATCCCAGGAAAGGGCCAGTCATATGTTTTTATACACCATTCATGTTAACAGGCCATATGTCAAGCCATCACATCACACACGGAACAAAACCCTAACAAAGCTCATAAAAGGTCCATCAACGACTGTAGCTATTGCTAACGGCTAACCTGGTGTTTACATGCCTGTGTCATGCCAAGCTGTGAAAGAAGCAGAAGAAAATGTCGGAACCGGAGAGCACAGTCACACTGATCCCAAAGGTGAGGTCAAAGGTCATCCAATGAGAATCTTTTTTTTTTCCTACTGGTAGCTGGAACTGCATCAACACGATGAGGTCATTCTCAGTAACCATTTTAACATGACACCAAAAATCCTCATTATGTACAACCCAGTGCTGCTGTGTCGCTATGTGTTGTGTGGTCAATTTTCAAAGGCCTTCACAAAGATGTAAATACAGTATAGTTATAGTGTAGTGTGTCCTGACATGTATGCACCAGTGTAATTATAGTATAGAAACAACGTGTTGCAGAAATGAAACTTCCCACAGATATTTGAACTCTAGCAGTAGGCTACTTAATTAAAAATGACAAACAGGAGTCACCTGTAAAAACACCAATCACTGGCCCATTTGTGGTTACAGACTCTTCTAACTCCACCATACTGTAACCACTGGCCTTCAAATAATTTTAAAGAAACCTTCACTGTGTAAAAGTGATTAAGGATTTGGCTAGTACATGAAATGACACCTGTTCTACCAGTACTGACTGCACTTAATAATCAGTAACTCCCAGATGAAACTGTACATCATCATGAATATTGCACAGCGCGTTACGTGATGATGTCATGCACCTGCAAGTTCAGCTGTCATGTGACCTTCATAACGCCATGGCTCGTAGGATCAGGCGGGGTACCTACAGAGTATAGCGTCCCACTGTGCCATTACAATATCCTGCCAGTGTCAGAGGGGAACACTTCAGGACTTTTATATAAAATAAGCCTCAGGAATTTGCTGACACACCTTTGTGTGCTAATTAGCTCAAGATGTCAGGTAGAAGTGATAGGGTGGAAAACAACTGGAAGCACTTTTACTGACTGTAACCTGAATTTAGACCTGTTGTGAAATGTAGTGTGCTCATCCAGCAGAGTTTCAGAAGGGAGATCAGAGACGTGGAAGGACGTTTTTCTCTTTAACCTGTGGAAGGATGTCTTTACAATCACGTGCTTGTCTCACTGGGGAAGCACCCTGATGAAGACGTATGGACACTCAGACGTCTCTCTGACTGCCACTAGCCTAATTAAGTCTGTGGTAAGGTGGGAAGGGGCAGAAGGGGTAAGTGACTGCATTTTCAGTTTCAAGGGTGGAATCTCAGGGCAGAGACAGGAGAGTATAGTTGTTTATTCACTTCAACTATATATTACATTTTATTTATTTTTTCCGTTTGGCTGTTTCTTTTACTTGTAAACTCCCACGTTTCACTATTATATCTTTAGTAATGATTAGTTTTCAATCTTTTAAAAATGATGAGGATATTACATGCGCCACCATGTGACTGAATAATGTCTGTAAAACTGTGCGTTTCTAGTTTATTATCAGCGCTATTCAGCTCTCTATTCAAATATCCTACATCCAGCACACTACTACAGATTATAGCACATGTGTCATGATTAGCCCCACCCTAGCATCCTGTCTCCATGGTTACCCTGTCTCATGGCTTTGTTTTGCTTTACGTGCTTGTTGTGGTTTCGTTTTCTCCGCCCCTCTTGAGTGTCACCCATGTCTTGTTTAGCTCTCATTAGCACGTGTAAATACACCTTGTGTTTTCTGGAGTTTCTGGTGATTATCCACGCCTTTCATGTTAGCTCTGTCCGCGGTATTTGGTGTCCTAGCTTCAGCTCTTAAGTCGTGTTATTCGTTGTAGTCTGTTTTTGTTTGGTTTTATTTCCTGTATTCCCATACTCTCCGTGTTGGCTCTTTGACCCTTCTGTGGCTCTTCTGAGCATTTGCGTCTGCCTCATGATCGCTCCACATTACAACATTACAACATGTGCCTTGAATATTTGTTATTATGGGACTGTTAGAAAATCTTTATAAGCATAGAATTTATACATGCTAACTAATTTAATGTAAAGTATTACGTTGTTTTTTTTTGTGTTGTTTTTTTTATCTGAACATTGATAAACAAGGAGAATTTGTTGTGATTGATGCTGACATGGTTACTAGGAAAAAAGGCTTAAATACATTTTCATGTACACGTTTTTATATTCATTCATGTTTGCTACAGGCAAATGGTTCAAAAAGGCTGCAATGAAAACTAGTGCTGTGTGTGGGGAAAATGGTTCTGTGTGTGGGGCAAAACTGTCCCTTTCTGCAGGACTTTGATCCCAGCAGGAGACAGAACTACCACTTGTCCTGTGTGATTCATGTGTGTCAGTACAAGAACTGTGCACACAGGCAGTAGTTTTGTGAACACCACTGATGCCCAGTGAAAGATGCCAGAACGTTTCTTCCTTTTACTGAGCAAGGACTTCCTGTTTGTTTACAGCCAATACAGAACGCAGAAAGAAGAAAAAAACAATCCTACTCATATAGTGAATGCAGAACTTCAACTCTCCATACAACTAAGATGCGGAACTAAACACCTGTTGTGGAACTAAACACAGAATAAATCATTAAATAAGATTTGAAAAAATGTCATAATCTGAAACTCAGTTGCTGGGAGCAGAGAAAAGAAAAGAGGCAAGAATCCTGGAGAAAGAACCACTCGAGTGTTTCTTCTGTTTCTGTACAAGTCTGCCAGACTTCAACATTTATGACGACAACATTTTAAACAGTAGCAAATTTTAATAGTGTCAGATGGTGTAAAAGATCTCTTATCCAGTGATTACAAAAATGAGAATTATCCATGCATACTTGCTGTGTGGGAGGGACTCCGTTTGACAGTGTTTCTATAGAAATGGACGAACGTTCGTCAGATAGCAGCTGTGTTTGAAATACCACTCAACTTGTGGGGGTCGCATTTATTATTGTACGTTAAGAAGCTTCCCCAAGGCTACCTACTTTCTGCTTGTCCTCTTTCTCAACACCATGCAAATGATCTTGTCCTAGAAGTAGCACATAGCCATGGGAGCTGAACTTGGTATTGAAGATTATTGTCTCACAGCATGTGAGCAAAATAAACTCACAAACAGCTGCTGTCCCCAGACCACGGGACGGAAAACATAAACACAAGAAGTGTAACATAATTTCCAAGAATCCAAAAATTTCGGACTGATTAATGATCAAAGAAAACGGCATTTGCAATGATTCACAGACATTAGAGCCTTCCACTGTAACTGGGTGTTTAGCTTCATGAAGTTACTGAGCACTGGATAAAGATGCATCATTTTACCGCTGGAATTTTCTGCAGACTTTTGTGCGTTTTCATAGATAACAATGTGTCATACAGTGTGAATAACCGCATAAGCAAGTCGATCTGAGATTACATAACTTCGTGCAGTTGAAAATAATGGCTTGCTTACAGTTGAGCTAGCACAGACAGATGGGAAATCTCATTTGTTGTGTGTGTGTCTCCTGCTTTTGGGCTGGCTAACAAACAGAAAAGACACTCAGGAGCCGGCAAGCAGAGGAATGTTGCACTATGCAGGAAAATCTGTGGATTTGACACTCAGTATGGACTCGTGGATACTTTGTCCACGCATCCAGCTTGTCTTCTCATCACGGAGAAGTCCGAAAATGCAAAACAACAATAAATTAAGACATCAAATCTCACTACACAAAGTGGTGTTATTTTTAGCGCTTTAGCTTAAAATGAAATGTGTTATCAGTGAAAACATAACTTTAGTCTTTAGTATTTTCAAGATCCCCCAAAACCATTCTGTTCTTTCTAAATATGCACCATTGGTGTCTGTGGCAACACCCATCATTTAGTAATCTATCATAACTTTCCACACTCTACAGCTCTGTGGTAACTTCAGTCTTTTGTTTACTGCAGTCTTTTCAATCAGGAGCCCAACTGAAATCACCATACGTGATGGAGAAAATTCTAAAAACAGATTTACTATAAGGCAAACAGTACTAGAAGGTACGAAGTACTATAATCCCATAAAACTGTTTATCAAACAAGGACATCAATTAAAGTGTTTATCAGTGTAGGCAAGGCAGAGAATAATTCAAACATACACACATGCACATACACAGCACACAAGCACATATTAACACATTGTACATCATCACCTCGAATCTCATCTTCCCCTATCTCTGACAAACACCTCTCTGTCTTCCACCAGCTGCCAGATAGAGAGAAATGTGTCACACACACACACACACATCCATCACGGCATGACCCCCTCCTCCTAGAATCCTCCTCATATCCATGTGGTGTGTGTGTGTGTCTGTCTACATGGACACGCACCTCTCTTGTTAGTCAGTTACATGTTACACCTGTCCCTCATTAGAGTCGTTGTTAACGTGTATTTATGTCCTTGTGTGTTAGCTGTTCTTTGTCGGTGTTTAACCGGTGTACGTTGTGTACTTGGTATCGTGTGTAAATCTGTTTACTGTTGTTCACAACAGTTTTATTCCTCATGTTTTAGTTTTGTTTATTATGTTTAATACACGTTTATTTCGTCATGGCTCATGTCCGCGTGCTGCCTAGCCTCCCACGTTACAACACACACACAAACACGCACGCATGCACACATATACACACACACACACACACACACACACACACACAGACACCTTTCACTTGCGTTTTCTCTTGCCCAAATCTTAATGCGTCTCAGCAAACGTAACATTTGGCATTTGGTAATTTGGCAGCTTGCCTTGGTGGAGCTTTCACAGATAAATCCTGAGAATCCTACACAACCATGCCACACCACTGCTAATGTAACACCTGCTGCTCCAGTGTGAGCAAGCTCAGCGTGCTGCGGTATAAAAAGGCAGGACCACACAAAGACACTCTGAATAGTCAGTGGTGCTTTAATAGCAGTTTGACACACAGGGCCAGCACACACTCTACATGTCACTGTCACAGACAAGTGCAGTCCTTCACACCAATGTTGTAGACTGCTAACATCACTAACAAAGCAATCCTGTCACTATTGCTGTACTATAATTGGTCCTGTTATTCAATTATTTAATTAATTGGTTGAATAGCCCTTAATTAGGTAGAAGCAGTCTCCTAGCTCCTAGTTCACATCACCGATCTCCAGGAACAGAACCCCCTCCAAACACAGACGTGAAATGCACGAAACATCCTACACTCACATATTCTACACTGTAGCTGGATTTCCTGCACTGGGTCAGACCTTTCTGGTGCCATCTCAGCTGAACAGAGCTGAAGGTCATACGTTTACACCATAATACTAAAGAGGTGTTTGAAACCAGTAAGTCCACGTATTTGATTCCACGGTGAAACTACACTGAGTCCTGGGTTCTTTAGCAATGGAGACAGCTGCACGTACGATTACACTGCACTGCTCTGGAGTGCCACCACGCCTACTGCTGCCACTGTTACATCTCCTGCCTGCACTGCCACGTTCTGAGTGCTGCCACCAGCTCTGTTGCGCCTGTTCATCAGTCCCACTTGTGTTTAAACACAGATGCGTGTTTTCATTTCAAGTCCTCTTCCTGGGTTTAAGACCATCCATAAGAGGCCCTTCAGTCCCTGGGAGAAACAAAACGGCACAGAGGACTTGTATTTTGAATAAGAGCATGTGGTACTAAATAAAAGTGCATAGAAGGACTTTCAACGAGCTTCATCGGCTCTTCAACTTTAAGGATGAAGCAGCTTTATTCTAAAAGCATCCTAGTGTGCTTTCCTGCAAAAGAAATATGTGGAGATGTTTTTCAAGCTGGAGAGATACTCCATGTATAACAGTTTTAAATGGAAAATATATTTTGTTGGCAGAATCCCATTAGACTAGAAATCGGACTGTTATTACTAAGGTCATTCATGGTTATTTTGACCAGCATCTGAAAACCCGATGAAAACTTAATTCACTCCTCACAATCTTGTACAGAAAATGATATGGTTTGTAGAGGAATCTGTCATGGTCATAGTAATTTCAAGGGAAATAAGCTGTTTAATTTAGATTGGAAAATTCCTTTTCCACATATAGTAAAAGCACAGATCCAACTGTGGTTTGCAATTAAAACACAATGTTTACGTTTTCACAATATGGAGTTTTCCAGAAGAACGCCTCTTGCTAGCTCCCTGCAGTGACTTCTAGGGAAAAGGCATTAGGGTTAGCTATTAGCCTCCTTCACTCTTTACAGAAGGCGTTTATTCTAACAGGGCCCCTTTGAGAAATGGGCATGCCATCGCTGGCTAATTGAAGAGTGGTGTAGGGGGTTGACTTTTAATCAGCAGGCTTGATCTCTTGGGGCTAAATCTGTAACTATTTTAAATAACCCCTGGGGCTCCATTCCTCAAGTTCTTAGTGTCTTTGGGCAAGGAAGTGACCCTACGGCTGTACTGGGGTCAGCAGCAAAAGTGACCGCCAAGGTACAGTGACCAAGGGACTGTCTCTAAGCCTGGTGATCGAAGGAGACCAACAGACTGTCCCCAAGCCTGGTGATCGGAGGAGACCAACAGACTCTCTCCAGGCCTGGTGATCGGAGGAGACCAACAGACTGTCCCCAAGCCTGGTTATCATTCTTATGTAGGCCTTCACAGCACCTGCAGATTACAGGATCACTCCCATTCCTAGAGAAGAGGGAAGAAGAGGCTTGTTTGCAATATCAGTTTGTGTGATGTCGGGATGGGAAAGCACCACCCACAGACTCATAGCCCCTTCTGGCCAGAGTTTTAAGGACTGGCTGAATTGATCAGACAAGCAGACATGGCTGAAGCAGATGGTGTCGTGACATCCATGACCTTTAGCAACACGCAGAGCTGCAAGGCTCTCATTGATCTGTCAGAATCCGCATGATTCTCTCTCTCTCTCTCTCCCTCTCTCTTACTCTCCATCTCTCTCTCTCCCTCTCTCTCTCTCTCTCTCTCTTACTCTCCATCTCTCTCTCTCCCTCTCTTCCCCCCTCTCTCTTACTCTCCATCTCTCTCTCTCCCTCTCTTACTCTCCATCTCTCTCTCTCCCTCTCTCCCTCTCTCTCTCTCTCTCTCTCCCTCTCTTACTCTCCATCTCTCTCTCTCCCTCTCTTACTCTCCATCTCTCTCTCTCCCTCTCTCCCTCTCTCTCTCCCTCTCTCTTACTCTCCATCTCTCTCCCTCTCTCTCTCTCTTCCCCCCTCTCTCTTACTCTCCATCTCTCCCTCTGCCTCAGTTTCTCTGGTTTGAATCTTCTTTCCTTCTGTGTTTTGTGAAGACGTTCTCTTCAGTGAAAGAAAATCTGATCTGATTCTTTGACTGTTCTGCTCAGTTCATCTCTTCGCTGAATCGTTTACATTTGTGCTGTTGAACTATTCTCCTATCGGGCCACGCTGAATGGAACTGGGTGTCAAGAATGCAGCAGACAGTGAATTAGTGTAAGGACTGAGTCTGGCCGGGCACCGAGCTGTGCAGTGATCTTGTAGTATTACATTAGACATACTGTCAAACTCAGTGAGTGTGGTAGAGAAAGCTAATGCGAGTAAGTCCATCTGAGGTCGGGATGAGTGTGAATGTCAGGCTAGATTTACAAACACATACAACCATCAGCGTGTGTGTGCTATCTCTAATGTAACATTAACATGACTGAAGACTCCATCATAACCCGCCCCACACCCAGTTGCTCTCTGTGCTCCTGGGTTTGCACAAGCTGGGGTATTTTACATGTGTCGGTTTAGTTGGAAGAGTCATGTGCGGGGGGGGATTCACAAGGGGCAGCACAGAGATTTCTCACTTTGGCCACTTTCAGCTCCAAACCAGTGCTGTACTTCCGTGTAATCACTCCTGACAAAGTTCCTGACAAAAGCTTTGCTGAGTTTCATTTGCAATTTTAATGCAGCTGTCTCCAGGCACTGCATGCAAAACAAGTTTTTTTTAAACTCTAACTAATTCTGTAATAGGGAAAGTGATCATGGACTTGAATTATGCAAGACAAACCTATGAATAATCATAGACTGACGAATGAAACCCCTCCCCTCACATCACCTTTCTTAACACCTGTTAATAAAACGTAAACATGAGCATACAGAATTTGAATAAAAAAGGAGTTAATATCTGCATGTGAAGTTATAGCTAATCTGGCATTTAAACATCACAATGGCCTCTATCTTCACTTCACTTGTCACTCGGCGTTATGGAAATATTATGCAAATGAGCTTGCCTTAAGAACTCTCCGGGGACATAGAAGTAATCAGGCAGGTCCAGAAAGGTTACTGCTAGGAAGTGGTGTAGTAATTAAACATTAGCTTGATTAGCTTGTGAACGGCATAGACAGAGCCAGCAGCAGAAGAGGTTAGGCAAAGCCAATCACAGTCTCAGCTCTTTGTAGACTGAATTCACCAACAGCGAGTAATAGCTCGTTAACGTAACTGGTGACTGATTACTGGTTTTCCTAGTTCCTGGAGCCCTAACACTGAGGACTCTCTCATGGCTCTGGGACCATTTATCTGTTGGTGTGACTGTAACATTTTTTAGTTTTTATCAACGACAAACCAGGTGGAATAATTATGTAGGGCATCAGAAGGGTAGAATGAGAAGAAAGGTCATTTGTTATCCAAATGTATGCGCATTCAGTACAAACATGGAAGGAGAGCACAAAAGGGCTCTCTGACACCTGAGCAGGTAAATTAGGTAAAGCCTCAATACGTGTCACCTGTCCAGGTGTCAGTGAAATGGTAATGAGGAGGCCGCTGGGACTGGCACGGCGTAGTGAAGACAGAACATGAGAGCAAAACAGCACCGCAGCTTTATATAAATGTATTTAAATCCCAGTGTACTCCATCATAACCCCCCCCCCCCACACACACACACACACACACACACCAGATAAAAACCCACTTACCTGCTGGTGTCACCTCTGAACGCCTCCTAATCTCTTGCACTATTACTCTGGGCTTCCTTTCCCACACACTGCAGACAGAAGTGTCATTTCATCAGCAGCCTTGGGCTGCTGTCTCCTGCTTTCTCATGTTGTTATTGGGAAACGACAGTAGTGTGTGAACTATGGGGCAGTTTCTGCCTACGTAGCAGTAGTGTGTGCAGTGTCTGCCTACAGTGGCATGAAGAACACCATTCGCACAGTCAGATCTGCTGCGATTATGTCCACAGTGAAAATCCAGCCCTCTCATATAACACACTGGACAGGCACAAATGTACAAACACAAGCACATAAACAGAATTTATCTTGTTACACATATGTTAACTAAATGCACAATGCAAGTTACCTTGGTTTCACACTCTCATCTCTTTTTAGGAATGAAGCAAATGTACTTTCATGGTACACAAATAAACTCTTTCTCTCTCTCGTTCTCCTTTTATTATGTATTAATTTCCCACAAATAGCTTTTTCCTGTGCTGTTGGACTGTTTTGTGCTACAGGTCTTGTCTGAAAATGACCGATGCGATTGTCCACTCTATCACTCCAGGCAGACGCGTCTCGTCACGAGTGCCTTCTCTTCTCCCTCCCACTCGTCCCCCGCCATCCGTCCACTCGATGTGTGACCGCACATTCTTAGAAAAGCCATTCTACAGTAAACCTCGCTGTTCTTGAAGAGAGGGAGAGAGAATATTCAAAGAAACTCTGATTGAAGTTTTCTTCAAAGCCGGCACTTGCTCTTGAAAACACCGGATGGTTTGATCTCCAGTGGTAGAGATTTTCATGACACTGTTGGTAGTACTACACTGTGGCTCAGAGCCACCACACACTGATTGGGTGGACTGATAAACCTAGCATGCAATGCAGAAGACCCACAACGCAGTGGACTATCTAAGGCTGGATATGTCAGCACTGTCAGCTGAGTGGGTTTCCACTGGGGAGGGGTCGGTTTGTACTGCAGAGGGGTCGGTCTCAGGGGTTGCGCTATGCATTGTGTCCCTCTGGTTTGGACAAATATGCTAACCTAGTGCCACATGATAGCAAATTTGTGTTAGCCAATTTATATAAATCAGTCCAGTTATTCTTGCTCTGATCTCATATTGTAACGTCTGCTTAGACACAAGGTTAATCTGAGACATTGGCTCGCTCCTCCAGGTACACTGAGATGGTATAACACAGGCAGCCACACTTCCCAGGACTCAAGCGGACGGAGGGGATGGTGTGATGGATGCCGTGCATTAGGAAGGTTAACTGGGAGCTCTGGCTGCTGTGCCAGGGAGCTGCTCTTTGGTCTGGTGGTCAGAACTCACGTTTCCCTCCTGTCAGCCCTGGTTTGAGTCTCGGGTAGTGTGGGTGCCTTCAGCCTTCGTGACAGATGGCCAGTGTGTGTAGTCATTCCCCTGGGTAGATGGGGACCGCAGAGAGCTCTGTAAAGGCTGAGCATTTTCTTAGACAACATATTGGCAAAATGTTGCTTTGGAATATTGTTCACAATCTGGACTATTCATACATTTTACAATCTGGACTATTCAGTAGTCTCTGTACTGTTAATTCATGACATGAATGTATAAGTATTTACGTTTAAGGAAACATTACTCATCGGAGACAATCAATGTCCTGAATCCAGAGCACAATTAAACAAGATTTATGTGTGACGATGAAATAGCAGAAATTACATTTGAAAAAGCAAAACAATTCTGAAACATATGAAGCAACTACTCTTTTTGGAATCTGATAAACGGGCTTCGATTCTGCA
Source organism: Electrophorus electricus (assembly GCF_041902795.1). Taxonomy (NCBI): domain Eukaryota; kingdom Metazoa; phylum Chordata; class Actinopteri; order Gymnotiformes; family Gymnotidae; genus Electrophorus; species Electrophorus electricus. The sequence goes on from NC_137501.1 coordinate 997,294, forward strand.
CAGATGGGAGGTCCATGGATGTGCTCGCCGGGCATTTGGTGCAGCATGGCGGAAGGTGATTCAGAGTCGCTGATGTAGATTATCATCTTAGCTCCCCCATGCTGAGGGCACTGGGGTCACCCCTGAAGAGCCCTGTTATCACTGGGTCACTGTGCTGAAGAACTGTGAGTTCTGAGTTATTGTACTGACTTTGCCTAGAAAGCTTAACTTTACTTTTTTGGCCTCTTTCTGTAAAAGTCATTCTGCATCAAATTTGAGGTGGTCAGTCAATAAACAGTATAGACCCCTGAATGAAACATGGGTTTGGTTCATACGTCATGCTCACACGTCTCAGTGTCTGACACTGTACTCCTCACTGCAGACCTGGTGACCTGAACATTTCATCCTTTCACTCTACTGCTTATAGCTCAACCAGTTCAACCCAATCAATTCAGACCAGTTTGGCTCACCCAGTTCAGACCAGTGCAACCCAATTAGTTCAGACAAGTTCAACCCACTCAATTAAGACCATTTACATTTACATTTACATTTACGGCATTTAACAGACGCTCTTATCCAGAGCGACTTACAAAAGTGCTTTTTTTTACTCATAGAATATATCCTAGAACAGTACAGCAGGTTAGAGTCCAACATACCAATGAACTAGAATACTGTGATCAATGCTGATACCTAGAAGTACAAAATACATAAGGTATATCTTAAACAATGATAAGTGCAATAAACAATAAGTGCTAGAGTTTGTTAAACAACATAAACAATACCCTACAATAAGTACTAATTTAGTCAGTCAATATGGGAGCAGTGTCAGTTCAGACCAGTTCAGCCCACCCAGTTCAGACCAGTTCAACCCACTCAGTTCAGACCAGTTCAGCCACTCAGTTCAGACCAGTTCAACCCACTCAATTCAGACCAGTTCAGCTCACCCAGTTCAGCTCATGAAAAGCTTATTACATCACCAGCCAAACCAGCAGTGTTAGAGCATAAAGAATGTACCATGCACTGGACAAAGCAGAGGGCGTGAGCGTGCATTTGGAGTTGACGTTCCCAGTGTCATGCCAAGCAGACGGACAGCGTAAGAGCTTCTCCCGCCGGGTCCAGGTCTGCTAGCCGTAGAGCCAGGCGCTGTGCATTATTGTATATAAACCCCCTCCCTTGACGAGGGCTATTTTTAGACCCCTCAGAGAAAGCTTCTTACCCCATTGTGCACTGAAACATGAGAGGTTTTTTTCTTCCAAGTCTGTTGTTTGCAACAAAAAAACAAAACCATGATGGCACATGTAAAGGAGCCGGACTTTTCAAAGCTGATGCTCAAATCCCAGAGTACTGGCCACCACATATCTGTGAATCTGAGGAGAGTGGCTCATTTCAGCCTGCCTGCCCTAGCTGAATAACCAAGAGACACACTTACTAATTCCAGGTCTAGCTGTTAGGCGCTGACATGGGTGCACGTTGTAATTTCAGCATGAAAAGGTCTTTGACTGACAGCAGTAAACTGTGAGAGCTAACTTACATGCTTATTTAATTCACAAGAAGAAATGCAGCCTGCCGTGGCCGCGGAGGCCGGGCTGAGTTCAGCGGCACTAAACTTCTATTCCAGATGCTGAAGCCTGAAAATCTAAGCTAAAATCTAAATCCAATTTTCTTGTTCGAAACGCACGCGCATGGTCTTAATATGGGTCTTGCAGCAGGCCATTTTCCTGTTTCAGACACCAGCGATGGTGCCACAAGGCCATCTTTGAAGGCCATCATGCCTCTTCTCTGCCTGGAACAGCACTGCTGTTTGTTTTATAGCCAATGACATTATTCATACGAATGCAAACCTTCACAGGCTCCATGAAACGGTTCTCATGGACCCATATAAATTCACCTAATAAGACATTATGAGCTGGCGCAGCGTAGGTAGCGAGATGGTCGCGTGAAAGCTGCCATCATGTTCTGTCTTCTCCCATGACACCGTCGTGAGGAGAGCTGACTGATCGCCCGAATTTATTTCACACCGGATTATTGGAAAATCACTGAAGGCTTTTTCTCTGTCTGCGGTTGTCCAGTCAATGCAGCTGTGAGGCATGTCTTAGCCAGGCGTGCTGCAAAGCAGAGTCATTGCAGTTGTTTTTCAGGGTTTTTTCTGCACCTGCAGTCAGGGAGTCTTTGAACATTCAGGTACACTTCTGTTCATTTGAACAGACACACATGTGCTGACTGTAAATTCATATACATGTAAGTTCATATATGTGATATCCTTTGTTCAGGCGAACAATACCAGGATATTGGTTTGTTTTCATTACGTAAAGAGAATATGGAAGCAAATGTGAAGAAGGCATTTATATACTTGGCAAGTAAAAGTGCCGTCGTTTGGTTTTCATAATAACATAAAGGCATTATTGATTACTTTTAATGTTTTTTTCAGCTCTTTTGTGATGTTAACACCTTATTGAATTTACTTAGGGTGACAAAAAGCAATATAACGTTCTTAAGAGAAATGGTGAACATCCGAATACACTGTAGCTGAAAGATTGACATTTTTCAAGCTTTTCTAGGAACGAGAGCCCTTGTGAGAAGTGGCTCGTATATGTGGCATGCTCACCAAGCTCTGGGGCGACACTACATGCGGACGTTTCCGCGGTGTCGGATCAGATTAGAGCTGGGGCGACCCCTGTGCCACCCTACTTATTTATCTCCAGTATATCGACCCCTTTTCTCTTGGCCGCGCGTGAGTCTTCCCTGTGGCGCGCAGTCAGTGCTGAATGCCAGTCGGTGCTCTGAGCTCAGCACTCCAGCGACAACCGTGCTGGAATGATGCTGACACTCGTTTATAGGTTACAGATATGAGCTCTCTTCATTCTGTGTCGGTCTTTAGTTTGGTGTGAAGCCACAGTTGACTGTTAAAAGCTCAAAGCTAACTTGACACATTCAGCAGGCAGAATGGAGCACGCAAAGGTTAACAAAGATGCAGTCCATATGCCAAGAATAAATTAAAAGGCAACATAATTTAACAAAGTTATAGCGAACTCACCTGTCCACGCTTATTACGCATAAGGTCATTATTGACGCGGTACAGCACATAACATCCATGCCGATAAAGATGTTGCAGAAGACTTCCCCGAACAGCCACTTTCCTCCGGTGAGGTCGGTCACTATCACGAAGGGCATCACCACGACAGCCACGGAGAGGTCCGCTACGGCTAGAGACACCAGCAAATAGTTGGACGGCTGTCTCAGCTTCTTCACAACGCAAACCGCAATGACCACCAACATGTTACCGATCACCGTCAGCGCGGTGATGACGGCCAGCATCACTCCGATGATGAGCTTCTCCGCCGTCGTGAAGTCGAGCAGCTGTTCGCCGCACGAGTCGTTCGACATGGCTGTGGTTTCCGTCGCGGTGGCGACGTCGTGGAACAAGTGCAGGGAACCATTGACGACTTCCGCGGCGTGTGCCGGTCTCGCGAAAGCGGAGTCTAGCCGCGAGGAGCTGAACATCAGTGCGCTGGAACCCCGTCGCCACCAGCGCGAGCCCTCCATGCGCATCATGAACCCTGCGCCGGATCTCTTACGCGCCGTGCTCCGCCAAAAAAGCTAGAAGCCAGGATGGAGAAAGACCGTTCGATCAGTCTCATTACAGTAAAAAAAGAAAAAGAAACACAGAGTAAATTAAATAATTGGCTGCTGGAGTATGACCTCTCCAGAGGCGCGGCGCGCGTGACGACGGTACCGGTGGAATGACTGTGTTCTCGAAGTGACGCGCGCAGACCGGCTGTGGCGCACTCTGGGCTGCCATGAAGACCGAAGAGGGAACTTTTTCACTTTTCCTCTGGACGCAAGAAAACGTCTATAGGTTATAGGTAAGTTGTAGATTTAATATAAATTACTGAACAAGAAAAAAAAAGGGTTTACTAGCTTACTTACAATCTTTGAACTCTCATGTTTTAATTTTGATTAAAATAAAAAAATACATTTAATGTAACTGGTATGTGGTGTGTCTAAGCAATTGTTAGGATTTCATTTATACGGGCACTATTAGGCAAAAAAGGCAAAAGAGCCAATTTAATTAACTTCTTTATTGGACATCTTACACATCGTCCTTATCGCCACATTTTATGATACTTCCACATTTGAATTGAAAAAGCGTTAGTCTTGAGGGACTAAGTTGTCATTAATGATCCTCAACTAAAATGTTTTATTTTATTTGAGTAGTTATGCTCCACATACCAAAACAGATTTTGTAGTTTCAGTACTGTTTCAGTTCTGAAATTTGTATGAGTCTTAGAATTGAAAAATCCATATTTTTATAACGAATATATTCCTACCTGTTGATATGTACTGAAAACAGGAGGCATTGATGACATTCACAAGTGAACAAGTGTTGCATTATCAACAGTAGGTGTTCCCCATTAGTGGTTCAACTGGTATTGTGATGCACCAGTAACCATGAGGTTGTAGGTTTGATCCCCAGCAATCATACATACTCTTAAAAATGTCTCAGTAGGGCAGGGGTCACTTTTATATGACAGTTCGGAACTTTAAAAAAAGGTGTGCAAATAAATGGCATTCATATTCAGGCAGTGTGGTGACGCCTCAGTAATGAATAAAAGCATAATAAATGTGGTTGCTGGAATTGGTACATTGCAAAGTGTCTCTTGATCTGAAGATGAAGACAGACAGATATCACACACATTCCACTTTGTCGCTCTGTGTACCAGCATCACAAACATAACTCATGTGTGAAAGTATGAATTTACGTAATATACAACTCTCCACCACATGGAGCTACACCATGTGGAGAATGTATGTGTAATGGGGGGGAGGGTGGAGCCAATAAAAAAGGACAGGACAGCCTATTCCCAAGTGGCTCTAGGCTAATCAGCATCACCGTGATTGGTCGAGCAACTGAACAGCTGTGACATGTCATCTGCCCAGGCTCAGGGGGAAGAATCTAAACTGATGGCTCCAGAACGCGCTTCCACGGTGACAGACTTGGCTGAGGTTATGATCCGTTATTCTAGGCATGGCATGACATGGTCAGGGGGTTGAGGGGTTTTGGGGTTGTACGAAATGAGAAATATTTGTCACCGATGTGCCATCACACATTCCCTGAACAATGATTGCAAGAGCTTCTCATAGAACAATTATGGGGCATTATTCACTGTAATGTCCTGCAGGCAGAGCTGAGCTCTTTTACACTGACCTCAGACCAGGTTAATGCTCTCGCTTTTAATTAACAGGGGGTGGCCTGGGCAATCTGGTGCCGGACCAGTGCAAAAGGGCAACATTTCCCTGAGAGACCATACTGCCCTCCTCATTAAGACTCAGTGGTAATTACTTAGCGAATACCCTGATGTCGACTGCACCAACGACGAGTGTCAGGTCCAGTTAGATCCCCGTGCAGTGATGCTGTCTCCCTTGCCAGTCAAGTGTGCTTGTTGCATGGCGAGTTTTAGCATGCTCAGATCCAGAAGGATGCCTGGTGTACAAAACCGGAATTGGGGAAGATGGAACTGCAAACACGAGAGTGGTTTCACAAAAAAGAAAAAGAACACAGGAAAAGGACTGGGCTGCAACATTGGATGAGGAAGGCAGATGAGCGAAGAATGCAAATGCAAGTTCAGCAAATGTTCTGCAGTTAGCCTCAACCTACTTTGAGGTGGCTGTACGTTACAGACTAACGGGGATGAAGAGAATGTCTGTGGCAGGCTGTTTAACACCTGAGAGGCTACAGAGCTTATATCTGCCATTACTGTGTCTTTCATTTTTATTGTTATGTGTGAAATTATGCATGTATAATAATGTGAGTACTTGTGAAAATTGGTTATGCACAAGCTATTATAAATTTCACTTCAGCAATATTTTCTATAGACTACAGCATGCTGATTATGTAAATTACAGGTGTGGGAACATCTCAGAGTAATAACTTGCTGATTTAGATGGAGATTTTGAGCATGCAGTCAACATCTTTGTGCTTTTATTTTTATAGTGTTTATGAAAGTCAGTCCACAAAAAAACGCTGGGGCGAAATTCAACAATCAGTCATGAAGAACGAGTCATTAGATTAGTCACTCTGAGAGAAATTGCTTGACAGACAAGTCTATGAAAACAAAACACGGTATAATGACACCTTAATTCCAAACAGACCATAATGGAGTGACTTCAGACATTCCAATCAGTTGTCATTGTGGGCTACTCTATAGCGTTTAGAGCACAACACATTACTACATTCTCTGTAAGCACAGAGACCAAGGCAAGTTCGGCCTCTTAATTCCAAATAAAATGCAGTCCTTTCAGTTAAAAAAAAAAACTATAAAAGAACCATTTGTTTTCTCCATGCTTCAGCACACTGTATTTAATATGATACAATGACTATGAGGTTAATGTTCAGGATGTCTGATTTAATTCTGGATATTTACATCTGTACTACATAAACTGTTAATTTGATTACAATTATTTGTGTAGCATACATAATTAGGCTTGAAGGTCTGTTTAAAAACAAAGAAACTGTGTGTCCTATTTAATTAGATAGGGAAAAAACCTAGAACGTTGTATTTGTAGCTGCCAAGTGTGATGAAAAGTTGAATCATCTGGTCACCAACTTTCTGCAGCCGACTGTTAGTATAGCTAGGTAGGTAACTGGGGAACCCATCTGTACTGGATAAATGATATTGTTAGGCTTTTATATTTATATCAGCAGAGTTAACTGCTGAAATGACCAAACTTGATCGGTGACTGATATTTTCTAGGCTCATTCGTCAGAAAACCTGCTTCGCTTGTCTCTATGCAGAAATGTTACGCTAGCTAACCTAGCTTAGGTAACTAAAAATTAAAAATAGTTAAAACTAAGTGATATGCAAAGAGTCCTTTTTTACACAAAAGGTGCTCAATGTGATTATTTATCTATTTATCACCTGTACCTCTGATTTAAATAAAAGGTTGAGTCACAAGACAATATTAGCCCTAGCTAACTAGCTAGTCTAAGGTACTATCCAGTTTAAAACTGCGACACATTTACAGCTAGCTGTCGTTTTAAAGAGCAACAGCGACAATTATAACTTACAGCAATACTAATATATTACATTTAGCACCTATTGTAGGGTATTATTTATGCTTTTTAGCAAACTCTAGCACTTATCATTGTTTTAGACCTTAAGCATTTTGTACTTCTAGGTATCAGCATTCATCCCTGTATTCTACAGTATTCTAGTTCATTGGTATGTTTAATTGTAACCTACTGTACTTGGATATATTCTATGAGTAAATGACAAAGCACTTTTGTAAGTCGCTCTGGATAAGAGCAGCTGCTGAATGCCGTAAATCTACATTAATAACAACGTAGGTATTTATCGCATTCATTTAGGTTAGCTGCATTCGCGAGAATTGACTAGAGAGCTATCGCCTAGATGGATAACGTTAGCGAGCTAAGGTAGGGTAGCGTTAGGGTAGCTAGCGAAGTCACGTTTGCCCTTTTCCGCCATTATGTGAGTAGTTATAGTCTCTGTAACGGTAGACTAAAGTTACTGTAATTGCGCTTTTTGGACTTTCACTGTATTTGACCTACAGATTGTGAACTGTGGCATATCATTCTTTTTAAGACCACCGTTTGACTTATGGGTAAATGTTTACACCTGCTCACTTTTCAGATTTCAGGTTTTCTGTATTAGCTGCGGTCAGCCTCTGTAGCCTAACGGTAGATAACCGCCAAACACCTCAGCTGTAAGTTAGCTAGGCTAGCTAGCTGAAGCTACTTCTGAAACGACTAGACGTCTAGAAATAACACCTCAATAAAACGGCACTCACTTGTCCTGCCAGCTACGGAAAACGACTGAGTAAGAACAGAAATATATTTGGAACAGGTATCGCAAACGAACTTGTTTGAAGTATTAAGATAGCGTTAGCTTAGCTAACTGTCAGTTTTCTCGCGCTTAGCACGTGAATGCACCGAATAGCGTCTCGCGACTTTACATTTAAACGTTACTATCTTAGCTAGCTAATTGACTAACTTAGCTACCGAGGGGCGTCGTTTAATGTTCATTGCAAGCTGGCATCGATATTATGGAGGGTCAGTTTTTAAAATCGTAATATATGCATTTAAGGCACCACAACTCAAACTTGCATGGCAACGTTCATTATATAGCTAGCGTTAGCTAGTTCGCTGTCTAGATATTATCTTAAGATATGTAACCTTGCAAATTAGCTGTTTAACCTGCCTCTAAATTTACTAGCTGTAAAATTTCATTCTAAATGTGAATACATCTGTAGGCAGATGTAATGTGAATGCGTCTGTGAGAATATGAATGTCAGACAAATGAACTTTACAAATGTATGCGAATGAAGCAAAAATAAGTGAGCGCTGTAAAGATTTGTAACTAAGCCTCTCTTTCTTTGGTAGGTGTTGCTTCAAAAGATATCAGAAGGATAAATGGATCCAAATAAACCCCCGTTTCGCGGACCTCCGGGGGCCACGCGACTTCCTTGGCCGCAGCCGTCTGGGGGTCGCGGGTTTCTGACAGACCAACCCCCGGTAGGTCGAGGTCCGGCTACAGACGCAGATAAACCGATCGCTGGAACAGGCAGGGCCTTTGTTACTTCTGCCATCCAACACAGGAGAGGGACCCCCGTCCCAGTTGTTGAGGTCCCTCTTGGGGTTGGAAGAGGAATGCCATTGTCGGTGGAGGAACGGGGTTTTGGGAGAGCTAGAGGGATGTTGGCGTCTTTCCCTGAGCCCACGGTCGGAAAGGGCAGAGGGATGTTGGTGGAAGCCAGTGTGGAGCCTGTCCTTCCTCTTCCGAGTGGACCGGTGGAGTTACCCAAGACAGGCCCCAGTCTGCAGGTGGGAAAAGAAAAAGACACCACACCGAAGGCTCCGGTAAGTGTCAGCATATGTGCAGTAGTTGAAGCTGTGATGGTTACTTATTTTGTAAGCCTAAGCCTCTTCCCCAACGAAAAATGGATGTTAGCAAATCCAGTCATGGAGTTAGTGTGAATAGTCAGTTTGTGATGGATGGGGTCTTTAAAAGCCTTTCAGATGTTCTCCATTCATACTCTTTTTTTTTGGTGTGAAATGTTCTGAAGCTCACTGCCAAATATGGGATGCTGGGGTTTTCTAGTGTTTAGTGTGAAAAAGCAGTTAGTCTTCCAAATGTTTTGTGCATGTTGTGCAAATGTATTAGATGGGCAGACGGCGTGCTTTGGTCAGAGGCTGTAGTGCAAACATTTACATATTATAGGGGGGGATTGTACTATGTTTGTATTTCATAGTAGGAGTCTTGATAGGGTCTGGGTCCCAAATACGTGTAGGCTCACTTCTCAAGGTGTGTGTGTGTGTGTATGTATGTATGTATGTATGTATGTGTGTGTATGTGTATATGTGTGTGTGTGTGTGTGTGTGTAGATGGATTTGCCAGGAGAAGGATCGTCCCTGCTGTGTATGCTCAGGGGAATGGGCATTGAGCCGGTGGAAAGGTGGGGAAGAGGAAGAGCACTCATGGGTATGTTGTCCAGAGAGACCAAAATAAATCCTTCATAAAACATACTTATTAAAATATTTATAACATCTCATAATATTAAGAATTTAGGTCAAACCTCTCATTTAGAAAAGCTCTTAATCGTATAATTGAACCTTGAGGGAAAAGCATACATACAATGCTGAAGAAAGGAAACTACTCACACGAAGTTGTTTCAATTGTCCTGTTTGGCTGTGTACTAAAATCAGGTGGCTATTGTTGCTTCAGTTTGCTGTCACCTGAGACACTTTAATGACATCCCTCATTTGTGTTTGTGTCTGTCTGTCTGAATGTGTACCTGTTTGTGTCTGTATGTATATTTGTGTATGTGTGTCTGTATGTGCATGCCTGCCTGCCTGCATGTTGTGGGTTTGTGTGTGTTTTTGTCTATCTGTTTCTCTCTCTCTCTGTGTGTGTGTGTGTGTGTGTGTGTGTGTGTGTGAGGGCGGGGTTCGGTAGCTGGACTTGCTGCAGATGTGCCCTCCCGCGTGGGCCCTGTTGGCTCGCTGGCTGTGGGGACGGATGGAGCTCTGCCTGAGGGTCTGGTGGCTCATGGCTGGAGGTAGACTCTCAGTTCCCACGCTACACACCAGCTGCAGAGCAGCTGTGTTGTGGGTTAAACTGGTTTGCTGCGCTGTGGTAAACGGTACCTTTCAGCTTCAGTAGAATCATGGTTGAGTTTCTCTGCAGATTGTAGATATATGATTCCAAGGTCAGACACTTTGTAGTTAATTAGTGGTTAATTGTTAAATGAGACCCAGCTGAGAAAATGTAAAGCTGTAAGCTCTTTATGAATTTTAATCTTATTCTACACTATCTTTTCTCTTCTCAAGAACTGCTATAGTGCTTGTATGCTAGGTTAAGTCACTGCATTTGTACTGCTGCCCTCTTTTTGGAGCCAGCTTACACAGGGAGAGTTATCTTTTGGTTTTATGACCATTCCTGTGGTTTGCAAAATTGAAACCAGAGTCTGTCGGTCTTGTTTATACTACTTTGACTTACAATCTATTTTTAGCCTCAGTGATCTAATGAGTCAGTCAGAAGAGGCTTGTTTCGGAAGGACGGCCCACTCATGAGGAGTGGGGTGGGCTCTGGTTTATTCTGTGTGCAGCCTGATGGGTCGAGGACTGACAGGTGTTGGAAGAGCGGCAATGCCACCTGTGGGGTTCAGTAAAGGTCCCGCTGCCACGCCCACCTCCACCCATGTTCCCGCCTCCGGCCTTGTTCCAGTCCACCCCCAGGGAGTGACTGCAGCCTTTGGAGACACTAAAATGACCCCAGCAAGCTGCCAGACTAGAGCAGAACTGAAGATGGAGGCTGTACGGTGAGCTTGAGTACTCACTTCCCCTATACCCGTAGTCTCAGCAGTCCACAGTGTCGCTGAGTATGTTTCTACTTTTTAATGTTCTAACGGTGTCATGGTCTTGGCAGAATTATCCATGGTTGAATATGAAGTAAACATTTGAAGTGTGTTATTTGAAATGCTTCAGTAGAGTCATAGTGAAAGGCAAATGAGACTAGATAGGAATTGGGCTATTAACACGCTGTGGTTTACTAAACCACAGTGAAGAGGACTCCAGAGGGATGATGTTTTTATTTATTATTTGTGTTTTTAACATTGGTGAATTCCAAATAACTGAATTAATTAGAGTCTGTTTTGAATGGTTGTCCTGCAGTGTTTATTTTATTCTCCTGTTAAACACACTGATGATTGATTTAAAAAAGAAGATAAGGATTTTGTCCTCTCAAATAATCGCAAGAACCTGAAGTACTGATGATAACTTTTTAATAAACAACTGAAGTGTCTTCACTCGAGCTCCTCTGTTTTTTTGCTTGCAGTGAGCCGCTGAAGAAGGTGGGAACGAAGGGCAGTCTTGTCACCGTAGGCTCAAACTACATCCCAGTCCTCTGCAGGAATGAAGCCGTGTATCAGTACCACGTTACCTTCACGTATGTTCCTCAAGTTCTGTATGAGCCTCTGTGTCGTCTTACTGGAAGCAATTTTTTGTTGTTTTTCCACAGACTGTGTTTGTAGGATCACTGTTGTTTTTAGTTGTTTTTTTTTTTTAATTCTTTATTCATTTTAAATTGCAGCTAAACAATCCATTAAAGAAATATTCAAATCTCTTTGGCCTTGTATTAGTCATGCCAGCCAGATGCTAATTATCTTGATTGATGTTGATCATTATCTCTTCGTTTTACATGCAACCTGCCTAATGGTTTTGGTGGTGTGGTGCTGGACACCTCAGTCCGAATGTGGAGTCTCTAGGAATGCGGTTTGGGATGATGAGAGAACATTGCTCGACTACTGGAGAGGTGGTGGCCTTCGATGGCTCCATCCTTTACCTGCCGAAACGCCTAGATGAGGTGTGCGTGTGTGTGTGCGTGAGAGAGTGAGTTCACACTAATAAGTGGTCGACGGACATTGTAGTGTTGTGCCAGCGTTGTGTTGCCACCATTAATAAACAAAAGAAACACTTTAGTGACTGATTGATGTCTTGTCATACCTGGTTGAGTGATTTTTACAAAAATGTCACGTACATGTTTTTTTCATTGCAAGGGTTCAATTAATTAAGATTAATTAATGTAATTAACTGATGAATCATCAAAAAGTAAAAGAAAGTATATGAAAATTTATAGTACTTTTGTAACACCAGCACGCCCCCCGCACAATGATATCACGATGTTGACTTTTAGACAACGTCGTATGCCAGCTAGGTAGCCATCATCCAACCCTGTTTGGGTGTGTGCGTGCATGTAAAGGTTAGCAGTGGCTCATGGACGTTGATATTGTACACGTCTGTGTGTCTTCATCTGACTACAGGAATTCATCCTGTTGCTGTGGCGACGAGATGTGCATTGTAAGTGTTGTCTCGAAACGCAGCTGAACCTCCCACTGTGGTGTTTTTGTGTTCCAGGTCGTTCACCTGAAAGTGCAGAGGAGGACTGATAACCAGGAGATCAGCATCAAGGTCCAGATGACCAAGGTCCTGCCCCCTTATTCAGATTTGTGCATCCCCTTCTACAACGTGGTCTTCAGGAGGTGTGTGAACCGTTTTCACCACATTATGATGACTGGACATATTGAGAGACACACACACACACACACACACACACACTTTGTTGGTGAGTTTTGATTCAACAGTACATTTGTTTGATGTATTGCAATGAGGCCCTATAGTAAGGGATAAACTTTACTGTACAACCCAGTTGTTTTTTGTTCATCTGGGTGTTTTTTCTTTTGTTATGATCTACTGGTTTGCCATGGTAACCACATCAGGACATCACATCCCCTGAGAAAAGGAGCGAGCTTGCATGCCTGAGAGAGCCTCAGCTTTTCTAGCGCGTCTTGGCCCAGTTTCGACTGATGTTTGTTTCTTGTGATCATTACATGGCCTTTGTGCTACTTTTTAGTTTGTTTGACAAAGGAGTGTCTCCCTCTTTCACTGTCCCCACCCCCATATATTTGTCTTTTTGTCACTTGTTTATCTTTCTCCCATTCTCTTTCCATCCCTATTTTGCTTTCTCTTTCCTTCTCCCCCTTTCTTTTTATCTTTTTCTCATCTCTCTCTTGTGGCTCTGCTTCCTTTTCTGAAAAATATTTTTGTTTTATTTATTTATTTATCTATCTATCTATTTATTTATTTAATATGTGGCATTTTCACCGCGAGGCAGCTCTTGACACCGACTTCATTTCTACCGTCCACCCCGTGGGAGGGTTGTTGCGGATCAACATGCACCCCGGTCTGCCGTGTTGGGAATCTGGCCTGTCTGTTCTGGAGCCGCCCGCACGCTCCTGTGAGCTTGCAGAGAACGCATGCTCCCCCTAGACAGCGGGAGCTCTTCAGGGGAACGTGTTTTTCTCAGCAGCGAAGAGCAAACAAGCACTTTCGAAGAAGTAGACGGGACACTTTGCAAGAGTCGATAAGAATCACATTTGTTCAGAGCTCAAGGCAATTAACCGCCAAGGAGAAATTGAGGAGGAGCTGAATAACGCATCTCTTTGTTCCCTTTTCCCTCACCTCGGTCTCTCCCTCCATCTCCATCTGTATCTTATTCTCTTTCTCCATCACCTGCTGTCTTCTCTTTTTTTTTTACCTCCTTATCTCTCGATCTCTGACTCTCCTCCTTCTTTAAAACTCTCTCTGGTTGTCTCTCTCTCTTTCGTGTGTGTGTGTGTCTCTCTCTCTTACTCAGAGTGATGAAGATCTTGGGGCTAAAACTTGTAGGCAGGAATCATTATGACCCCAAAAGTGCCATTGTTCTTGGCAAGCACAGGTATTCATGTGTTACACAGCACTTATGGAAATAACAACCCAGAAAATTATTTAGAAAGATGCCCAGAAGGTAAAAAAGAATGCGTGTATTAAACTAGTGTGTGTGTGTGTGTGTGTGTGTGTGTGTGTGTGTGTGTGTGTGTGTGTGTGTGTGTGTGCGCGCGCGCCTATGTGTGCATCAGGCTGCAGGTGTGGCCCGGTTACTCTACCTGTATCAAGCACACTGACGGTGGTCTGTACTTGGTCGTGGACGTTTCACACAAGGTGCTGCGGAACGACTCCGTGCTTGATGCCATGTAAGTGACTTAATTACCTAATACACGTACATCTGTTTCCACACCTGCCTCAGTTTCCCCAGTTTTCATATCTCTCCCGGAGATCCATGACCCTTCTTTAATCCTGAGGAATCTTTTGTGACGTACACTCATGGTCTTCCTGTACCTATAGGTTTTATTTCTGTGTTTTTAAACAAATGCATATTTCTGGATAATTATACACTAGTTACTGCTTCATAACCTGGTTAGTTCAGCTGTAGACTAATCGCGGGCTCTGGAGTCCACAGGCATCCATGAACATCTGTGCTTCTAAAAGTCTGTGATGACTCTCGGATTTGTTTACCGTTACAGCCTGTTGGCTTTGTGGTATGAAGGCTTCTGTTTCAATCCGTCTGCACAATTCACTCCATCTGTGAGAGGATCCTTTATTTCTTGACTGCCTAAAGGGGTGTATGTGTGTGTGTGTGTGTGTGTGTGTGTGCGTGTGTGTGTAGGAATTTGATCTACCAGCAGAGTCGGGAGGGCTTTCAGGATGAGTGCACCAAAGAGTTTGTTGGCGCCATCGTAATCACGCGCTATAACAACCGCACCTACCGTGTCGATGACATAGAGTGGACCAAGTCCCCGAAGGACACCTTCACTATGGCTGACGGCTCCGAGACCACCTTCACTGAATACTACAGGTACCACACTTCAGTTAGGTTCACACAACCAGACGTTTTCGGTTCCATAAATATTAATGTGGCCCATATGGAACAGAAACCATTAGCACTGCTCACATTTGGCTTTGGTACCAAAATGGAGGTCTGATTTTGTTATCAGACAAAGTGTTTCTTTCATTTGTCTGCTGGTCCTCTGGGGATAAGAGATGGTTTGTGTGATGTAGGTTTTGGTAAGAACTACACTGCGAAAGATTTTCAGTGCCAAGATGCTCGGAAGATCTGAACCTGTCCAAGACTAGAGATAGTTGGAGTGGCTGTTTTGTAGTTTAATTGGCAGTACTAATGGCAGAGCCAGTAGGTGTGGCCTATGTAAGCGGTCAAATCAGTCTGAAGTTTTCTAGTGTCGTTAATCGTGTGGTCCAATCGTAGGAAGAACTATGGCATCACAATTAAAGAACTGGACCAGCCCATGCTGGTGCACCGTCCGAAGGAGAGATCCACACCTGGACAGAAGGTCCTCCTCCACACCGCCCCTCACCGTGACTGTCACTACTGACATCAGGAGTTACTACTGAGCAGAACACAATTACTCTGAGACAACTCTTCTTTTTTCTTTTTTTTTTTCTTTTTTTTTTTTTTTTTTATGTATGTTGGTGTAAATACCACACGGCTATAATACATGGGCACAATGCCTATGTGTTCTCTAAAGAACCTTTTGCCTCTTAACCACAAAGGCAGTAAATACCTGATTATGTATTTAATCCTGCATGTCGTTGTGTTTGTGTTTTATCCTTTGTTCTTTTTTTAAAAATTATAAAGGGACTAAAATTTATAATGACTAGCTGTGTGCATACCTGCTTATCAGGGACAGAAAGTATTCACAATGACTACACTGAGTGCCACGTCTTCAGAGTCCAAAATCCTATCACACATTGCCCTCTAATGGTGACAGTTGGAATTGCTGACTAGAGTTGCCAACACCAGTATCCTTAGAACAGAGCAGTACTGATGGTTGCTATACATGCGCATATACAGATACTTTTCCAGACTAACATTAAGCAAAGAAGATCTAATGAACGATTCCTTAAGTTTGTGCACTTATCCTAGATATAATGTTTCTGTAGATGTGACAGGTGGGATGTAGATGTAGCAGTTTAATTCTGTGTCCCACGGCAGGTAATAACAGGTGAGATTCTTCTAGTTCCTGAGCTCTCGTTCATGACTGGAATCCCGGAGAAAATGAGAAAGGACTTCAGAGCCATGAAGGTAGGTGATTTACTGTAGCGTCAACCAGCAGTGTGAACACTGTTGTACACTGGATAGCCAACGTCTGGTCCACGCTTACCACCAGTCACTACCTGTCCACTCCTCCTAGTCCCCTTCATATCATTGGAGATGATATGAAAACTACTGTGAAACTAATATGAAATGCATTTAAGACCAGAGACCTTTTGACTTTATATATTGTACAATGATTATTAATACAGGTTCATTAATTTAATTCTTTTCTGACATTTAGCTTTTTTTTATTTTATTTTTTTTTTAATCTAAAGTGATTTACAATTATGACTGAATGCAGTTTGAGTAATTGAGGATTAAGGGTCGTACTCGGGCGGGGGGGGGGGGGTCCAACAGTGGAAAAAGTGGTGGTTGTGGTGGTGGGACTTGAACTGACAAGCTTCTGATTACTATCCCAGTACGTTGCCTCCGTGTGCGTGTGCGTCTGTGTCTGTTTGTCAGGACCTGACAATTCACATTAATGTGAGTGCGGAGCAGCACACACTGTCCATCAAGCAACTGTTGCACAACATCAGTACCAACCAAGAAGCTCTCGCTGAACTAGGCCGCTGGGGCCTGGAGACCAGCTCCCAGATACTGGTGGTGAGGACACACACACAGCACCATGCCTCAGTGCCTAGTTTTGTAGTACAATGTACTTTATATAGTGGACTACAGTCTTCTGAAGTATAATGTTCTGTGGCTATAGCAGCCTAAGAGAGACTGCATGTGCGTGTGTACTGGTGTGTGTGCATGCAGACCCAGGGAAGGACGTTACCCATGGAGACTGTATGCCTGCAGTCTGCCTCCTTTGTCACCCCCTCGTCTGTCGACTGGTCCAGAGAAGTTGTGCGAGACTCATCCATCAGCTGTGTGGGTGGAACCCCTACCAGAACCCACAACACAGCCGTACCAGAACCCACAGCACAGCTGTACCAGAACACTCTGTTCTTATTTCCACTTGTGCATCGCAGGTGTCAGAGTGAAACGCAATACTGTAACTTCTCTGCTTAAACCCACCTGATTGAGCTCTGTTTAATTGTCAGTCCTAGCAGGTGTGAAGGAGGGGACAGGTGTTGTTCATGCGTTCTGCCATACCCTCCTTCTGCCCTCAGATCCCTCTGTACTGCTGGGCGATTTTCTACCCCCGTAGGGCAGCAGAACATGCCAAGGAGCTGGTCACCACGTTTGGGAAGGTAGCCGGGCCCATGGGGCTCCGACTTGACCGGCCCATCCACGTGGAGCTCCGGGACGACCGCACGGAGACCTACGTCAAGAGCATCCACTCCCATCTGACCAGCGAGGTACGGAAAGTTCTGGAATGGGCAGGGTCGACTCCCACTTCACATCAGCACTGTTAATAATAACCTCTCCAATAACTCTTAAATACTTAAAGTATTTAAGTTTGGATTTGAGAAAGTGTTCAGAAAGAAGATTAGTTTTAAATGTCTGTCTGTCTACAGATGAATTTGAGGTGGTATGTGGGCAGAGAGGGTTTTAAGTCTCAGCTCTGTGCAGTGCAGGGTGCGTTGTTATCTGTTACGCAGCTTCTCCTCTGTACTCAGCCCAACGTTCAGCTAGTCGTGTGCATTCTGACGGGGAACAGGGATGACCTGTACAGCGCCATCAAGAAACTCTGCTGTGTCCACGCCCCATGTCCATCTCAGGTTACCGTAGTTACCCTAACTCTCAGGGTTAAACAGTGGTTGAACTGATGCCTCAGAATCAAACCTTCTATGCAAACCTTTTTATTTATTACTGCAGATAAACCTTTTCTTCCACTCTCATACAGTACATTTTATGTAAAGGCCTTGTGAGCCAAAGCTGCTGTCTCTGTTTAATTAATGTGGTCTAATATTGTATAAATTGTATTAATGTTAATGTTATCACTTTGTTACCAAATGATAAATCAAAAGGATTTACAGTATACATATCTTATGTTCTCTGAGATGGATATATGAATCTCCAAAAGATCCAAAGATCAATTTACAGCATAAAAATCTATATCTAATATATGGAATACAGCAAAAAATGGCATCCACCATTAAGAAGACACTGAAGTGTTTTCCTCTCCTGCCTCTGTGCCTCGCGAGTGCTGTCTTTAGGCCGTCAACGTGCGCACCATCTCTCATCCACACAAGCTTCGTAGCATCGCCCAAAAGATCCTTCTACAGATCAACTGCAAACTGGGAGGAGAGTTGTGGACCGTCAGTGTGCCGCTGGTGAGAGCCTGCATACCCAGCAAGCACAGCCCATCTGTAACACTACCAGATTATCTATACTTAGCTTAGGGAGCCGTGGCAACCAAGTTCCAGTCTGATTTGTTTTAACTTGACTTTCCTCGAAATGACAGGAGTGTAGTTAAAATAAATGGAAACCGTTTTCAGATTTAAAGCTTTGAAATGCTGAGACAGCCTAGCATAACCATAAACGCCAGGAGCAAAGTGACATGTTTGGTGATTTAAGTTAGGGATGGTTTAAATTAAGTCACTTTCCAGTCAGCTAGTAACACAAGTCAACATTATGGTGAAATGTCCTTACTTTTGAACAGAAACACCTGATGGTGATTGGTGTGGACGTGCACCATGACACCAGCAAGAAGAGCAGGTCTGTGATGGGGTTTGTGGCCAGTCTGAACAGGTAATGTGCACTACACATGTTGGTTTAGATTCAGTACTGGAAATTTGAGGGAGCGAGTGAGTACGTACGTACATACTGGGCTGTTGTGGAAAGGCCACTGCAGGATGTTCTCTGTTCTGACACAATCAGGCCAGCTTGCAGAAAGCTCAGGGAATCCACTAAACTGTGCAATGATGTGTCTGAGACAAAGCTTCCACACACCAGGAGAGTCCAATCAAGACTGTGACTATGTTGGTATATATTACAAGAGTTTTCAAACTCCACTCTTGGATAGTTGCAGAGTGGCTCAGTTTAGTCTTTTTTCCTGCTCTAACAAACCCTCTCAGATTCAGTTCTGAAAGGCTTTAAAGTCCTCTCTCTGCACGTGTTTCTTTTTCTTGTCAGCAGGCAGGAGCAGATGAACAGTTAAAGCCATAGCAAAGGTCACTGATGGTGTGTACAAAAGTGAACATTTTCCAATGCGTTTCTGTGTCACGTCCTCCCAGCCTGCTGACGAGGTGGTACTCCAGAGTCACGTTCCAGATGCCAAATGAGGAAATCATTAATGGCTTCCGAGTGTGTCTTTTGGCTGCCTTGCAGAAATATTATGAGGTAAAAGATTCATGCATGACTGTAAACATGCATTTCACTGTTTTGTCCGAGGTCCAAAGAACATACTCTCCATGTGCCCTTTGTCTTTTTGGAAGTGAGACTGAATTCACATCACAACTGAAACATGTCCAATATATGCAGAGGTTATATAATCACCATGTCGCAGGTGTTACAGGTGGTGTTTAAAAAAAACTACTCACTGTATAAAAACTACTCACTGGCAATGGTATTGTCAGTACCTTTTGAGTCTGCAAATTTTTTTTGTAGTAAACTTGTACCTGTTATTGTTCATGTAATTTATAGCTTGTTGTGTATTTATTGTCTCTGTACTGTAAGTCTTGGGTGGGGGAGTGTACTGAGTCACATGCCTCATACATGGTGGCATTCTTGAAATGTGGTTTAGCACCTGTGGCAGGTAGACAGACGTTTCCATTTTGCCAATTGTATTGGTGTTTAAGATGTGAGCTCTCGTTATAATGGCTGCTAGTAAACGTACTGTGGTCCTGGCCTAACCCCCCTCCAGGTGAACCACAGCTTCCCAGAGAAGATCGTTATCTATCGGGATGGAGTATCGGACGGCCAGCTCAAGACTGTGGAGCTTTACGAAATCCCTCAGATCCTGAAATGCTTCGAGACATTTCCAGACTATGAGCCAAAACTCACCTTCATTGTGGTGCAAAAGAGAATCAACACAACGCTTTACTCATACTTCGAAAACCGCTTCGGAGCACCTGTGCCTGGAACCGTGCTGGACCACACGGTTACTAACAAAGACTGGTTAGTTCTGTAAACTTTAAAGCCTGAATAGTTCTAGAACCTCTAGAATACTTTTAGAACCATTCTAGATTCTCGTTCTAGAATTCTGGTGCTGGCTGGGAAGTTCTGTTGCATGCAGTGTAAAAAGATGTGTGAATGAAGCTGACTTGGTATTGGTCCTTTAGGGTGGATTTCTACCTCATGGCCCACTCGATTCGCCAGGGCTGTGGCTTTCCTACCCACTACATATCCATATACAACACGGCCAATCTCACGCCAGACCACTTACAGAGGTACCGTGAACATTTAGTCACGCATATACAGGGTGCTTAAAAAAAGACTTTTAATGACATTGTAAAGTATTATATACAGATGTATTTATACAGGACAGAAAATGAGAAATGTGAAAAATCAAACAGTGTAATAAAACTAAATTCAGTTGAGAGAAATGTTAGTCCTGGCAAGGGGTTTGATGTAAATTGGTATGAGTGGTCTAAAGGGCGAATATATTTGCTTCTTAATAACGTAATCTGGTCTGACACAAATACTATTTTACAGGTTCCAAGTATTGAAATTTAAAAATGACTTAAACTAAAAAATGACTTCATAATTAACTACAATGAGCCTAGGGCAATGTGCAGTGTGAATATAAGACATGTCAACCTAAAGTATCTAAAATTAGTTTGTATTCATTTTTGTCTGTTTTATATATATTGTGTTTAAATTTATAATCTAAAGCAGTTTTTAAGGAGCAATAAGTCCTTGGCTGTGTTTGAAATGGCCTACTACACACTACTCATGTACTGAGTACTGACTGGGCCCAAAATCAGAGTGCACTATGCAACCAAAATACATTTTTCCAGTATGCGAAAGATATCCGGTTGATGATCTACTCCGGCCAATTATTCCACTATATGGGCCAGAGCTGTCTTCTTGGTGTACCGCATCCTGTCACACAATGCTGGTGGGATATCTTTCCCATGTGAACATGCATACATTAACATGACTTCATAGTATGGTTTACGTTTGTGGCATATTGGATACTATACTACATACTACACTGGGGACCAGTATACAGTATATACTGAGTGGAGTATATAGTGCGTACTAGGCTGTTTCAAACAGCCAGCTTTTCCAGTGATTCTTCTGCACATTATTAAACAGCCATTATACTGACACCTGGTGGCCTGGATGTATCAGACATTCGGTACTAAATCTATTTTAAGCTTGGCCCCCTCCATGTGGAGGACTCGGTTCTATGGAGCATAAACTCGGTCGTTTGAGCAATCTGGTTCTTATTTGAGCTACAGCATATAGAAAAAAAAAAGTACATATTGCTTGCTACTTTATGGTAGTAAAAATTACATTGCTCCTTTTATAGTGAAAAATATGTTCGTTTATACTGGTGTTTAAAGTGTACTTGAAATTCAAATACAAATATAACGCATAACACACCTGTTTAGATCGTTAATTCCATGTCTATATATGTATAGCGACTTGTATGTAGTGTAATGTCTACGTTTCTGTCTCGTTCAGGCTGACCTTTAAGATGTGCCATTTGTACTGGAATTGGCCCGGTACAATCCGCGTTCCGGCTCCGTGTAAGTACGCGCACAAACTGGCCTTCCTGTCCGGCCAGTACCTACACTCTGAGCCTGCTGTACAGCTTGCGGACAAACTCCATTTCCTGTGATGTGACCCCACTACCACTAACAAAGCACAAAGCGGCCACAGCCTTGCTGGGGGGGAGCTTAATTACATGACGCAGCTCGTTAAAATAAAATGAATGTTTGTTTGTAATTGTAATTGTTCCACACGGGAGCTCAGTGTATTATTTTTAAGATCGGGCTTTCAAATTTTGTCACGTTTAAAGTTCTTGTTAACTGTTTGTGCAGTTGGTTTAAATAAATCAAATGCCCCCCCCCCCCCCCCCCCCCAACTTGTACTGTTTTTTAAACTTCGTTGTCTCTCCATACTGCATAAAATCTGCTAGGAACATAAAACGGCAGCGAGCGCAAGGCTCGTGTGTTTATAAGGTAAGTGTGTTATGGAGTTTGTGCCGAAATGTTCAGACGGTTACGCTTGAAGATGGAATATTACTAAAGAGAGGAGCACTCTGGACGTGCAGACAGTGGACTGCAGTGCAGTTTTCACTACTGAGTGAGCAGATAAGTGACCTATTTACTCAACAGCACAATTATATTCAAAACTCGAAAACCTGGTCTTTCAGTTAGAACTTGTATGTGCAGCTATTTCAGACAAGTAAGCCATTGCCGGTCGTAATTAAACAAGTAGTTCTTGTTCGAACCGCGACCGGTGATGAATAAGCCGTCATATGGGCCAGCTCCCAACAAACGACAGTGGAAAACAGAGTCGGGAGTCACGCTGGGAATGGAGGGGGTGCTTTGGGAACTTCGTTAGATCCTGTTAGCCGTTCACGGATATCAAAGGGATAATTGTAGCCCCTACAAGTGAAAACCGAGGAGACGAAAATCGTTTTGTTCTCACGTCAGAAATTTAATGTGTAACGCCGTCAAAACATCCCAGTAGACGTTGAATAAACAGGTCAGACTACCTAGAACTGACAAGTGTTTGTAATGTATGTGTGGAAAAAAACAGGATATGTAAACAACGGTTCTGTTCACACATTTCCTAAAATCAGAACGCTTCGCACATTTAAGCGCACGTAAAAATAATGTATAATAATAAACATCATAATTATTAGAATAATAATGCAGTTATGTTCGGGGAAAATGGATGCCCGAAGTTTCCACTGTCTCTGCACGTAGTCGGGGTTACCAATTAAAAGGCCTTTGAAAGATTTAACTAAAATAAACTCGTCCATCAATCTTCAATCAGACACTACAGCGCAGCCGGGAGCGACGCTGGTGAGCCGGCTGTACTTCCGAGGGGGCGGGGCTTAGCGTCGCCGCTTCATCTTAAAGAGCACTGCGCGTACCTGCGCACGCTGGTCTCTTGTGAATGGGATGGTGACTCGCTCAAAGAAGTCGAATATTTAAGACGAGTCACTTTGATCTTCAAACTGACGGGTTCATTAGCTAGATAGTTTACGGACCCGTTAAATATTTAAAATCACAAGCCGAAGCGACGGTCTGGTGTGACTTGGTAAGCATTCCGCTCTTTTCAAAAATAACCGTCCTGGTTAACTCCGTAGCTGGCTAGCGCTAACCGTTAACGGTCGCTTCCTGTGAGGATTGTTACTAGTTACTCTGAAAATATTTTTTAAAATAAATGCCCCGGCAACGACCTGCAGACATTTATATGACATAACATTTAGCTTGTCGGTGGAAATGCTCAGTCTCTAGTACTCGTGATTTCCATATGGTGGCTAGCTAGCTAGCCGACGTAGTTGGTTAGCTAGCTGGATGCTGAGCAGAAGAAATGAGGTGGATGTTGGAAAACATGAGCGAAGAGGTCCATATATGAGAGGACACTGGCTATGGTGGTGGGTCCCTTTATCTCATCTCACGTGGTGTGGGATGTGAATTTGGCTATCTTATTCAAGTTACACTCATTAGCTAGATATTGGCTGTTGTGCGCATCGTTGAAGGCTATCACTTTCTCCCTGATAAAGATTAGGACATAGCTGGATGACGCGATAGTTAATTAGCTAGTAATAACTAGTTATTTGGCGCATCCCCAATAAATGAATGTCGGTTGATAGCAGTCGGTAAGGGCATTGAATAGGTCGTTATTCTCCACCGTTAAAATTCATGAGAAGTTGGTTTTGGAAAAGACCAAGGTAGCATTGAAGTAATGAACTGGTGTGTCTAACATGAAATTATCGACGGTCTGATCGCTGTCTACGTCTCAAATTGGCTAGAAATTATATTAATGTTGGCATAGATTCGGAAGGATACTATTTTGTCTTCTTCATAAGCAAACTAGCTTGCTGTCCTAATATCATTACTGCTGTAATGCATTCCTCGTTTGGGCCTGCTTGTTTGGCTTGTCTAAAATTGGGCTCTAATATAGTAGTAGTCACTAGTAGTTGATCCTACATGTTTAGCTGTCTGTATAAGTGAGGGACTCACTGAAGTGAAGTTTCTGAGCTTTGTGGTAAAGGTACATTACCAGACTTGAGCCGGAGGGCAGACAGCGGTGTAGGTTAGGATCCCTCATCGTTACTACCACCACACCGTTTGGCGTAAATATGCTATTAAACGACATCATCTTGGGTCAAATTGATGACTTCTAGCATTATGTCTTCTACTTAAATGACGGGTTGGTTTGTTTAGTCACCGTGTTCTGCCTAGTTATTAAACCTTTGAACACTGAGGTTCTGCTGCCAAGTGTTCGGACTGTAAATGAAGGGCTTTTTCATATAGTCAAGACTGGCACATGTGGAAATCTGTTGTTCTTTGGCATTAGAGAACACCACATGTCTTTGGCATTAGAGACCACCAAATGCAAGTAAGTTTTAAACAAAACATGGCTTAAACTATATCCACATTTTTGCATTGTAAGTTAGTTTAAAATGTGATTTTTATTTTTCTGTTCTGATCTGATTGGCTTGCTGGTGGCAGCAAATATTGGACCACAGAGAAGGTCTGCTGGTGGACGTGGTTATGGCTCTCAAATTCCCAATAACCTCCCAAACAAGAGTGTCTGCTATTGGCTGCATGCCTTGCATGGTCAGACTGTTCCTACAGTAAACCTGATCTCAAATAACTTGTGACCTTCAGAGATAAGGTGGTCTGCTTGTGCAGACAGAGTCTGTAAGCTGTGTGTCATCTATAGCCAAGACTGTTTTTCGGCACAGAACTTGCTTACCAACATGTCCATGTCTTCCTGACATTCACTGTTGTTGTGGAGGATTTCTGTGTTGTCTTTCTTGACTCCATAGGCTCAAGTGTTAGTCAGTTATTTGGATTCCTGAAGGCTTTTGTTTTGAAGTGATTTTTTTTCTTTATGCTGTTATAAACCATGTTGCTGCCAGGGGTTGGGAAGAACTTGGAGGTTTAACCGGAAACAGTTATTCCGCTACCCCGCAGTTCTACTGGTGTCTGTTACAGAGATGGCGCTGATGCCTTGAACTCTACACCTTCCTCCGATTGTGGCCGCTGTCGTCATTCCTGCGTTTCCATATAAAATAAACCCCAGGGGCTCAAACCTTTGTACTGATGAAATAAACTGCTCTTATTGGGTTGTAGGGTTTTTTCAATTATTTTGCTATTTAATTTTATTATGTTGAATCCTCACCTTTCTACTTAGGTGATCAGGTTTAGGGTTCCAGTGTAACTCGAGCTGGTGTCTGTCCTCACATGTGCAGTGTAAGGGAAAATGCTTCTGAGAGGAAGAGCTGGGAGCCGGATACCTGTGTTTTCACTGCTAACACGCCATTAAACTCTGATGATTGCAGTTGATTTTTTTCAGATATTTCTTTATCTGAGAAATCTCAATGTGGTTGCAACCTCCTGTTAATACATAATAGTCAACCTTAGATGTAATACGGTACACCCACACAAATTTAACAAAGACTTGCTCACACACACAGCTTTTGCTAAACAGGAGACTGCTGCTCTTAGAATGAAAACTGCAAATTATGCCATGTAGATATGGAAATTAAATGCAGTGCCAACTTGGGTGCTCGAGGTTCAACTGGAGTTTATTAGCCTACATATGTTCATATAAGCGTAAGAAAGTAATGAACCTTTGATCACAGAAAGGTTTCAACATTTGTCACTGTACTGATTTGAAAGTTAAGCCTAGTCACCTTCAACCCTACTGACCACTTTTCCAATGGCTTGAAATGTAAAGTCTGTGTTTTGGGAACATTTTGTTTTATTTGTTTTGTTTGAGTAAGGCAGCAGTCCAGAGTTAAGAATGGTCCCCATCTTATCTCTGTAAACAGCACTCGGCCCCAATGAGAACTGGGAGCACATGCATTATGTTCATTACAAAGTATGTACTGCGTAGTTGTACACGTACACACACACTCACACGCATTATGATGAGGTGAGACTCGTAGATCCTGTTGGAGCAGTGCTGGGTGGGGCAGGTAGTGACACACCATCCTGGCACATGCACATGCACATGTGTCTCGAGGCTGCAGTGTACAGTTGGCTACAATTTATTTTGTATAGTGATGCTCACACACACGTTTATAAAAAATGTACATGTTGCTTACACAATCACAAATGGACAAGCGGACACATGGACATGGACCCCGGGTTTGATGTAATAGTGGCAATCTTCCCTGTGGCAGTTTGATGCATGTAGATCTGTCATGTCAACAAATCCCAAACACTCCCACGTAACAATGTTGGTGTTTTATTGTGTGCTAGCTAATCTCAGTCTCAGAGAGGAATACTGTGAGTGCTTAATTAACTTTACTGGACAGTCAATTCCTATGAATCTGTGGAATAATAAAGGGAAGGACTTAGAGGGTTCAGCCGTGTGTATGTAAGCTGTTTAGTCTCAAGCTCTTTCTCTCTTGCTCTCTCTCTCTCTCTCTCTTTTTTTTCTCTCTCTCTCTCTCTCTCTCTCTCTCTCTCTCTCTCTCTCTCTCTCTCTCGCTCTCTCTACCCCCCTCCACCCCCCGCCAGTGCACACCCCACTCTGAGACTGCTATCCCATTCTGTTCAGTCTTGCTGTTTCTCGAGGGCATCGTCTGCGCTCAGCCGAGAAGAAGACCAGCGAGAGGCTGGTGAAGTTTGAGGGTGGAGAGAGCAGCTTTGTCCCAAATCTAACAGCATCGCCTCCTCCCAAGGCCCTTAAAGTACTGCGTAGCCTACATTTAGTTTATTTAATTATGGTGAATATGCAACAGAATGTTCTGTCATGTCCTGGATTTGGTTGCTTGGTTGTTTCTTTGTTTGTTTTCCTTAATTGCAGTATGAAAGGGTTTTAACAACAAGACAAAAGTTGTCTGTTTCAGTGTTGATTTTTGGGATCATTCTTTACTGGTTGTTTCCTATTCTTGACATTAGGACTTTTTGTTGGGTTATTAATTTATTTTAATTGTTTTAGTAAATAGGAGTTCTCTCGCCTTTGTTAGTTCTTAGGTCCCAGGAACATTGTACTATGGTTGACTTCTGTGTGTTCTAAATGTATTACAGTTTATATGCCTCTTCAGTATGTGACTGTGGGTCAGAACCACTATTCTGATACCTTAAGTATCTACGTTTGCTTTGCCCACAACCCTGGGGTGTGTGTCTGTGTAAATACTGGGTGGAATTAGCCTCTCTACTCTTGTGAATGAGACCATTCAGAGTGCTAGTGAGTGTACTACATTTTCACAAAGCATCCCAGTGTGTGACTGCAGACCTGGGGTCAGATTTCCCGCCCCTCACTCTTTCTGTTATTCACTATAATCTGGGAAGTCCTACTGATCCACAAACAGCACTCCTGCTGTGAGATGTGTTTGGGATTACACACCCCGCTGCTGGGTGGAGGTGTGTAAGGGTTAAACAAAGAACGTTTTGTTTCTAAGGAACAGATCATGATACCAGCGTATTCAACATCTGTGATAAAGTCTGCAGCAGTTGGTCAATTTCATGATCATTTAAAGAGATTTGGGTATTTAAAGAGTCAAATGGACTCAAAACGTCACCAAGCCATGTTGTGATCGATTGGCAGGAACTGTGGATTTGGTAAAGATGTGAGCATGCTAGGTGGTAGTGCCCTGGAGACAGTTTACTCTTCCACATTAAATCTGTCCGTGTGCGTGCGTGTGTGTATACATTCAATCAGGCATTTACATATTCTTTAAATAAGAGAAGTCATTAACATTAAATATTGACTCTGCAGACTTGAGTCTCCTGGTGAGGGGTGTGGTGAAGATGCTCGTTCGACCGTTATACACTGTTGCCAGGAGGGAGCAGCAACATAACACAAGCTTGAACATGTTCTGCTTACACAGAGGAGATGATCCTTCTCTCTTTCTCTGGGTCCGTCTCCAAAGGTCATCCTTGGTCTGCGTCATGACCCAGAGGGCATCTGTTGGCTGCACCCATCTGACCTTGACCTTAGCTCTGACGCTGACACTAGGCCTGTTGCAGTGGCCTTTGGGAGAGGTCAGAGGTCAAGGGGAGCTTTCTGCCACGCTGGTCCTGCAGGACCTGCTGAGTCGTTATGGCGACAACGGTACCATCTCCATGCCACAGTTGCGGATGCTTCTTACACGCCTCAATGCCGAGAGGAGCAAGGAAAAGGACGTGGAGACCAACACCACGGTAAGAAACTGCTTGTTGCCCCAAAGCATGGTCACCAGCCCAGCTCCTGCATATGTCCTGTAGATGTCCTGCAGAAGTGCCTTCCAACCAAGTTTCCTTACAACATGTATTTAACAGACCCCTTCGGACAGCTCCCTCGTGAGTGATCGCCTACTGAGAAATTGTTAATATTTTTCATAAATTAAATTCCCTGTCCAAACTCACTGTCGTCTGCGGTAAGACAAAAAGCAAGACCGAGTCTTAAGCTAGTAACGGTCCAACCCAGTCGCGGTTTTACATTCAGATACCAGTGGAGTCGAGACACCACAGCAATTTTTAAAATAAAAAATATCTAGTGTACAATTACATGACTTCCTGTGTGCAGTCCTGTAGTGGGTGGTGCAGCTTCTGAAAACAGGGTCTTTGGAGAGCCAGCGTGGAGATGTGGAGCCATATGTGTGAATTTCTCACTGCTGCCCCCACAAACATGTCCGGGTCTTTTTAAAGTTCTTCTGTCTTCTTACTCAAGAACGTTTGTTGGAGACTGAGCTCCAGCTGCATGCTGTCAGAAGCCCATTTCTTGCCAAAGGCTCCACAGCACCCGAGGCTGTTCCACACTGCTCTCAGCTGGGGTGTCAGGGCACCTTCATGTCCCTGATAGGCCCTTCAGGCCCTGGCCGCATATCACGGCAGCAGCTCTGAGTGACCCAGCCATGGCCAGTGCTCTGCTGAATGCATCACAGCGCACAGACCGTGGGAGTGCTGTGCCTTCCCAGTGATGTCAGGGCACGTCAGTTTGGTTACGAGATATGATTTGTAGTTGTTGCTGTTACGTCTATCTCGACTTCCATCATTTTAACTGCTGATTTGCTACAAAGGCCGCTAAAACGTCCTGTTCTCCATCCTGTTGCCTTCAGGACGTCCTGTGTTTCTGTAATGAGATGTTTGTTGGAGGGATTGCTTTCAGAGCTGGAAAGGCCTTGCCTTGCATTCCAGAGCTGAGCTGCAGATTCAGTGCTCAGCAAACAGGTTCCAGTAAAGCGTTTTTTTTTGTTGGGTTTTTTTATAGCATGCCCACAGTACCTTCCTCTTTTTTACTGCACATTGTTTTCTCATAACAGCTTTAAAATTTCATGGAGACAATTCAAATATTTTGAATTGGTTTGTCAGTATTTTGGACAGTGAGGTTGATCTGAGGTCTCTCCAGTGTTCTAGTGCTAACTGTCTGTGTGTGTGTCTGTGTGTGTGTCTCTGTGTTCAGTGTCTGGCTGCAGGCACTCTGGCGGTTCACGGGCTGAGTGAGCAGTCCCGTTTGGACGGACCAGGTCTGCAGGAACTCTGTCCCACCATGTTGCATCAACTGGACTCCCGTGTGTGTCGGGCTGAACAGAACCAGCAGCCGGACCCCAGCGCCGGGCCGTCTGATGCAGAGGGTGAGGCACAATGGTCACAGCTAGACTTTGTCATGCTAAAAACTCCTGTCACGTAGGAATTCAGGGCTTTGGGTCCTCTCCCCCCAGGGTGCCAAATATCCACCTACTCATTCTGTGTCAAACCTGAAGGTTTTTATAGTTCAGTTTGTTCCTAATACTAAAGCAAGATGCGTGTAGGAATGTCTCTCACCTACACCTCAGGTGGGGTAAGACCGCCTCTCAATCTCTGTTCTGTGTCAAACTCCATGTTGCTTTAAACACGTGTGGTTTTATAGCCATTGTTCATTAATTAATAGTTTTTTCCCAACATAAATGCATGATGGTTAAAGAGTAAACTCCATGTTTCCTCTGAATATTTAATGACCATTGGTAGAATTTGGGGGGGGGGGGGGGGGTGTCTGTAATTTTTTATCTTTTTGTCAGGTGGCAGTTCACATTCACGGCGGGGCAGACTGCGTCCCCACAAAGTTCTGCGTCGCAACTAACCTTTGCTTTTGTTAGCAGGTGTCATGTGCTTTCTGTGAGCGTAGGGTGCTGGATGTAGCCAGTGACTGGCTGCTAGACTTGTGGTTCTGGAAGGTGCTTGGATGGTTCGGGGTGGATGTCCAACCCATGCGCCCCATGACCCCGCCCCCAGGACCCTGCCCTCCTTCCTGAGAGGGGAAGGCAGGGGAGAGTCTGTTTGTTTAGGGAACCTGTCAAGTCACACAGAACTACTGTGTTGTAGGCAAGAGTTATAAAAAGCGATGAGGGGAAAGGGGTGTGCGTGCGTGCTTGCGTGCGTGTGCGTGTGTGTGTGCAGGCAGTCTGTCCATTAGAATAGTCTGCCTTGTTTGTTTTGTTTTTGAAGAACCCCGCCCTGGGGAGTGAGGGTACGGGGTGGAGAGGTGTAACGTGGAAAGCGTGCGTTTGAGACGCTGTCGGAAATAAAGGATGGAAGGAAGAGAGAAAGTTGGAAGGCAAAGTGTAGGATGCAGAGTAGTGAACAGATATCGAGATTAAAACAAAGTAAGTAAAAAAAAAAACAGACAGACAGACAGCAAGCGACAGACAGTGTGCTTGAATTGGGTTGATGGGGCATAATGAATGGAAGGAGAGAAAGGTGACTACATAACTGATCCCAGTGCAGTGCTCCCTTATCTGTGTCTGTACTGATTGGGTTTTTTTATATGTACAGCACATCTTGATCTGGGTGTGGGGGACTCTGCAGTAAATGGGGTGTCACAGAGGGTTACTGGCCCAAACCGCACGTCCCCTGGGTCTCTTCACTAATGTTTCTCTCTTTTTTTAATTTAGATTTTATTTAGATTTTCAGTTGTGCAGAAATGAACATAAAATAGTAAAAGAGGTGGGAAGTGGTCGCGGCAGTGGTAGTAATAATAATAATAATAATAATGTTGTTGTTGTTGTTGTTGTTATTAATAGCAGTAGTAGTGTATAATGGTTAGAGATTGTGTTAATGGTTTAAGTTGTGCCACTCTCTCGTCACTATAGATGTTTAAAATGTTTCTGCTGTTTCTCTCTCCAAGTATGTGTAGACTGCAGAAGTCTGGCTCCATATTATTTGCACTGAACTTTAGCCCACTAGGAAGACTTGGTTTCACTTCTGTATGTGTGTGTGTGTGTGTGTGTGGGGGGGGGGGGGTTAATGCCAGCGGTGTTTTGTTTTTTTTGGTAAATGAATCCATGGGAGGTGTCAGTGAAGCTGTAGTTTATAACCTTTAATTAAGAGAGCAGAATAGTCAGTCATCCTCTCAGACTTCATATCTCTCACTCTCTCTCTCACTCACTCACTCACTCACTCACTCACTCACACACACACACACACACACCCCTCTCTCTGTGTGAGTGCAGGAGTGATAGAATGAGCATGGAGTGCTGGCAGGTGCAGGTGTAGCCAATACCCAAACTTGTGTTCTCCTGACACGCTTGTGGTTCATGTGAGTGTTGGGATGTGTGTGTACAAGCAACGTGTGGCAGGGTATGTGCAGTGTGGATGTTTGTTTGTGTGTGTGTGTGTGTGTGTGTGTGTGGTGTGGGGGTTGGAGGTGCTGAATGTGACTATAGTGAGTGTGTTTGCCCTCGTGTGTGTGTGTGTGTGTGTGTGTAGTGTTGGGGTTGGCTGTGCAGACGTGCAGAGTATGACTGTAGTCGTTGTGTTTGCCCTCACCTGTGTGTGTGTGTATCTGTGTGTATGTGTGTGTGTGTGTGTGTGTGTAGGCGGTGCTGAGTGTGACTGTAGTCAGTGTGTTTGCCCTCACCTCTGTGTGTGTGTGTGTGTGTGTGTGTGTGTGTGTGTAGTGTGGGGGTTGGCGGTGCTGAGTGTGACTGTAGTCAGTGTGTTTGCCCTCACCGGTGTGTGTGTCGTCCCACTGATGAGGAGCCACCTCATGCGCAAAGTTCTCATCTTTTTCATCGCTCTGTCCATCGGAACGCTCTTCTCCACTGCCGTCTTCCAGCTTCTGCCGGAGGTGCAGTATGCCCGCCCGCCAACACACACACACACGCGTACACACACAAACAAATACACCAGACAGTTAACAGTGAATCTACTAATATTGGTGGTATTGGCGTGTGTGGGCCCAGCTGTCTGTTCTGCTCTGTCTGGTTAGTGGCTGATCCACGGCTTGTGATCTCCCATTCCCTCTCGCTTTCCTCTTTCATGCCAGAATGGGTTCTTTTTCTGCTTTATTTTTGGTTTTGTTTTCATTTCTTGGAAGGCAGGGTGATGAAGCCACTATGATGGCATCTCTGCTGTGTGGGTGTCAGTGGCAGTAATGTTGTCATGTTGGCATATTTTTACTATAATTTTCTTTCTTTCCCCTTTAGAAACTCATCTTTTCTTTGTTGCTTTCTTTTTCGTGTATTATTTTTTTCTTTCTTATATTTTCTTTCTCATATTCTCCTACTTTCTTCTTTCCTTTTTGCTTTATTTCCTTTCTACACATCACCCGTAGCGATCAGAGAGCCCGAGTGCTTGGCTATCGCTGTGTTTTTGCATTGCTCCATGAGATCACGAGCTGCTTCAGAAAGTGTCTTAGGCTTCGCGTCCCTAAAGGGCTCAGCAATTTTTTAAATGTGGTCAAAGGTGAAAGGCCAGGTGGGTAGTAGTGTTGTTGTTGTTGTTGTTGTTGTTGTTGTTAGTCAGCTCAGCCCTGACGAGACTCAGCAATGTTGCACTGAAGTATTCATGAAGAAAAGGAGACTTCTTGAAGCTCCTCGTTAATGGAGTCAATGAGGGAGATAATGGCCTGTTTAAACTTCCTGTGCCCTGTGTGAGGCTCCAGAACCTGGTTCACCTCAGGGTGCTGGCCAAAGAAAGATGATGACAGATCAGTGTTTGTGCTGCAGTTCATTTGAGCTATAGCATGGCCCGAGGGGTATTTTCCTTGCCTGTCTGTTCTCGGGCAGTGAAAGGATGGGTTGTTGTGGAGCAAAGGATTGTGGAGGATACCCCCAGGAGGTGGTCTGAGATCCAGGCCTTGGTGGTCTTTGGGTGCGGAATGTCTCTTTGTTCTGTTGAGCCATTGTGATGTCACAGTAAGACTGATTCTGTCTTCTGTTCCTTTTCAATCGAAGCATGTCCTGTCTCAAGTCCTGTCTAATGATGGTTTTTCCCTAGCAGTGAAATTGAGCACAAAATCTACAATAAGTGGACTCCCCTCACTGAATCTGAAGGAGACTGAATCTGATGAAAAGACCATTGTCTCTGAGACTTGCACCATCTGCTTAAACTGATCATGCGCTCTCCACTGGTCTGTGGGATTGTGTTAACATAACATCCTGTCCCTCCCCTTCAGGGTACCAGTTTGGACTGTTCCTGTATCCAATTTTCCATCTTTCCACTTGAAATCTTCAAAGCCACTAATGATGTGCCCTCTCTCTCCTTCCTCCTGCTGCCGTGGCCAGTGTGGGGTTACGGGTTCCTGTGTGTAACGCTGATCTCACTGTGTTCGCTGCTGGGTGCCAGTGTGGTGCCCTTCATGAGGAAGACCTTTTACAAGCGCCTCCTCCTCTACTTCATAGCTCTGGCCATCGGCACACTCTATTCCAACGCCCTCTTCCAGCTCATTCCAGAGGTAAAGTGGGCCACTAATACCAAGCTAGAGCCATGCTAGACCCCACTGAATGCTGGACTAGAGCGAGACTAAACCCAGACTAAAGCCCACTGAACACCAGACTACAACTAGGCTAAACCCCACTGTCTCCGGACTAGACCCAGACTAGACCCCTCTCTCTCTCTGTTGACGATGTGTTAAGATTTCGAGCATTAAATGTCTGTAGTGCCATGACATGTTGAAAGTTGACTCTGAAAACAACTGTTCTGGTATGAAGCATTTACAAAATGCCAACTCGGGTGTTTTACAAAAAAAAGTCTCATCTTGACACCTGTTTTGTGTGAGTTGTTCTTTGA
Organism: Electrophorus electricus; assembly: GCF_041902795.1. NCBI lineage: Eukaryota > Metazoa > Chordata > Actinopteri > Gymnotiformes > Gymnotidae > Electrophorus > Electrophorus electricus. The sequence goes on from NC_137501.1 coordinate 1,031,288, forward strand.
ACTGTAAGGATAGTACGCACGTGTGTTGTGTTTCTGTTTACTTTCTGTCGATTTGTCCACAGGTCACTCAGCTGGCCATGGCTCTGTAGACATTTAAATGAAATGCTGAAATGCTCAGAATCTAAACCATGCACAGTGTGGCTTAAAGTCTGATTTTGATTGGTGTTGTGGGCTCTGACCCGGCGCGCGACCTCAGTAGCTCCTACACCGGCAGCACAGAAGCTCACCATGGTGATGTCATATACATCGCAAACCTCCACAATCACTCAAATTGATCATTCTCAATTTAAACCTCAATTTTCATCAGAATTACCCTGTTCTGATTTTTTTAATTTTCCTTGTGCTTTATCAAAAGGAAATCAAATGCTAATATGATTTAATCAAATTGCACAGTCTCAATTTGGAGTCCAATTCCTAATTAGTTATGTTCAATCAGAGGACGAGATTTAGTAGCCAGTGTAGCTGGCCGTGTTTAGTGGTCAGTCTCACTCTCATGGGGAGACCTGAGGGAGGGTGGAGCTGTGAGCATCCATGAACCAATCAGCTTCCTCTCACCTGCTCCTGGAGGTCTGAAGGTCGTAGTGACTTTTAACGACATGGACCAAACCCTTTTGATGAGTTGTCCATGTTGTGTAAACCTGCACTGTACATTCAGACCCAAGGGGAGGCGGATGGGTTAGGAGGTGATCTGAGGTTTGGCTCTGTCTTTTGTTTGTTAGTTTGTGTTTAAGATGTGGTTTGGCCTGCCTTTGGCTTCTGTTGGATTATCTAACTCTCATCTGTGTAATGCTTCAGCTGTATATATGATATACACTTAGCGTTATATGCCTAGGACTAGATACACAACTTGGTGCTTATGGGAGACCCTATCATATCCCGCTCAGTAACTCTGATTACAAACATCATACATCAAATTATTTGTAATTGTAGATATGTTTTAATAATTTTGTAAATGGACGATGTTTTCACAGGAAATTTGACTGTTTGTCTTTACATAGGCTTTTGGGTTTGACCCCATGGAGTCATACTACGTGTCCAAGTCTGCAGTGGTCTTCGGAGGTTTCTACCTCTTCTTCTTCACAGAAAAAATACTGAAGATGATCCTTAAGCCGAAGGGCGGGGTGAGACTTCATCTTGGGCCTGTACCGGTGAACTACAACCTGGATATGTTTGGTCACGGGGTGCACTAGCAGTCACCATGACAAAGACCTGGTTCAGGGTCAGGGTGAAACCTTGTTAGGATGACCTGACTAGGAGCAGTTGAAAATCGGCCAGTAAATATTGATTAGTGCATGCTTAAAACGCCGTCACCTGCTATAATCTTCCCTTCAGTCTGGGCTTCCAGTTAGCAGTAATGGTTCACTTTGTAAGTGTAAAAATATCTTCTCTCTCTAGTCTATAAGTCTTACAACAAAAATCTTCAGTAAAAGTGATCTATGTTTCTGAAATGCCTAAAACATAAAAAAAAAACACAGGCCTTTTGATATTAAAAATACAGACATATAGACATACATATTACAAATACAGGTATGAAACAAAAAAATTAAAATAAAGAATATCGAGTAAAATTTCAGAAAGACTTGAAATGATGAGTTTTATAACTTCAGAATTTATGAATAAGTTTAGTACATGAGGGTGTTTATCATTCAGAAAAGACTTTCTTAGATCAAGAGGAAAAGTTAGCATGGATCCTTTTTACTCTTCTGAACTCTTCTATTCTACTTAAAACAAGTAGAGATCGTTTATTTTGAAACAAAACAAAACCTAGAAAACAGGATTTGAAACTGAATTTTCGTAACTCTTTAGTTCTTCTGTGTTACAAATTGTGAATGACATTTGGTGTAGATGTCTCATTTTCTCATTGGATATAAAATTTCAATTGCATTAAAATTTTGGATTTTATTTTATAGTATACAACAGCAGTGAGTAACACCTCTGTGCAATATCACTTGAATGACAAAAGATTCAAAATGTATTTTCTCTTCTTAAAGATGAAACATACTTTAGAAGGATGAATGCAAAGGCAGGACCCAAAGTAGAAACTCAGTGCAGCAAAAGTGATTACACCTGTGATCACTGACACACAATTTAGAAAACCTGCGGTCACTGAAAGAACACTGAGGACACCTGTGATGCACACCTGTGTTGTCCAGTACACCTGTGATGTCCAGTTATCCTAATTGCATGAATATAGTTATAAAATAACCTGTGGACACCAGAACATTCTCTATTTTGGACCTACCCAGTCACGTAAGTGCTTGAGACTTGGCACAGGCAGTATCGATGCAAATCCGTTTCTGTGGCAGCTCAGAAAGTGAGAAGTGTATTGTGTGATGTCGCCCTCTATGGTTGCCGTCCAAGAAAAACTTTGCCAAAGAACATGGTAAAAAGCCTGATGAGTACTGGGAGCACATTCTTTGGTCAGATAAGACCGAGATAAACGTGTGAGGCTCAGATGGGGTCCAGTATGTGTGGTGTGAACCTCACCAGGGCTTACGCAGTGGAGCACGGAGCTGGGAATGTGGTGTAGGTGTTGGAGAGATGACCTTTACAGATGGCACCATGAATGTCTGGACATACCAAAACAATGAGTACTGACCATATGACTCCCAGTCTCCACAATGAAGAGGACCGAGTATGTCATCAAAAACGAAGATGGACTTGCAAAGTATTTAAAAAAAAATACGATTTAAATCTCAGTAATGAAAGGTGGACAGACTTCTGTTATGTGGAGGAACTCCACTATGCTGCCTGTACTTATAATATAGTAAATATATACTGTTATTCTTTCATTTCATGTAAGAGCAAATACCTTAATATTCAACTTAGATGTGCTGCATTTACTAAAAGGTGATACCATTTTGAGTCATCTGCCATTTAAGTGATGAAGCACAGGGTTGTACTCACAGTTGTTGTATCATGTCATATGCTGTCCTCTTGTGGACAACAAGGCACCAGCCTTTAAAAACAACACATTTTTCTGTCCTCCTCTGTCAGGGGGGACAGGGTCACAGCCATTTCACTGTGGAGCGCTATGGTAATGGGGACATGGAGGACGGTGTTATGGAGAAGCTGCAGAATGGAGAGAGTGGGGGAGGGGCGTCCTTACCCCGAACAGATGGAGAAATCAGAGGGGTCGCTGAGGATGACAAGATGCTGAGCACGGGACTGACGGTCCAGGTGAGAGGTTGATGAAGATCTGACTGTTGGCCAAGCGTCTGTTGGCCTGTGTTCCACAGCTGCTTACCACACAAAGCCTGTGTTTCTGAGCTCTGTTCACTGGCCTGCACATACACTGTTACCTCGACATGCTGTGGTGTAGATATCGTACTGAATGTTACGGGGTCTCTGACTCACATGACTTCAGGAACTGTTATTTCCAACTTTTGCCAAATCATTGAGCAGCATATTATAGTGTTGATGTGATTGAAAAGTATTTCTTTCTTTCTTTCCTCTCTCTCTTCACGTGTGTGTGTTTAGGACTCTCAGAGTTCTGGTGGTGGAGGCCGGGGTACAGGTGGGTGTTACTGGCTGAAGGGTCGTGCGTACTCTGACATCGGCACGCTGGCCTGGATGATCACCCTGAGTGATGGCCTCCATAACTTCATCGACGGCTTGGCTATCGGAGCCTCCTTCACCGCCTCTGTGTTCCAGGGCATCAGCACATCAGTGGCCATACTGTGTGAAGAGTTCCCCCATGAACTAGGTGAATATAACACACACTCACACACTCTCTAATTTTAATTAACAACTGTTTGCAGATCTTAATATTAGTGATGGTTGGGGGGGGGGGGAAATACATGGATTTTGATGTGATAAATGTAATCAAATGAAGTATGTTTGCACATGCAATGTTAGATGCTAATAAATAACTCTCTCTCTCTCTCTCTCTCTCTCTCTCTCTGTGTCTGCAGGTGATTTTGTCATCCTGCTGAATGCGGGCATGAGCATCCAACAAGCTCTCTTCTTTAACTTCCTCTCGGCCTGCTGCTGTTATCTGGGAATGGGCTTCGGCATTCTAGCTGGGAATCGCTTCTCTCCAAACTGGATCTTTGCACTGGCAGGAGGGATGTTTCTCTACATCGCCCTGGCAGACATGGTGAGGGTCTGCAGACTCTCTCACAGCTCTCCGTCATTCCTCATACCACATTCACTTACCCCAGCACTGTTTGCTGATCGGGTTTCACATGGCTACCAAGCCTTGGAAAGGCTAGGATGTGAAGTTAATGCTATTAAGATGGCCCGTGTGGCCTCAGAAACTCTGTGTGGCAGAATATTTAGCACATAGATGGTTCCATTCTCCAATAAATACCAGTAAATTCAAACACTGGGCTCATGTGGAAACAGTTTGTGTTTGTTTTGGTGGGTGGTCTTTTAGGATGTTCTTTCACAGTCTCATTGGTTCATTTGGCTTACACATTCTGTCAATGAACTTTCAAAAGCCAACTGGCAACAATGGAATGTTGGGGGATTGTTGGAGAATGTTGTGGGATTGTTGGAGGTTGGTTGGTTGGTTGGTTGGTGTGCTGTGAGCATTTAGTAGGGTTATACGTGGAGTATCGGCGTGTGTAACATCTTGGCTGTATCTCTGTACCTCTCTCTTATGTCCAGTTCCCTGAGATGAACGAGGTAAGCCGAGAAGAAGAGGAGGCCGGGGGGAGCGGCTCCTTCCTGACGTTTGTCATCCAGAACGCCGGGCTGCTGACCGGCTTTGCCATCATGCTGCTCTTGACCATCTACTCGGGACAGATCCAGCTTGGATAACGAGATTCCTGGGATTCACCCAGTCCTGGGCCTAAACCCAGAGACCACTACACTAGACTTAACTTTTCACCCCTCATCTTGAGGGTCTGTCCAAAGAGGCATGAGGGCAAGATTCACACCTTCTCTGAGGCTGACTGTGCAATTATAAACCAGCCCCCTTACATCAGCACAAGGAGAAGGGGGTGTGGCCTCTGGGAACCAGGTCTCGACCGGCCTGAACTCAAACCTGACTGAGCTGACAGAGATGCAATAGACAACTCAAATTGACGAATATGCATCAGTGCTTTCTCCGTGCACTGTACCATCTCCCTCTTTCTTCTTCTTTGTGTTTGGTCTCTGCTTTTGTTCCCGACTCTTCTCTGACCCTCCTGTGTTCATAGTAGCCTTGTCTTCAATCACCATGAAAGGACAGTTTAAATTGTTTGTTCTCAACTCCCACGGTCCTTCCACTTCACTGTATTCTCTTCAGAGCCACTGTTATGATAATATATGAGTCCCGAGTGCTACATCTAAAAGAATGGGAATCCACACTAACCCTCCTTCCAGGCAAGGTCGCCTCTGTCTGAAACCTGTCTCTGGAAGGCTTCTCAATCCTCATGGGTGTTGAAAGATATCCAGCCAGTGGTTTTTTGTTTGTTTGCACCTGAACCAGTCCATTGAGGGCTGTAGATTCATTAGGAACTCAGATTAACCAAAAATGTGAACTGAATTATGATCCACTGATGTGGACCCCAGAATTCCCGTTCCTTGCTATTCCATTATCTTAGTAGTGGATTGTTAGTTATAGCTGCTACTCACTAGAATGAACACAGGTAAAATTCAACAGCCCCTATTGTAATTTATTGGGTATTTTTTAACATCACTTCTGAGAAAACCTCTGTGCTATGTTAGCCCTTAGCCTAGCCTGGAAATGACAGTTTTCTCAAGCTGTGGCTTTTATCCCAAATGTCATTCCAGAACAGCTTTTTCATGTAGGTAAAAATAATTTTTTGTGTGTGTTTTGTACATGTCAAAGAATCAGAAATGGATCTACGAGACCAAATATGTGCCCTTGTTTTGCAGAGTCCCCTTATGACCATGGGCTTTTTTGTTGTTGTTTAGTTTTCTTGACTTTTTGCCCTCAGCTCCATAGTGTTTTTTGTCTGTATCTGTTCTCAGTCTTCCTCGGGAAGAATGGATCGTCTGGTTGTGTCCAGGACAGACGACCCCCGCGCCCCCAAGCTGCTGTCCTCATTAGCTTTTTAATAGGTGTTTTTCCCTACGGACAGCCATGAACACCGCCTTGACACTGTTCCCATGGAGACTTGTTATTTATTTCTCTTTATGTACCTCTGTGTGCATTATGACGTGACCACTGGTGAAGGTAATTATTGGACTGACAGTGACTAGATGAAGGAGAGTAACACTTGTATGAAGGTGATGAAACGTAATGCACATTCCTCTAAACTGGATGTAGATTGAATTTTGCCCTTCTGTGTAGAATACCAAATAAACCCAGAGGTAGTTAGAGGTAGTCACAGATGAGGAGCCTCCTCAGGTCCCTGTCTTGCCCCCGGCAGCCTGTTTGCCGTGTTGCATTTTCTGTGGTGTAGAACACCTGACCTCTGATCAGGGAGGGTTTGAGCTTTAGCTGACCAGCTGAGTAAGGTGTAATGACAGGACCAACGCAAACACCAGGGAGGACTAGACAGACGAATGGACGGACGTCATTTAAACATCATAAGTTAGAGCTGAAATCTAGTTGATACTTAACGGTTTCTGCCTTTGTTCCCTTTAAACTGGGTTTGTTGGGACGCTGTGTGGTGTATGTCCATTAAACATCTTGCACTCTGGTCTTTTTTTTCTGTCTCACGTTCTTTGTTCACTTCCATCACGTGGCTTTCTGAACCTTGGAGACATGCATTAGTTCTTAGTAAACTCAACATGCAGTTCAGAATAACACCACAAGATGGGAGAAGAGATTTATTAAATCAAACAAGCCACAGAGGAGCCATCACGCATACACACAAATCTGTATTTTAGTGTTTCAAATGTATTTGCATTTTGAATCAAGATGTGTTTTTTTTTGTTTGTTTGTTTTTGTTTTTTAACATTTTTAAATTTTCTTTTGAAAATGCCTATTTTTAAGAAAAGCTGGAGGAAACCGAATGACCTTTACTACAGCGTTTAAACGCTTTGTGCATGTGTCTGTCCTGTTTAGTTTTTAACCAATGGTGCACTGTATCTTGTTCCTGGAGGCATCATTTAAACTTTATGGGAGAATCCCAGGCGTATTCCATGTATTATCATCGTTGTTTGATCTATAATAGGACATTAACATAAAAAGAAAAAATTGCTTGTGTGTAGTAGGTTGTGTGATAAATGAAAGTGGTGTTGAAGAGAAGTTTTGCTCTTCTCTGCAGTTGCCCAGGGTTTGTGTTTGTCATCCTCCAGGCAAAATATGTGGATGTTAGTCTCTAAACTCCCATTTTGTTGTGAGTTCTGGAGTATGGAATACAAAAATATCTGGCCTGATGAGTGATTTCTTCACAGTGTTTATTTGAAAACTGAAGCCAGTGAAATGTTTAATTATGATCAAGGACATGTTGCACTATGGACCAGCTTTGTTGGGTGACTTTTGAGAAATGCAATTTTGCTTGTACTTTCGATACTTAATCTGTGCAGTCAATCATATTTATACAGTTTTGAATTTTTTCCTTCAGGGAAAACATGCAACGTTGATTTTTAACCATCAGTTGGTTTATTTTATTCAGTTCTATAGTAATTAAACCTACAGGCAGGCCTGACTGCTTCAAACTTTCATAACTAATGTATTGTAATGTGCTTGATCACTTGGCAGATATCAATAGCCATCTGTTAATTATGATGAGGAAGGCTGTAGTTGGCAGTCATATTCATGTATTAAGACATTTTTTAATTGAATGATCCAGTACTATATTAGATCCAGTTCTGAGCATCATTTTTGTATCGTAGTTGAGACTGTGGTATTTAAGACAACATATAGTTTTGATAATTCAACCTATTTAATTGTGACTCTGTGGGGGTGTGGGTATTTTTAGAAGAGCCTGCCTTTCTAAAAGTAGAAACGTTCATCTCTTGTTTGAGTTGTTTTACTGCCCATGTATAAACATTTTTCTTTGGGAACTTTGTTACATAAATGTTTGTCTGCTTACACATGTGTCCTGCCCTTTGCAATCGAATTCCTGAACACAATATTTGACGTCATATTACCCGTAATAAACCTCCGTTTGAGTTTACCGATCACGCTAGTGAAGGACTTTAATTTTGAAACGACTTGCCCGTCATGCCGATTAAATTATGTCGTGGGATTCCTTCAACTTTCACGCGAACTATATTGAATGTGATATATTGCTTTTATATATTATATTCAGCGCGATAATTAGTCCGGCATATGTTTTTGCCAGACGCATGTACTTAATACTGCTGTTAAGTCGGCATTTTTCGGTAGTGCAATGCAGTGACTTTTGTCTTTGTAAATTGCACGCGCTTAACGGTTAAAGAGTAACGAACCTTCCATATCCTCGAGCCCATTACACGTGTTATCGCAAGGACCTTTGTCACAATGTCAGGACTGAATTATTAATTCGCGATTGTGGACGGACAGTCTACTAAAAAGTAAAGTCCTTGAAGTCGGTTGTTGTCAGGATGTTGCGCTACTGCCCCAGCAGACTTCTCCGCTCATTAGTAACACTGATGTGCGTTCATCTGCTCTCAGAAACGAATGGTGAGTCAGTGGAACGACCCGTGAACACAAATACCGCACTCATTCCAGGCTTTTTGCTATTAAAAATTGCTTTTTAATTAATTTGAAATGATTAAGTTGACCGCATATATGAATTTAAATCCCTTGCAATATCTTCCTGGTTAAATATTAGTGAAACGTCCACTGTTTATTCTCCAGCTGACTCTTGTGAAGGACATTGCGGTGAGAAAGTGACATGTTCCTGTCACCCGACACGCGAACGTTTGCCGGATTGTGGAGGTGTTAAGCAGTTTTGCGCGGACTTGTCCCCGCACTCCGGATCTCTTCTCGGAGGCGCGGACTTCAGAATTCTCAATTCAGCATTAGACATGAACGTGAATCTCACGTGCAGGTAGGACGGTCGCGTGCTCTGGGTTTCCGTGGATCAGTGTGAGTGACATCCACAGCTTTACTGAGCAGGTCATGTGCACTTAGCGCATCAGTCTGGATTAGGAATGTGCTATGCTTGTGCACATTTCACCCAGATTGCGACCTAATATGTTGTGTTAAAATGCAAAGTTCTAGAATATAACCTCAAATCTATTCACTGCGGTTATACAAACTAACAAATATACTTCAGTGGAATCTCCTTTAATGAAGGGTCTAGTTCAGTGTTTTTCTGCCACCACCACCTTTAAATCTGTCTGTGGGCAAAGTGTCAGTCTCCATGCTTAGAATCCTGCACTGGGTTCGGAATGAACAGATTAACTGGCCGAATCAGAGCGAGACCATGTTATAGTCCCCGATCTCAGTCCTCAAAAGACCCTCAGATGAACTCACAAAGTTTGTTGATTCCTATCCTGTTTAATTGCCTTGTTATTAAACAACACAACAATATTGATAGCTAGAATAATAAAATCGGTTTATCCTTCAACAGATCCATTCTGAATTTTTAGATGGAGTGAAGGAACAGTGGAAAGATTAAAGGAAGAACCTCGTTTGTTGGTTGACTGTCAGTTTGCCAACAAATTGCTGTCCTCTGCAGGTTTAAATCGGACACAGTGACACGGGGCTACGTGGACACAGGCGGTGTGGGTCACTGTGTGTCTCCCATGCTGTTTGAGACCGGCTGGATTCCATTTGATGTCTCCACAGATGGAGTAACCTACAGCATGGCAGGGAGTTGGCTCTCAGGTGAGGTGTCCGAGACCACGCCCACGGCCCCTCACCTCCTCTTATATAAGTGTGCACTGAGAAGGACTTTTATTTTAGCAGCTCCACTTTGTTTTATCTTTTGCAGAGGGGAGATTTTTCCTAAATCGTGTTCAGTGTTGAATGTATTTATTCATTTTCTCCTTATTCATGTCTGTTGTAAGCATGTGATTTTGTCATATTGATCAGTGCACCACAGCAAGCTGGCGGAGGAGTTTAAGGTCTCCCTGGTCAACGAGACGAAGTGGCAGTATTACGGCACACAGGACGTGGGTGGGGCTTTAGAGATGGTGTGGAACGCTTCACTAATAAATGCCAAGAGAGTTAACGTAGAACTGTGGGGCTACCAGGAGACAGGTGAGAAGATCAGAACTGAGATAGAAGTGCACTGAACCCAAGAGAAAAGCTCTAAAACACTACCGTGGTTTCAAAATGGAGGCGCTTCATGTTCTGTGCATAGATACAAGTGCCCTTATCTAAACACTACTCATCAACTAATTCTCAAGGCTTTTTCTCATATTGCTGGGTGCAGGTGGTACCCTGAGGTGAACAGAGCATGATGCTCTCAGGACTGGGGGATTACACACAGAACCAATAATCCTACAGATTAAAAGTCATTACATATGCTAATGTTTAAGACACATTTAGTGGTTCAAACTGGCTTTCCCAGCACTGTGTGTTAGAATGACCTCAAACTTTTGTGTTTAAAAAAAAAAAGGGTGTTTAATTTATTCTTGGGGAATGGAGGGTAAATCCAGGAAGGCAGAGTGGAAGCTACGAACCGAACGTGCACATACACACAGTCAGAGAGAACGCTAGCGGAGCAGGGAGCCTGGGACTCAGGATGTATGTCTGAAAAGCCCAGACCTGTAAAATATATAAAAATAATAAAGAAAGAAATATGTTTATTAAAAGTTATTCCATTTATCATCGTGTCTGCACTATTTCAGAAAGATTCTGTGTTTGGAATCATATTAGTATCTGATTTCCTATATTGGCAGATTGATTAGTGCACCAGACTAAGCTGAAGTAAACTTGGCATTGATCCAAACCGCAGGCGTCGGTGGTGCAGACGTTGTGTGTCTGTCTGCGTCAGACTTGAGTCAGTAGCACCAGTAGTTTTCATGTTGGTGTCACAGTAACTGGTTGATGGTGACGGAGTGTTTTGGGGCCACCGCTGGGCTCATCTTCCTCTACCAGGCATGCCGTACTCCGACACCTGGCAGGCGGACTGGAGGTATCTTTACTCCGTGGGAAGGGATGTGCCTAATAGCGGGAGCTTCAGGTTTGTGCCTGAGCTGTTGCAGACGCCGAGGTCTGACTGGGATGTTGGCAGCATACGCGTTTGCCCCAGCACTGAGCCTGACGGAGCCCGGTGAGAGCACACAGAGTGCAACCCAGTGTCACATGTCCTTCATCTGTCCTTCATCTCTACTGGGCATTTAAAAATGCTCATGTGATATCATATACTCACAGAAATCACTCAGTGTTGATTGATAGTTCACAGTGGTGTGTGTGTGCGTGCACATGCAGGAATGTGAACGCCCTGTGGAGTGGTGCCCATGCCCTGGCCTACAACCTGGATGAGGCCTTCCGGAAAGACCCTGCAGCCTGGGCCCTGGAAAAATGTCTGCGGTGGGATCAGGAAGAAAAGCGGATCGCCAGCTTCCTGTCGGAGATCACAGACTGCCCCTGCACACTGGCGCAGGCCCGAGCTGACACCGGCAGGTTCCACGTGAGTCCAAGCCGCACTCAGAGTGCTGAAACAGGTGTGTAGGTTAGTCTTAACCTACAGGTTAGTCTAGTCTCAGCTAGAGGAGGTACATCTGACCAGGTGCATGGGGTAACAGCTGTAATATTTGAGTGATAGAATGAATATTTAAATATTTCAAGCTGATACTTTAACTGGAATATTGATTACAAATCCGAAGTGCTGGAGTTCATTACAAGCTCTTACAGCTGAACAAGCATAGTGACTGTCCACATGTTTGTGTTGTGTGTTTGTGTGTTGTGTGGTGATGCTTTAGACCGACTATGGCTGTGACATTGAGAAAGGCAGTGTGTGTACATATCACCCAGGAGCAGTTCACTGTGTCAGAGCCATCCAGGCCAGGTGACACACACACACACACACTCACACTCTCTCACACACACACACACACACACACACTCTCACACACACACACACACTCACACTCACACACTCACACTCTCACTCACACACTCACACTCTCACACACACACTCACACTCTCACACACACATTCACACTCTCACACACACACACACACACACATTCACACTCACACACACACACACACACACACACACACACACACACACACAGACTGTAATGCTGTAACGAAATCGACAGACAGGACAGTGTACACGAACACCAGGAGAACACATCACAGGAACAAACAAAATGATGGGCTAATCAGGGTGAGGATGAGCACTAGATAAATAAGGGAACACAACGAAGCATGAAACAAGTATAAACAGGCCAGAAGAACAAGGAAGGGGAGTACACAGAACTGGGCTACTTAACGAGGGAAACAACAGCCAGGACTAAAATACAGGAAACAGATTTAAAAGTGAAACCAAACAACACTTGCATAACTGAACAAGGGGATTGAAACCTAAAAGGGAGCAAAGCGTTGAGGAAGGAGACTACAGCGGCCAGGAGAACAGAATAAACTTCACGAACATGAACTGGGAGGGCAATACAGACAGAGAGGGCAACGTAAACTGGAGTACTGATAGAATGGAACTAAAGAGATATAACTAAACAACGGGAGAAAGATGAGTGTAAACAGAAAGAGTAACTTGGGATGGAGAGAACAAGTACAGCGTAACCAGAAGTGAGCGAGTCAGAAAATGGGGTAGACAAATTCAGACAATGACCAGCAAACATGAAAGGCGAGGAACAAGGTTTAAATGGACCACAACTGAGGACAAATGGAACAGCTGGAGGTAAAGGGGCGGAGACAGGGAACCATGGAAACAGACGAAAGCTGGAAAACACGGGAAACGGGAGACGCTCCGGTCTGTGAGCGTGACGGAGACACACACACAAACACACACACACAAACACACACACACACAAATGCCATGTTGCCACTGTTGGGTCCCTGAGCAAGACCCTTAACCCTCAATTACTCAAACTGAACTCTGTCTTAATTGTAGCGTCAGATAAATAACTGGTTGTAACTGGTGTATAGAGAGGGCTTCTTCTCACAGCTCTGAGTTGTGTTTCTCCTGAAGCCCTGAGTATGGAGCTGGTCAGCAGTGTTGCTATGACCACACTGGGGCTCAGGTCCTCACCGGGGACTCCATCGGCGGAAGTACCCCCGACCGAGGGCACGACTGGGGAGCGCCGCCCTATAGAAGTCCCCCAAGGGTTCCGGGATTCTCCCACTGGAAGTATGACGTGATCACGTTCTACTACTGCTGTCTGTGGTCAGACAACTGCGACTACTACTTCAACCATCGACCCTCCAGCGACTGCAGGACGTACAAGCCTCCGAAATCTGGTGAGGTCCTGACACCCTCCCACTCCGGGCTGGACCAGGCCGGGCCTGACACAATACCTGATTTACTGTCACCCCAAACCCTTACAGAAGACAATCAGACATTTGGCTGGTTTGACTGGTTTAACTGGGAGAACTATAGCAGTATGCATACAGCTTGCACTGCTGAGGCACATAGCTTTTCTGCGTTCATATGTGGACGTTATTTTAAAGGCGCATTCTACCTACACTTACATGGATGACTAATGACGAGGTATAGACATATAAAACCATTAATTAATAAAAGAAAGACAACGTGATTCCTAAATGATTTTAACTATTTAATAGCACCGTTTCTGTATCACCTTCGTACTGGTATTGGCACGGTGACGCTAGAACTGGCACTCCGGCGTGATCCGTTCTATGTTTCTGTTGCAGCCTCCGTGCTTGGTGACCCCCACTTCCTCACATTTGACGGGGTGACGTACACCTTTAACGGGAAAGGTGAATATCTTCTGCTCCACTCGCTGACCCACGAGCTCACCGTGCAAGGCAGGACAGAACCCATGACGTCAGAGAACGGTAACGTGACCACGTATTTCACACGTTCACCACAAGTCCTGATCTCTGACCACAAGTCCTGAGCATTTGAGCTTCAAATGATGTTGGATATGGTTATATGGCTGTTCCTAGATCAGGTATCCGGTGCATCAGAAACTTGATCCATTTAGCTTTGGGCTTTTACGTTGAAGTAGCCAAACACTTCAACCAACCTTGCAGCCTAGCTATTCATATTAATGTCATATAGAAGCACTTTTACTGTTGTCACATATGTGTTCAAGTGGTTTTTGGTCATAGAATCATTTATTTAATAATAATATAGTTCATTATTTAAATGACAATATTTTTTTTTTTGAAGCTTGTTAATGGTCTCAAACAGGTGTTTGAATTAATCCAAACAATACAAAGGTATCTGCACAGTCAACATCTCTGCATAAGACCACACTTTCTGGGTTCCTCTGGTTTCCTCATCAACATTAGTGCAAATTGTGTACAAATTGAACGGTACAGTTAACGTCTAAAATGAGTGGAAATGAGCACCAAACTTTCACTGCCTACTGTGGAGGTGATATCCAGACCTTCAGTCGCCATGGCGACACCCCCAACTCTAAACCTAGGGCTCATCAAAAAATTTTCCCCATTAGTAAATACAACATTGTGGCGACTTTCTTGTGTGCTTATATTTCTTGAAGTATCATAACTTAATCATAAAGCATCATAATGAGCACGGCGCTTCCCCTTTAAGGATCTGTTATTATGGCGACCCGCCTCTCCTCGGTGGCTATGAGGGAGAATGGCTCTGATGTCATCGAGGTGCGCCTCTCTGATAGGCCGACTCACCTGCAGGTGCTGCTTAACCAGAAGGTGCTTAGCTTCTCTGAACAGAGCTGGATGGACCTGAAAGGTAAAGTCTTATCAAGTTTATCCAAACCTGAGCAAGAGTTCATTTGTTGGTTAAGAAATTGGTTTTTGCTGTTCTTTGTTTTTAGTCATTCTATGTTTGATTAATGGATAATTGATGCATAAAAAGTCTATCATTTTGCAGAATAGACTACAGTTGTTTTGATTATAGTAATAAACATATTCTGCCTCATTTCCAAAATTGATCTCATCTTTCAGCCTAAAGTGAGATCACAACTGTCTTCTTTATTTTATTAAATGTAGCCCAATACTTTCATCTCCACACATTTTAAAAAGTCAACAAATTTATGAAACAGCAATAACAGCCAGATAACGGGTACCTGCCTTCAGTTAATAGTGATTAGACCTAATGGGAATGGTTTTGTATTAGTCATGTACTTCCTCCATGGAAACAGATAAAATGCAGAATGTGTTTCATACCTCTTCTAGGTGCATTCGTTTTCTCATCAGATCCTCAGAATGTGACAGTGATGTTCCCATCGGGAGCAGGGGTCGAGGTCAGGGGCAGAGCGGAGGTCATGACCCTCACTGTCTTACTGCCCCAGGAGTTTAAGCACCACACACAGGGTCTGCTGGGTAACATGAATGATGACCCCGATGATGATTTGACCTCCAGAGATGGGGAGGTCACTTTCGCCAACAGCACTGCCCAGGACATTTTCACCTATGGGGCACGATGTGAGTCACAGTCAGAGAGTCACTGTGTACGCCGCAGCACGGCTCTGGTTAGCTAATATTAGCTTGATGCTGTTTTCTGTGAGGGACAACCGGTCAGCAGCCGAGATCCGCTCTGTTGCCCTCCGCTATCCGCTCTTCACTTCACTGTCTGCAGCTCTCCTTCATGAAGAATGATGTCACAGATGCACCTGCGCTGTGTTTTTGTGCCCCTCTGCTCGTGAGGATGAAGCCCCATTTAATTTTCATGGGCCAGACTTCATTGCGGATCTTCTGTAAAGAAATGCAGAGAAAGGCTATAGGTTAGCAAAGACGCGGACCATGATGAACCTTGCAGTGAAACACTCAGATCAGTTATGACTGACGTGGAGTTCTTTTCCTGTTATCTTCAGGGGCCTCATGGGGACTAACCTGTCTGAACTCTCTTTCTTCCAGGGGCCATTACCAATGAAATCTCCCTGTTCACCTATGACTCTGAGTTCCTCCTGAACGAGTACTACTTTGCTCCAAAGCACGATCCCACCTTCATCCCAAACTTCTCTGTGGGCAAAGATCCATCCGACCCGCTCCTGGAGCCTGTGTTGAAGATGTGTTCCGGAGTGGGAGCATCAATCTGTAAATACGACGCGCTAAGCACGCGATCTCTGGAGATGGGCAACATGACTCTGCTCTCACTCCGGAGCCATGCGGCCAGCGTTCAGGATCTCAGGCCGGGTAGGTATCCTTCAAAGAGCGCAGGAACATTCTAGAATGGCCCGTTGGAACTGAGCTGCAAGTAGAACCTTAGAGTGGCTCACGCATGGAACATTTCAGAACATCATTTATGACCTCACCCTTCTTCTCTCGAGGATTACATTTCAAGATTTCTA
>NC_137501.1:1052500-1077500 GCF_041902795.1 Electrophorus electricus
ACGTGTGTGTGTGTGTGTGTGAACAGGTGCGGTGCAGGGCATACGTGTGTGTGTGTGTGTGAACAGGTGCGGTGCAGGGCATACGTGTGTGTGTGTGTGAACAGGTGCGGTGCAGGGCATACGTGTGTGTGTGTGTGAACAGGTGCGGTGCAGGGCATACGTGTGTGTGTGTGTGAACAGGTGCGGTGCAGGGCATACGTGTGTGTGTGTGTGTGAACAGGTGCGGTGCAGGGCATACGTGTGTGTGTGTGTGAACAGGTGCGGTGCAGGGCATACGTGTGTGTGTGTGTGAACAGGTGCAGTGCAGGGCATACGTGTGTGTGTGTGTGAA
This sequence comes from Electrophorus electricus, assembly GCF_041902795.1. Classification (NCBI taxonomy): domain Eukaryota; kingdom Metazoa; phylum Chordata; class Actinopteri; order Gymnotiformes; family Gymnotidae; genus Electrophorus; species Electrophorus electricus. Next base: position 1,052,832 of record NC_137501.1, read on the forward strand.
CAGGTGCGGTGCAGGGCATACGTGTGTGTGTGTGTGTGAACAGGTGCGGTGCAGGGCATACGTGTGTGTGTGTGTGTGTGAACAGGTGCGGTGCAGGGCATACGTGTGTGTGTGTGTGTGTGAACAGGTGCGGTGCAGGGCATACGTGTGTGTGTGTGTGAACAGGTGCGGTGCAGGGCATACGTGTGTGTGTGTGTGTGAACAGGTGCGGTGCAGGGCATACGTGTGTGTGTGTGTGTGAACAGGTGCGGTGCAGGGCATACGTGTGTGTGTGGGTGAACAGGTGCGGTGCAGGGCATACGTGTGTGTGTGTGTGAACAGGTGCGGTGCAGGGCATACGTGTGTGTGTGTGTGTGAACAGGTGCGGTGCAGGGCATACGTGTGTGTGTGTGTGTGAACAGGTGCGGTGCAGGGCATACGTGTGTGTGTGTGTGTGTGAACAGGTGCGGTGCAGGGCATACGTGTGTGTGTGTGTGTGAACAGGTGCGGTGCAGGGCATACGTGTGTGTGTGTGTGAACAGGTGCGGTGCAGGGCATACGTGTGTGTGTGTGTGAACAGGTGCGGTGCAGGGCATACGTGTGTGTGTGTGTGTGAACAGGTGCGGTGTAGGGCATACGTATGTGTGTGTGTGAACAGGTGCGGTGTAGGGCATACGTATGTGTGTGTGTGAACAGGTGTGGTGCAGGGCATACGTGTGTGTGTGAACAGGTGTGGTGTAGGGCATACGTGTGTGTGTGTGTGTGTGTGAACAGGTGTGGTTTAGGGCATCCGTATGTGTGTGTGAACAGGTGTGGTTTAGGGCATACGTGTGTGTGTGTGTGTGTGTGTGTGTGTGTGTGAACAGGTGTGGTGTAGGGCATACGTGTGTGAACAGGTGTGGTTTAGGGCATACGTGTGTGTGAACAGGTTGGGAACCCATCCCCCAAACCACCCCCCCAGGATGCATTCCGTGCAGGGTCGGATGTCTTGTCTTCGTGTTCTTTATGCCCCGAGATGTTTAGTGTCATTAGAGTGGAAGTGTACTCTTTCCGCTCGGTACACATCTACAGGACATATCCTCTGCTCATCAGATCTGGAACGCCTCCACCAAACATGCACACAGTTAGTCTGGCCATGGCTGGGAAGGAGTCCTCTCTCCATGTCTCCTGCCTCTGTGGAATCTGTCTCAGAGAAAAGGAGAGAAAAACAGAACAGTGTCGTCTGAGACGATGTGTTGTTGGTGAAGGTTATGTTCTGTCCCTCCTCTCTTGAGAACGGCAACGACAAAAACCTTTTAGACATCAGGAGATTAAAGCAGTGTCAGTGGCACATAGATAAAAGCAGGTGGGCTCTCTGTGCTTCCAGCGCCCCCTAGGGGAGAGACAGCTGAAGTGAAAGCAAACATCTTTAGTCTTGATCTCTGCACTTTTGAAACACTTCAAGCTACATATGTATCAAACTCTCCCACTTGCTTTATTCCACCTCCTCCTTTCTCTCTGTTTTATCTTCTTTGTCTTCATTATTATGTCTTTTTTATCTTTCTCTTTATTTATCCATCACTCCTGTTTTCTTTGACTCTTTAGACCAGTCAGCTGTAGTCACTACTCTGGCCCCATGAGTCTGTAAAGGCCTCTGTTTGCCTTTACTGGTTCCTCCAGGCGGTGAGGTCTGTATGGCTGGTTCCTACAGGCGGTGAGGTCCATATGGCTGGTTCCTACAGGCAGTGAGGTCCGTATGGCTGGTTCCTTCATGTGTTGAGGTCCGTATGGCTGGTTCCTCCAGGTGTTGAGGTCCGTATGGCTGGTTCCTCCAGGTGTTGAGGTCTGTATGGCTGGTTCCTCCAGGTGGTGAGGTCCGTATGGCTGGTTCCCCCAGGCGGTGAGGTCCGTATGGCTGGTTCCCCCAGGCGGTGAGGTCCGTATGCCTGGTTCCCCCAGGCGGTGAGGTCCGTATGCCTGGTTCCTTCAGGCGGTGAGGTCCGTATGGCTGGTTCCTCCACGTGTTGAGGTCCGTATGGCTGGTTCCTCCAGGCGGTGAGGTCCATATGTCTGGTTCTAGACATGTTTAAACATATTTCTCTCCCACTCATTCTTCTTGTCCTCCTATCTCTCTCCTCTCTCTCTACCTCCATCTCTTTAGAAGTACTCCTCTCTCTGACTATATTTTTGTCTCTCACTGCCTCTCTCAGTATTTATCTCTCTCCTTCTCTCTCTGGCCTGATAGCGGTTCTGCTGGAGTGGTTAAGCCCACGTTGCTGTGAAATGCTTTTGCAGTGTTCTGGCTTAGACGCGCTTTCTGAGGCGATGAGGGAGACGGAGAAAGTGATACAGATTGTTTTATCTCTCTTTTGGAAGAGGAGTGGAGGGATGGTGTGATTTAATCTTTAAACATGTTTAGTGCAGCCTGCTGTGTGTATGCGAGTGCACGTGTGCAGTAGTTCTATTTCAGGTGAAGTAAACCAAGTTCTTGTCTGGCAGATCTCGATAAATTCAGGACACCCTATCTGAGTTCCTCTACAGCCTTTACTCACTCTCTGGCTCTCAAGGTCAGTTTGGGGAAAATGTCTGGAATTTTCTCAGCTGTGTTATCTTCCGGAGACACTGTCCCAGGCTCTTCTATCCTGCGCCATTTGCTTGAGTGTTTAAAAGTGGATTTCACAGTGTGCCTTCATGGCCAGGACAATGAAAAGAATAAACGCTGTGCGTGTATATATAAGGACACCCCTCACACACACTTTAAAAGGTCATCTAGGGGTGAAAAAATGACCCCATGTTAGTTTAATAAAACAGGAAGTTAAGCAAAAGATTCACAACATGAGAGGAGGATGAGGAAGGGATGAATGGATGAAGTGATGAAGGATGAAAGTGACAGCGAAAGCATACTGAGAGCTGAACCAGCCAAATGTCTTCCCTTACTGTGGAACACACACACACACATCCATATGAGTCAGAGAGAGAGAGAGAGAGAGAGAGAGAGAGAGAGAGAGAGAGAGAGAGAGAGAGAGAGAAGGAGAGTGAGGAACGGGGACAGGAACAGGAACGAGCGGGACTCCCTCCCTCCACGACCAGAGCGGAGGGTCGGGGTGGGTGGAGTTATGCTGGTGTCCCTCCCACTCACACGACACACAGGGCTGCAGTGTTGAGTAGAAGATCTGGGCCAGATGTTATGTCTTCATTGTGTTAAATATTCATGGACAGGTTTCTCTTCACATGTTCCGGCTTCTTTTTGGAAGCTGTAGTCAGAGCACAGGGTCAGCCATTCTACAGCACCCTGGAGCTGAGAGGGTTAACGGGGGCTATAGGGCAGATCTGGGATTTGAACCCACAACCACCTGCCGGGTGGACCAAAGTGTTATTAGTCTGGGTGGTAGAGGAGCTGTTGAGTGTTGCAGTGTTAAAATGTAATGGTGGAGGCACTCGCATGTTTCAAGAACCATGCACGCACACATGCTTTCATATTCATACATTGGAAACTGCAGTACCTGACCTGCAGGAAACTTCAAGAGGTGTGTGTGTGTGTGTGTATGTATGTATATGCATGCGTGAGTGTAAATGTTTGTATGTGTGTGTGTGTGTGGTTGGTGCATTAGACTGTGTGGTGTATCTTTTCTAAGGTTTATGAACTTTCAAAGCAAATGTTTCCACAGACTTCTAATATTTAAAAACCTTTCGCTTTTCCTGTCTGTCTTCCCAGACCCTCCAAGTCTGGGAAATCTCCCTTCTGGCTCCAGACAAGTGTTGGATTGTTTGGTCTCTTTACAGATGATAGTTTGGCCATTGCTCTGGGCACCATTGGGGCAATACTCGCTGTGGTTGCTATGGTGACGTCCATTGTTGTTTACAGTAAGAACCAGAAAAGGTGAGTATAAATGTTTTAATTGTTTTTTTCATGCTTGTGTTTATATCAGTAAATTTTCATTTTGTACATATTCTGGAAATTTGGTGCAGACTATTATAATGGTACTGGTACTAAATTATAGTCTGAAGAGCAAGAGAAAAATGATCTTAGTGAGAAAGTGAAGGAAATCTGCTGTTATTCGTAATTGATCCACATGATTCATTCACAGAGCGTGTTCAGGAATATTAGTGTGATCAAGTCACTTGGTGATAAAATGTGATGCTAGTGTATACAGCCCTGTAGGTGAACTCGTAAACCTGGAGAGGAAACATGACATATAACCTACACCTGGAGGTTCAGAGAACCTGTTTAATGTGTCCAAGACCACACCTCTCCTCAGGCATGCACTCACATGCACATACACACACCCCCCCACACACATATACACACACATACACATCCCTACACATACATACATGCATTTATTATTTAGTAAGGTTTCTGAATGCTTATATAGTATAACAGACAAAAACATGCACACGTGCACACACACAGACACACATATATATATCTCCACCTTATCAATATGAGCGCATATCTCTGACCTTAGTAGTGGCTACCAAAATAATACAATACAGTTCTCAATGAGAACATTGCAAAATAGGTCAGCTGTGTTGTTTTGTCCAGATATTCCAGGTACGCATTAAACTTTAGTCCTTCTCTTTTTGTTAGAAAAGCATTATTAAACTTTCTCAAATGCTCATTTATTCTTAAGCAGCATGTGTGTTTTGCATATGGACAATTGTAGTTTTACTTTATATAGTTAAACAGCATAGCATCCCTAGCTAGCTAAATTAGTAAACATTAGTTCACTAAAGTAATGTTATGTTGCTTCACACATGTACAGTATATCCATTATAAATATGAAATCAGACACTTAAGACATCTTTCAGTTTTGCTGAAATATGTTTTGATTACATTGTTTGGGGATCCTTACTGGAGATCTTTACCTCCAGACAAGTTACACTTGAAAGTTTCACCAGTTCTGGTCATTTCACAGTCATCAGTTTTAACCAGGTTTTCAGGTGAGGTTTTTTTTTATTTTGTTTTTTGTTTTTTTTTCCCCCTCCAGTGTTATTTGTTTTTGAGTTAAAAGAACACATACATTCAAACTTCTGTTGTTATACTTATAACAAAGCTTTTAAAATCAGCCCATACACACACATGCATCCATGCGCGCACACACACACCTTTCAGACGCAGTAAACACATGAGTACATCAGAGACAGACGGTAGGAGGGCAGAACTGGGGTTTGGGTTTGTTTCTGATATCATTTGCCCATTTGTGTGTGTGTGTGTGTGTCTGTCTGTCTGTATGAGAGGAGCAGGGCTAATTTTTGTGTGTGTGAGGTTGTGTGAGCTTATGTGTGTACTTGTATACAATTGTATACAGTTACCATTATCGTCTTGTGTGTACATGTGTGCACACGTGTGTACCTGTGTCATATCTGTCTATCCTAGAAGCCCTGGTACTTTCCAGGTATTGGATTTCCCAGCATGCCCTAGCAAGCCCAGCTCCTCCTTACCACAGCAGAGTAAAGCTATTAACACACACACACACACACACAGCTGTGTTATTATGGTTTCTCATTCTGCCCCTATCGTACATCAAAGTTCCACTGCAGGCCTTGTTGAGGGTCTGGGAAGAAACCGACGACCCCCCGTATGATCTCAGACCTGCCCTGGCTCCTCAAACCGCTCCAATCATGCTCGCGTTTGACACGGCTGGGCATGAGCTTCCCGTTCCAGTCGTCCGTGTCAGCGTAACTGAGGCCAGTTTTCTGTTACCTGATACTCTAAACACAGTTAGTGTCTGGTTATGGGAGGCTGCATAAGAACTGGAAGAATTTGAATATTTGTTGGTTGGTTGGATATGAGTTTAAGGTCAGCCATCATGGGGGCTAAAGTCTGGATTAACCCAGTCTGAAGGTGGAGTGCTTTGAAGCCGTACAGTTCGTGCTTTATCTTGGATGGCAGATTGTGGATTTTTCTCTCTTAACGTTCAGTGTGGTTGTTGCGCCCGAGATGCTTTCAATCCTGTCCATATGACAGCAGACCTGTTTTATTGCTGTACCCGCGTAGAGTAAGCTGACGCTGGTCTGTTTTAAGGGCAATTTCACTGACTCATCCCATCTCCTAGGACCCATTGATAAGTGTGCAATGGCAGACTGACACCCATCTGTAGCCATGCATGATTGGCCAGACTCCCTCCAATGCCCGTCCTCTAGCCCTGTCCTGATTGGTCAGTTTCTCAACACAGGATGACTGCTAATGGGACAGTATTTAGGTGGTGGACCTTTTCCAGCACAGCAGTGATGTTGGCGTGATAGTAGCATTAAAATGGCATGATGGTGGTGTCAGCACTAGTGTGAGAGGTGCTTGAGATTTTGCCCCCAAAAGCAGGTCTATGCTGAGAATGTTCTAGAAGATGTCTTAATTGAATGGAGGTATCATAGCAGGTTCAACTCGATCTCTGCGCCCACACAGTCATCGGTGATGATGATCAATCGGTGATTGATCTTTCTGTTTATTTTTCTTCTCAGGGAAGGAATGAAGGAAACAGAAGACCAAGTCATTTCTGAGCCGAACGTGGCAAACCTCTGAAGCTCTCCCAGGGCGAACATGTTTCCCCAGTGCATCCCTGTGCCTTTACATAATGACAAACTCAACTGAGAATACAAACCTGCCTGATTATGTGCAGATTACAAGAGCAACACAATGATCGTTAATACATTGGTTTTCACTTTGTTTTATGAATTAACTTTTTTTTTTTTCTAAGATTTACCAAAAGTTTTTCTTTACATCGTTGGTTGTTGCTAGTTGCTATCAGTTTTGAGGTGCCCCACTGAGTGCTTGTGGACTGTCTTACATGGAGTGCACCGGCATAGCTGGGAATCAAACCGCTTTTGTGTTCTTGGTAGTCTGTCAGGGGCAGTAACTTCAACGCTGGGTGTAGATCAACTCTGAATAGACTCGAGTTCCTTGTACTTAAGCCGGTATAACAAAACGTTCTAGATTCCATTTGGAAATCCATGATGGAATTCTTAAAAAAAACAAAAACATGGCAGACTAATTGTCTGAAAAGGTCTCATTGGTTTCCTTGTTTGCAAACAGCAGCTAGAGGAATATTCAGAGTGTGTCTGGAAAATGTGCCAACTAACATTGTGTTTTGCCCTCAGTTTGATTCAGACAGTGCTGTGAAATCCAGTGAAGTCCAGTACACGCACATTACATGGACTGTGTTGATTAGATTTAAATGAACCAATAAACTATTGTAAAACTCTTTCAACTGTTTCCCCTCTTCTTACATTCAGCCTCCTTTACTTGTGCAACTGCAATCTTATGGGCCCTATAGGAAATGGTGTGTGTGTGGGTGTGTGTGTGTGTGTGTGTGTGTGTGTGTGTGTGTGTGTGTGTGTGTGTGTGTGTGTGTGTGTGTGTGTGTGTGTGTGTGTGTGTGTGTGTGTGTGTGTGTAATTTGCTTGTTTACTTGTTTTAGGTCCAAATTTAGTCAGTGCTCTTAAGGAATGGAACTCCAACCCCTCTCAAGTTGAGAATACAGCTAACGGGTTAAACGTGACGTAACACCATTTTTTCTGTACTCGCTAAAATCTACTTCAATATATAGAGTTCCAGTCCAGATTTGTGGCTCTGGCATGTTCCATGGACAGAAGAATGAAACCACTCCTGGCTTCTGACATAAGCGTCCAGTTTATGACGATTGTTTGATTCAGTCAGCTGCTGGCATTTTTGTTTTCTCTAATGAGCTCTGCTTTGTGCTGGGATTTACTGCCAATCTTCAGCGCTACCACCTGTACACCTCAAACCTCATAAAAGTGCCACAACACACCCTGAGAAAGAGGTCAGAGAGGACAGAGGTCAGAGAGGCATCACACATGGCTGCCCACAGTACTGGACTGAAGAAGGGCCATAGCAGTGACTAATGCTAGCACTTATTGTAGGGTTTTGTTTATTGTTTACTATACTGATGTTGACTGCTCCTATGTTGACTAACTCTAGTACTTATTGTTTATTACACTGATTGTTGTCTGTTATAGAGTTTATATGTATTTTATACTTCTAGGCATCAGCACTGATCCCTGTATTCTACAGTATTCTAGTTCATTGGTATCTTGGACTCTGACCTACTGTACTGTACTAGGATGTATCTATGAGGAAATGACAAAGCACTTTTGTGAGTCACTCTGGATTAGAGAGTGATAAATGCCGTAAATGTCACTGTATATGGCTGCTAAGAAGACTAAAAGGACCAAAGAGAAGATGGTGTTTGTCTGCAGAGCGACTGGTGGGACTGGTCTGTGCAGTCTTAACGCCTGGCTCACACTACTGGGTAATGCGGCTAATTTTCAAAAGACGCTTTGTTCCTCTTTTCCATATGAAGGTGATCTTCAACAATGATCTTCCCAGATTATCCTGCAGTGTGGGGTGTCTGTAGTCCAATCTTTACTTATCCGGTCTAATCCCAGTCCTGTCCTGATTGAATCGCAAATATTAAATTTTGAATATTTAGGACTCGGTGTCTTGCAGTGTAGGACGGACACAGATTCTCTGGTGTGATGTGGGATGAAAGATCATCCACTAACGTAAGATGAGCTGTGTGGAACATGTCAGCGCGTACAGAGGTGGCATGGCAGCTAAATCCAGACCTGAGTCGAGCAGGGAGATGTAGGATTAACTGAGTTGTGTGAACAATGTGAACGTAAAATATGTGTAAAACAAACCATAACAGGAGCCACATTGACAGGAGTCAGGCAGAAGATGGGACAGTCAGCTGACATGTTTGTTTTAGAGCTGAAGTCGTGATGAAGCTGTTAGTGAGACACTCCTTCGAGGGTACATGTGATTGGACGTATGTGTGAATGGATGTTCGGGCATTTGGACGTACATGTGATTGGATGTTTGTGTGATTAGATGTAAAGAAACTTTGGTTCCTTCTCTTGCGGTGTGAGAGGCTCCCACAGTTGTGTCTCTAGAGAGGTGAGACCCTTCACATGGAGATGCGTGACGGAGCGCCCTCTAGGGGACCAACGATGACGTGCTCTCTAGAGCAAGACAATTCAATCATGAGACGTGATGAGTGGCCTTCTAGTGAAGAAGACCTCATGCAGTGATGTGCCCTTGACCCTCTGCTCTTCCAGTAGTAAAAGGTGTCAGGATGAAGGCTCCAACTCCCACACACCGTCCTGTCCAGTAGAGAGAATACGGTGCAGGGCTGTACAGGGTAGTCCTGCAGGAACCCATCATGAAGTTCCCATAGGTGCATCTCCAGTGGCCCCAGCATGATGCACTGCAGTAGAGGCTGTCCATACATGCGTGGGAGTGTGGAGAGATTTCCCAGTGGACGTCCCTCCAGTGGGGAACGTGATGGAACTTGAAGTGTGTCTCTCACAATGGGACAAACCTCATGTTCCCTACAGGTGCCTGTTCTGATGAAAAGAAAACACATGAAATGTCCTTGCAATGGAGAGAAATAAAAGCCAATGAATGAGAATGAGAAACAGTGCCCTACAGTTTCCCTTACCACATGCCCTCTAGGCCAGACTTTCCCAAAGTGGGTGTCATGGGCGCTGTCGGGACCCCATGTCATGCAGTAGGGGCCCTTTTCATTTCTTCGCCCCGAGTCTGCCACCGGAGGGCACCATTCTGTGCTGAGAGCTGGCAGAAGCAAAGCATCTAGAGTAGAGTATGTGTGTGTGAGAAATATAGAAAGACAGAGCGGGAAAAAGTGGGTATACTTTTGCCAGCTGTGCAATGCTGTATCCATTACCAATTCTGAGGATACAAAAACCCTTCATAGAGTGTGTGTGTGTGTGTGTGTGTGTGTGCTCGTGCGGGTGTAAATATCGCAGAGAATTCTCATTCACAGATGTTCCTCATGTACATGCTCAGTGCTTGATTAAGAGTGATGAAGTCCAACCATGTTATCTAGGAGCGTTTCTACGCATGTAGATAAGTGTGGTTTATTTTTTTAAAACCTTTTTTCTGCTCTACTGGTACAAATTTCAGTTTCTTCATGTGTCAGTCTGTGTTTAGGGGAAAACCACCAGAGCAGATCGCTAAATCTTCTTCAGACTTACTGCAACTCTGATAAATAAGCCCAAGATGAAAGCAGAAGTTTTTCATCTCCGTGTGGGAGCTCGCTCGTCTCTGTGCCAGGCTGTTTGCTCCTGCTTATATCAACGCGGCTCAGTTTAATTAGCTGAACTCCACACAAACGCCGTGCTACGGCATGTGCCGCTCTTCTAGAATGTTGTTTCCCGGCGGGAATTTTCCCATTAAATCACTTCTTTATTTGGTTAAACTGTGAGATTACAGCAGAGCTTGTTGGCGTGGCTTCAGCAGGGTCTTTGTTTCAGAGACGATCACCTCTTTCAGGTGTGTCACAGCTGTGCAGGTGTTCTGTCTTTGATGTTTTTTTTTTTATTTGGAAGTAGGATAATTTGTGGTATAATCTTTCACTTTTGCAAATATGGTATGAAGTCAGTGAAGTTTATACGATTCTTTTTTGATGTATATAGCAACGACGTTAGCAAAGTCAGAGAAAAAGAACTGGTCACACTCAGAACTTTACAACTCCATGGAATTAATGTTATGATTTGAACATCTACTTGTTCTAATATAAAACTGGTTCCTCTTGCTAGAACGGCAGAAGCACTTTGCTTCCGAAGCTGATGAAGGACCTGTCTGAAATGTCCTGTTCTCTGGAAACCTTGTCTACATTCTGTGTGTATATATATATATATATATATATATATATATATATATATATATAAATCTTTTTTTTTTTTGTTGTTTAGAAGTTTTTAGTAATAATTCAACAGCGCCCACACTCGTGTGTTAGTAGTGTATAAACATTAAACCTAATGTCCTTTTACAATGAAAACCCAAAACGTATAATTTGTCTTGTTTGCATAATTCAATTTTTATCCTAGTTGACATTTTTATCTTTCCTTTCTCTGAACGCATAAAATATCTCCAACTGCATATACATCATTGATCATATACATCATCATTGATCATATACGTCATCGTTGATCATATACATCATTGTTGATCATATACGTCATCACAGGCTTATACAGGCTATTTGATGATATAAAAACTTATAGTTTTATTTTCTGTTACTTGTTTTTGGGTTCCATAGGGAATATGAGGTGCAGGTGGACATAAAGTGGTTTCAGATCCAAGGAAAATGCTGTTTCTTTAAACCAAGCAGTGGAAGTGATCTAACACAAGAATCTCAGTTACACAACTTAAAGTCCTCAGCTGAGCTGAGTGAGCCAGAGACAGAGAAGGAGAGAGAGATGATGTTAGCACTTTTACCATGAATTACAATTCATGCCAATAAAGCAATTTGAATTAGAATTTGAGAGAGAGCAGAAAGAGAGGGAGAGAGAGAGAGGGAGAGAGAGAGAGGGAGAGGGAGGAAGGGAGAGAGAGGGAGGGAGAGAAGGAGAGAGAGAGAGGGAGAGAGAGAGAGGGAGAGGGAGGGAGGGAGGAAGGGAGAGAGAGGGAGATGTTAAAATGTTGCATTGCTACACAGATATTCTCGATACAGGTAACATTTCAGGAAGCTTTTTTTTCTCATGGCCATTGTAACAAACTCTGTTACAACTCCATGGAAATGAGAAGTGTGTTGCCTGTAGGCAGAGTCCAGACACACTCCAGCAGTGTGATGTGTGCAGAAAACATCACAGAGCTCCAGCAAACACACTCCTCTGATCCCTTTTACCGTAACGCCATAAATAACAAATACAGAACAAAAGAACATTATTTACAAAACAATTTAATGAATGACTATTAATAAAAAATATTGACCAACTTTTACAATTTCTGGAATAGCTTGCTCTTTCTTTCCTTCACATTTCTCATTGCTAGCCATGCTTCAAGTCAACATGTCATCTCTAGTTTCATAATTCAGTTAGGGCTTCGTCGTCGTCTTCTTCTTCGTACCAGCATACTTCCTCCTCATCGACTATGCTGCCTCATCCCTGCATTTTGTCACATGGTTTCTTGTCCCTTGGCTACCCAGAGCCAAAACTCACAGGCCTCCTCACAGACACTTTTTGGTTGTTCCGCGTGAGCAACATCTGTGCAGGCTGCGTTTACGGCTGTGCTGCTCCAGCTCTCTACGGGTCTCTCTGAAAGAGAGCGCGCTGCTTTGATCTTTGTTCTGGATTTACAACCCACATTAAGAAACCAATCTGTTGGCATTAGTCTGCCTCGGACGTGCACTGTATCTCCAGCCTGTTAAACACATTAAGAGTCAGCAGACGATGGTGGTTTAAAGGTGTTTATACATGAAAGTTGATTGTCTCAACTGATGTGGGTCGCTTTGCCCTCCAAAAATCCCCCACTTAATCTGGGAGAACTTTGTTCTTATCTATACACATAATGGCTTTGACCCTGCACATGATTGCACTTAATGGTCTGCTTAAGGAATGCTGATCTGCTGGGTGAGCGAGAGGGAGCTCAGACATATCCCCACTGTAACCTTTAACTCTGGGTTTCCCCGTTTCTTTAATCCCAGAGAGGTTTCAGAGACAGAGATGTCTTCAGCTGCAGCTGCGCTCAGATTTCTGATATATAAAGTGATTAGTGTATCAGCAGTAGTGTGTCTTACCCGGCAGTTCCTGCTGGCCACACAAGCACAGGAGATGGACGCTAATCCAACAATGATTTCAGATAAGATTAGCATTCGAAACATTATCAGATTAATCAATTTACGTCTCAGCAAAACACTTTAAACCTGTACAATTCTATTAGGAAGTTGCTGTGATTATGTTGTTGTTGTTTACTATTATGTTGGTGTGAGAGCACGATCGTCCCCTTTTGTAAGCCATCGTTTGTCAGTGGACTGCAGACAGCACTTTGGCTGCACACATGCGTCTGTTAGGCATTCAAAGCAAAGTTCTGCAGAGCGACTGTGGTGCACCATGACGGAGGAAAGTGGAGAAACCACAGCTGGCAGGCACTGCTATCTTCTGTGGTTTCCACCAAGGACTAAGAACAGGCTACTGTCAGAGTCAAAGTAGTGGATTGCATTCTCTGTCTCTCTCTCTCTCTGTCACACACACACACTCCCTCTCTCATTCACCAGTGTTTCTGTGTTGTGTGTTGCCTCCAGAGTTGGCATGGTAACGGATTCAGAATGTCGTGAATAGAGAGGTCAGTGCTGATTGGCTGTGGGGAGTGCAGTCAAAATACATATGCACAAGTTCTGTCTCTGGCTCCGACATGAGGAGACGTGATTTGCACAGCAGCGAGACATGAGGAGACATGAGATGTCTGTGAGCTTTACACGGCAACGTAACTCTCTTCAGGCATCTCTGTAGAGTGGAATCTCTTTCCGTTAGTGGGGAAACGGAAAACACACAAAATGGTGCTAAATCCAACACTTTTAGTGCTGTATTCTCCTTCATCCTCTCCCTCTCTCCTTCCCTTCATTTCTGTCCTTTTCTCCTCTGCCTCTCTGCTTCCGTGCCCCACGTCACCCACCATGGTCCGTACATGTAGCTTCATGTGATCCTTTTTTTGCCTCACATGCTGTTTTTCCTGGAATGGAGACAGGAGGACATTCGTCAGGGAATGTTTTGTGGTCGTGACTTTTTATTTAAAGACATCTGTCTGAAGTGGAATGAGAAAGAAAGTGAGAGAGAGAGAGTGGGATGGCCACTGAACCAACGTTGTCTAACAGCTGAAAGCCCTCAGCTCTCTCCTGCATATAACCCAGGTTCACTTACTCCAAGAGATTCCAGATGGCACGAGGCCTTTTAGTGCCTTGGTTTTATAACACACAGTAAAGGCCTCGTACTTTCTGTAAGAACAAAGTGAATTCTGATGTTAGCCGTCCGCGTTCCCGGGAAGCCCTGACACATCTGCAGGAAGCATGCCGGGGCCAGCTCACGACCAGCGCCGCCCCACTGCATGGCTTTGACGTGAATGTATCAAGACTGATACTGATTGCAACTGACTACTGTGGGTTACAACATAACAGCCACCTGTTACAAAACAAAAAGGCCACAGGAGACTTTGCCTGTTTTTTTTCTCATTCCAAGCGTAGGAATGTAGTCCATTTCGTATAACAGACATCTCACATGAGCCTCTTTGCTCTTCTTATTTAACTGATCAATATTTAACCATTTAACCAAATGTGTCGTTTTGCCACCCGAGCGTGTCCGGACAGGACATGTTACGGCACAGAGAACATCAGCAGCGCCTTACTGAGGGATACTGCAGCAGATCTTACTGGTCAGATTTAGAAACTTCTGGTTCAGAGTCCAGTCAGCAAGCCGAACCGGCTCTTCCTCTCCTGATTGGCTGTTCACTGCTCTCAGGCTCGCTGAGTCTGGTTCGTCCCGAGCAGAGATCCTTCCTGTTCCTCGCATTTCAGGAGTTTAAGAGGACATGGTGAAATCACCATGAGGACAGTGACGACGATGACGACAGTGATGTTTCTGCTAGCAGCAGCTGGGTTTGGACTGCTGTTCAACTCTGGAGGTGATGTAGGGTCACATATCCACCTGTGTACTCACAGCCCATGTACCTGGAAATGCGGTTTGTGCCACAGCGTTCGGTAGCGAGCGTCAGGAATGCCCCCTGGCTGGACCAGTGGCCGCTCACAAAGGCTTCAAAGACAGCTGCCAGTAAGTCCGTTGCCCCTGGTGATGGCATCTGTCATGCCACAAACCTGTTTATCTCACGGGAAACTCAGCCCAGGCAGAAGGAACTCTCACGATCGCTGGGAAGACCTTTCTGTCCCACACCCACATCTGTCCTCCTTCCAATAAACAATCAAAACATGTGTGAACATGAAACAAGATTTAATGCAGTCATAAAATTAATACCTGACTGAAGGCTATGGTTTGAATGTTCACTCCAAATGTCATGGTATAATAGTTGATAGTTTTCTATAAGACTGACGAACATGCACATCTGATATTTGTAAATAAATCTTCAAGGCGTAGAGCGTGTTTTCAGGCTGGTTCTCACACACATCTGTTAGGGGTCTGGACTCAAGACTTATCAGATTGTAAAGCTATATGAGTAAGTTGAGTTTAACTATGTTGTGCCAAACTAAACTGAACTGGACTGAACTCTACTGACCTGGTTTGAACTGAACAGTAGTGGATTCCAGTGCAGAGGCTGGGCCATGGGTAGGTTCAGTAGCTGCTGACAGATCCAGGATCCAGGATCCAGGATCCAGGATCCTCTCAGCAGAACAGGCTCGGGGAGTGTCATGGTGTGTGTGCCCGAGGTGAAGACGTGCTGCTCTCTCGCAGACGGCTCAGGTGAGGACGAGGAGGAAGAGGAGGAGACAGGTGTGAACGCTCGCCGCAGGGGAGCTGTCAGCCGTTTCAAGTCCTTACAGAGGAGAGCTGCTCACTACACCATGTGTAACACAATTTAATTAAGGGCCGCAGAAAGCAGGAGGGTGAGAGTGTGTGCCTGTGCCTGTGCGTGTGTGTGCGCGCACATAGTGGTCTGTACAGATGGTCTGGATGTTCGCGTTTATCTTTTGCTTTGACTGGATAGAAAAGGAGGAGAAAATATACACATTTGTTCACAATCAGTAGTAGCAGGCCTGAGGAAACAGAGAGAGAGAGCGAGAGACTGAGAGACAGACAGAAAGAAAGAGTGGCAGACAGACAAAGACCTGAGAAACAACCGTGTGTGTGTGTGTGTGTGTGTGTGTGTGTGTGTGTGGGTGGAGGTTATCTGGCCCACTGCCGATGCAAAGATTAGCCTGCCACCCAGAGCCTGAGTCTGTCTGTCCAACGTTTCCTTGGCTGGAGTTCTGTTTTCTAGCCTTCAGTAGGTGCAGTGCAAGGTGTGCTGAGGTGAAGTGTGGTGTTGTGTGGTGTGGTGAGGTGTTGTGAGGTGTACCTCAAATTAAACGAGTCAGGACACTTTATTACAGCTTAATACCTGTAACAATCTCAACATTATTTCACTATTGCATTGTTTGCATATTTGCAGTCTGCTTTCTCTTCAGGCTTTATTTGATTTTAAGTATTTTTTCAATGTCTAAATATTTGTCTCGTTCTTTTAATATTTATTTACATGTCTTTTATCCGTGGTTTGTTTACTATAACAGTTGTGGTAAAGTACTGAAAACCTGACATATGAAAGATCTATATAATCAAGAACAAATGCGCGAGACTTTTATTTTCTCCTCGCACGTGTAAGGCATTATAGGGGCTAATTCTCACGTTTAATTCTAAGAAAGCACGCGATCCACGAGGCTTCTCCCACCTGCACCTTACATCTGCGGTATATTCTATTAGTAACGTGCAGGTACACACCTGAGAACTGCGTGATCCCAGATCAGGCCGCAGGTGATGCACGAAGACATCGTGGTAAGCAAACATGTTTGTAGTCCGCGTGTGTACTTACGTGCGCGCGTAGGCCAACGTTGTTCAGACACTGTTCAAGTCTTTTGGGTTTTTAACAGTTCCACACCTGGGGTACTTCGACTGAACAGTGAGTTTAGCGATCGTTTGTTTTTTTTATGTGTACAGTACTCTAAATATCCACCAATCAAACTCGTCCGTCCTGAGCCAGAACTGCAATTTAGTTGATTGTGGTGAAAATTGAGTTTTATGCCTTACGGCGCGTGGTACGTCTCATGTTTTACAGTGTCAGTCATATCCAAACGAAAACATTTCGACCCTTAAAATGGCACAAGGCAATGTCTGTTATTTTAACTCAGCGATGGGCCAGTCTGTACGGGGCTGGGAGCAGGTCCACGTTAATATCCGGTTGCTGAGATCACTGAAGGCGCAGGCTAGCTGCTGTTTACAGCGTGCTGCAGGGTGTTATAATTAGATGCTGCCAGCAGAGGGAGACATTGGGCACCGCTGTCTGCTCGTTGTAATGTGTGTAAAGTGACATGACGCCAGTTTCAGGAGAAAAACAAGTAACAACGCACTATGGAAAAATCATATGTGATTTTGTGCACATATGACAACTTTTTGTGGTTTATTTGTTTGTGCTTTGATTTCTTTCTCTTTTTTGGCTTATTTGTTTATTTGTTGTGTAACATATTTCCATGTTTCTCAGAACGAGTCGATTGTTTACAGCACAGCCTACACGATCCTAAAGATCACTGGAAATTAGATATGAATGAGTTAATGAGTTAATGAATGAAGTAATCCTTACATAGCACCTATAAAGAAATCCAAGGTCGCTGTACAGTTAAAACACAGCTTTACATCCAAGATTTAGCCATCATACTAACTTTACGCATCACACTAACTTTCCGTCGTCAGTCTTTCAGATAATCGTAAAGATGGATAGCTGTTATAATTGGGCTACGGAACAGTGCTAGGTGGTTATTACTATATTACAATCCTCCATAGAAGGTTAGAATACCACGCGCAGCGTGCAATAACTCTTTACAACTGTGTAATTATAAATCTGGATAAAGTTTATTTCACTAGCAGACGAGATTTATTCGTAGGCCTATTCTATGCCACACTGTAAGATAAAAAATACGAACAAGGAAACGCCTTTAAACACACGCGCTGATCATTAATACACAAAGCTACTGAGTTTCCAAAAACGTGCAGAGCGCGCCAGGCGTGTTCCGCGCCCGATGGTGCAGGTTGAATCTATTGCCCCGGTTTCCTGTCACATGATTGGAAATAGGATCCCTGCTTCTCACTATCTTCTGTGTCTGGGCAGCGCGGATGTGCCTTGAAGTTCAGACGTTCTTAACGCCGGCGCGCGCCAAGATTTCGCTACAACTACTTGCCGCGTGAGCTCGGCTGACTGTTCTCGAGACGCTTCACCTGCGTTCCATCTGCCCGCGAGACGAGAAGGCTTTGCGGACGGCTCTCTCTGTCCAGTCCCAGAGATGGACTCCGTGACAGTCGCAGCGCTGCTCCTTGCTGCCTGCGTTACCGCGTCCTCCTGGAGCCAGTCTGATACGGGTCAGTCCTCAACTTCTCACCTTCTGGTTCCGCGCGATCCTGGCCAGAGGCGAAATCGGGGATGCTTTGCATTAGACGTGTTTGTCTCGCTCGCTCAAGCTGTGGCGAGGAGTCCGTTTGGAGCAGCACCCGCTCGCTGCACGCTCTGTCAGTGTTGTGGCTCGCGAGTGCACTGGGACGCTGAGTTCGTGCGTGGTGTGGGGATGGCTTCTCCAGACCGAGAGCAGCACCGAGCGTGGCGTGTGTGTCTGTGCATAACTACTTTGGATGGGGAAGCCTGTGGAGCACGAGGGAGAAGTCCTGTTCTCTAGAAACAGGGTCGCGCTGCTTCGCCTTTGCACCGTCACGGCAAGCGCTGCTCGCTTGACACAAGTTTTCGTGTCTTTGTGTTGTAGGCTAGAATGAGGTAGTTTTTCATGCTTCCCACTACTTCTGGGAATTCCAGTTGGGAAATCATGTCTTATTTCTGTTGCAACCAGCAGTTGAGAGCTGGACAATGCATTGGTTTTTTTTTCCTCGCGAAAACCACGTACCTGGCAGCACTTGCACACAGTGCACCGTAATTCAGACGTCTGCAGGCTTTTCAGTGGGTCTGAAACCTTTCCTGCAGTGCACAATGCGACCCAACAGCCATTAGCTTCACTTTACACCGAGATTGGTGTGCGCAACCACGTCCAGCTCCGCGGTCAAGCCACATTCCCAAACTTCAAGTGGAACCGTGTTTCGTTCCCGGAACGGTACCCTGCTCGGAGAAAAAAAAGGGATTTTCGTTAGAATGTTTAATAACGGCTGCAGCAAGTTCCCGTGCTGTAATTTGAGTTGTGTTTCATGTCTCGAGAGCAAATACCCAAGCTTCCTTTTTAATTTTTTGTTTCTTAATTATAGCTTTTGATTGAAATGAGAGGTTCGGTCATCTGTACCCAGGCATTAGCGCCTATTTAAAGCCTTCCAGTACAAGACGGCCAGTGGGACCTGTATGATAGCTTTGGGGTCGCGCACGGTTGTGTTTTACTTCCACGCCGGTCTTTTCTTTTTTTCTACAGGTGTCGATAACGGTGCTAATAAGGCTGTTTATCCGAGTTCAGCTCGCGCTTTAATTACGCCCTGCAGATGAAACATTACTGCGCATGGTGCCTGGTTGTTAGAGAACCGAGCTGCCGAAGGAGCCGCTTTTTAATGAACCCTCCGTTAAGTGACTCCGGGATAACTCTCGTGAACCGAGTTGCACTTTGCCGTCCACTTTCTGCGTTGGAGAGTTGGCGCGAGGGGTTCCCGTCCTCTCCGCGCGCAGCAGGTTTTGAGCTCGACGTCATCCGACGTCATTCTGTCTCTTTTCCTCTTCAGCCCTTGTTGATTGATTCGCTCTGCTCAGTGTGGCCTGTAACAGAGAGAGAGAATGCCTGATTTAAAATGTATTTAAAATTTTAAATGCAGGGATAAGAAGTGAACAGAACTATGACGGCTATTCGCCCACCGTTTCTGTAGGTCATGCCTAGAGCTTCCTGCGTGACCCCGCATGACCTTGCGTGAACTCCTTTGCAGATGTTTTTGTTGGCGCACGCACAGGTGAAGGCAGACTTAAAGCTTAACCCATGAAATCTGTCTGGGTAGGAAAGGGTTAAGTCTTATTCTCGTGCTTTCATGTGCTTTCACACAATATACGATGACGCCTGACTGGAATTCAGTATTTCATTCAGTAGTTTTGAGTGAGGTCTAAAAAAAGTGAAGTTGTGTAGCGTGTGTAGAAGTGTGTGTGTATGTAGAAGCATGCATCATCATCGAATACAAGGGTGTTTATGCAATTACGCAACAGCACTGGAGAGAAACACACTCGCTGTTGTTCTTCCTGTGAATGAGAGGGGACTGTCTGATCTCACCAGCCTCAGTGGGATAGCTCTCACTGCCTCAAACTGGTCTCCCCACGCGCTCTCTCTCTCTTCTCCAGCATGCACTCTTCATCTGTTGTTGTGTTTCTCTTCCTTCCTCTACCTTTCGATTTGTCTGTCATCCTCACACCTCATTCTCTCACTCTCAATTTCTTTCTTTTGCTTCCAATCTGTATTTCTGAATCTCTCTCTCTCTCTCTTTTTCTCTCTTTCTCTCTCTCTCCCTCCCTCCATACCCTCTCATTCTCCCTGTCTCTCCTTTCACTCCTGAAACCACAGACTCTGCATTGTCAGAGCGTCTCCTGTTAAATCCCCACGCTGGACCAAACAGTAGCTAGGTGGTCAAAGCTGAACACTCAACATCTGCATCTGCATCGCTTGCTCTGTTTCCTTGTGCACATAACAGATATTTCCTCTTTTGTTTTATGTGGGTCAGGCTCCAGTGCTCAGAGTTTGTGTCTCTCTCTCTCTCTGTCCCGCTCTGTCTCTTAGTCTCTTTGTCTGTCTCTCTCTCAGGTGTCAGTCCTGACACAGCTTTCTCCTGGATCCCCTCATTCCTGCGCAGGGTCAGTCCTGTTTCACTTCAGCGGTGTTTGAAGGACTTGGCCCACTGTCAGGTCAAGGAGAGTTTATAATAAGAGGGTTCCACTATGACAGACGGTTCTCTCTGTTTGAATGTGGTCTCCTCGGTTGTGTCGCTGTCGGTTACAGTCACCCCTAGTTACAGAGTCATCTTTGTGTTCTCTGTTGGGACGGAGACAGCCGGTTCTGTATTGGGTCAGCGGGCCGCGTAATTACAGGCTGCTGTGTGTAAATGTATAGAGCTGCTGTCAGGAAGTGGGTGGAAGGACTTCTGGGAAATGTAGGAACCATAGGAATACCTCTCTAAATACTGCGGACTCTGATGTGGGCCCTGCGTGTGCTAAATTAGACCATGGATTCTGACTAACCACTCCAGTGGTTAGACACACCAGACCCAGGCGGACGGCAGCTATGCCTGTACACGTGTTTCTGTGTGTGTATGTGTGTGTGAGCAAGATTTATGGTGGGCCTCAGTGTCCATGTCTGCGTTTGATGTTCAACTAAAGGTCAAAGGTCAAGTTTAGTGCCTGCTATGACCTACGACTAGAGTCATTGTCAGTTCACGTCTTGTGTTTGTACAGATGGTTGTGTTGATTTTGCTATGAAGGTTGAAAGATTGTACAGATACCATCTCAACAGACACAAAGGAGAGAGAGAGAGAGATAAGGGATGTAGAGAGACAGAATGAGAGGGAGACTAATCGCTCTCAGGGGTTGGTGCACGCACAGACATGAGTTGTGATGGATATTCGCTTTAAGTATGCAAGAGTGTTGGTCGGGTTCCGGTCAGGTTAAAACTCCAGGCTGCACACGGCCGGTCCTCCACTTCTGAACTCTGCCTCTCACCCCATTCCCCTCCTGACTCCTGCTCGCTGGTCTGGAAAGGTCAAAAGGTCACCACCAGTGCCTTATCGAGCTGCCTGCCTTGTTTTGACAGAAGTTTTGACTTGATGATTGCGAGTCCAACACACACATTCACCCTTGTGTTGTGACTTCCAGAAATAATAGTTTCTCTTTCAGAAGAATGACGTGCCTGCACTCATCCACATGGAGATACCCACACACACTCTCCTGGATGTGTGTTAAACGATAGTGTCTCTTTGACAAACATACATACACACCTATACACACCCACATGGACACATGCACACGTGCGCGCACACACACACACACACACACACACACACACACACACACACTGTCTTCTCTTCTGTAACATCAAAACAACTGCACCTCCCCTCTGAACCTCCCCATGCATGCAGTAACAGAACATGTCAAATGTGATAGTAATGTAAACGAGTGTGTGTGTGTGTGTGTGTGTGTGTGTGTGTGTGGTGGAAACAAAATGCTCAGAACAAGTCAGTATCTGAAAAAAAAATCCAGAAAGGCATCTTGGGACAACTTGAGATTAAGCTGTCAGATTTTGGTGTGTGTGTGTGTGTGTGTGTGCGGATGGGTGTGCACACGCACACACACTCACAGGCGAGAGAGAGAGTGCACGTATTCTTATCAAATGGCAAAAGAGATGAGATAAGATGAGGTGAGGTGAGGCTGGAAACTGCCATACAGTGAAGCACTCTGGGCCGTCGGGGCTGGGCTTGTACTCAGAACACTGGACCTTCAGGTCTCCATCTTCCTCTCCTCCTCCTGCTGTTCACCTGAAGCCAGTCAGAACAGAGAATTGCCCGCAAGCCCCTGGTGTTTTATCTTTACAGCATAGAATTGTGACTGCGTACCGTGTGAGCAGTTGAGGGTTATGGGTCTTGCTCATGGCTAAGATTTAGTCTTCATATCACCTTCGGGGCATGACGCACCTGTGCATGCGCAAAACCTGGCAGTGGAGGAACTTGAACTGGCAACCTTCTGAATACTAGTCAGTACCTTCACCACTGAGACACCCTTGCCCCCGTTTGTTCTCTCTCTCTCTCTTGCTCTCTCTCTCTCTGCCTTTTTCTCTTTTTCTGTTTTCCTGGTTGAATATGCACTGATGAATAAGGGAATCACATACACAGCCCTGCCAAAGCCAGTTGTCTTTCTAATCACAGTCTTGACTTGCCAGTACAGGAGTCCCTCCAGACAAATGCAGAACACTTTGAAAGTTGCGCCAGATAATGACTTTGTCCTTAAGGACTTCAAGTGCTCATGCAGTGGTATTACCTGCAGTTGACACATTGAACACCCCCCTACACAGCCATCCAACCTTGTTATGAGAACTGGGTCATAACTAGTTCTGGTTCATCATGACTTTGAGAACCTCTTGGGCCACAAACAGGAATGTTGTACATTTTCTAACTTCCGATACCACTTGGTGTCTTTTCCTGAAAACAGTGACTTTTGAGAGGTCACCTGACGCACTTCAGAACCTGCGCCCCTGGGAATGACATTTGGTCTTCTCATTTCGCCTGTAGATGATTACACGAATGTACTAATATCACACGTTAAATGTGTACTGAGAAAGAGATGAACTCAAGTGACTTGATGGAGTCTTGTACGTGTGCATTTATACAAATCTGTTTGTGTGTGTGCGTGCATGCATTCGTCTGTGTGTGTATTTGACGAAGGCGTCGTCCCGGAGCGTTTGCTGCCATACCCAGACACTCGCCGTCATTCCCCCAGTGGCCTGTGGGCCGCGTCTCTGCATTCTTCAGTGTTACCGTGTAGTTATGTGGTCATCCCAGTGCTCCCATTTCAGAGGCCCTGACCAGGCACCCAGTGACAGGATGTGGAGTATCCGCCTCAGGAAGCACGGCCTGTACTCCGATACCGTCAGAGGGAATTGTGATTGATCCCACACTGAACTCCGTTACCGTCAGAGGGAGGTGGGATTTAATTTTTACCCACAGGATCATATGTTCCAGCAGGACATGACCAGTAATGCAAGAAAAAAGAGACAATGAGCTGGAAAAAAACAAAACATTAGTCTCTCTCTCTCTCTCTCTCTCTCTCTCTCTCTCTCTCTCTGTGTATGTCTCTCTCTCTCTCTCTCTCTCTCTCTCTGTGTATGTCTCTCTCTCTGTCTGTCTCTCTCTCTCTCTGTATGACTCTCTCTCTCTGTCTGTCTGTCTCTCTCTGTATGTCTATCTGTATGTCTGTCTGTATGTCTCTCTGTATGTCTGTCTGTATGACTCTCTTTCTCTGTATGTCTCTCTCTGTCTCTCTCTCTCTCTGTATGTCTGTCTGTATGTCTCTGTCTGTCTCTCTCTCTCTGTATGTCTGTCTGTATGTCTCTCTCTCTCTCTCTCTATTTCTCTCTCCCTGACTCTCTCTATCTGTCCCTCTGTCTGTTTCTTTGTCTGTCTGTCCCTCTCTGCTTGTGCAGGCAACGGAGATGCAGGCCAGGAATTGAGAAAGAAACCTACCACCTTAACCCTGTTCTTTGTGAGAGGCTGGCGAGAGCGAGATTCGCTTCAGTCCAGTTAATGTGATTCATTTGAGACTTGATTCAGCTTCTGCAGTTCAGTTCATTTAATGTGACTCGTTTGAGACTTGATTCAGCTTATACAATTCAGTTCAGTTAACCAGATCCAGTTTAAACAGGACTGACTGAAATCTTGGGGGGAAAACCGAACCGAATTCAATTTCATTTGAGTGAGTTCAAACTTCATTCAGTTCACTTCATTTGATTCAGGTTAGTGTTGTCACTCATCCATTACTTGAAGCACGTCCATCTCTTTTGTTCTGCATCTCCGTCTCTCCTCTGTGACCTACTCTCATTGCAAGTCTGTGTGTATTGAAATCAGCCTTTTGAACGGAGCGTAATCTAATCTGGACTAAACTAAAGCTTCGTCGTGTTCTGAATTCAGGTCATGGAACAGCGGAGTCACACAGGGCCTCCACTCAGCCAATCAGAGCAGGTCACAGGCCATCAAAGCCATGCAACTGAATCTCCTTCACATGAATGAGTTCCTGAACCTGACCCTCCACTCAGTGGATGTGAGGAGCCCCCACACCCACCCTTCTTCTGCACCTGCCCACTTCTCCCTCTCACCCTGTTTTCTAGAGGTCTCCCATGCAAAGTGTATCTGATCCGGAGCCTGTCTTGGCCCTGGGGGGAGAAGTGAGTATGGGATGTCCTCCATGTTGCTTTCCTAACGTGCGTCTTTGTGCTCCGTGTCCACATTATGTGGCAGACTGGAAGACGCGTGACCCGGACGGCGGCGTTCTTCAGAATCCTGATGGAGCCCAAGCAAAGTGATGAAGTCTTAATCACAGTGAATCCGAATGGACGCTGCTGTTATCAGAGCTGCAAACCATCAACATGAGAGAGAGTTAATGTTCAAGGCCATGTTGTGTTTCTTTTTTATCGTCCCAACTCCAGTCCCGCGTAACAGTAAAGAAAAGGTTGGCAATACCCATCATTTATCGTACCT
>NC_137501.1:1082500-1095000 GCF_041902795.1 Electrophorus electricus
GTAGAAGTGAGTGGGTGTGGGAGTGTAGAAGTGAGTGGGTGTGGGAGTGTAGAAGTGAGTGGGTGTGGGAGTGTAGAAGTGAGGAAGTGTGGGAGTGTAGAAGTGAGGAAGTGTGGGAGTGTAGAAGTGAGTGGGTGTGGGAGTGTAGAAGTGAGTGGGTGTGGGAGTGTAGAAGTGAGGAAGTGTGGGAGTGTAGAAGTGAGGGGGTGTGGGAGTGTAGAAGTGAGTGGGTGTGGGAGTGTAGAAGTGAGTGGGTGTGGGAGTGTAGAAGTGAGGAAGTGTGGGAGTGTAGAAGTGAGTGGGTGTGGGAGTGTAGAAGTGAGTGGGTGTGGGAGTGTAGAAGTGAGTGGGTGTGGGAGTGTAGAAGTGAGGGGGTGTGGGAGTGTAGAAGTGAGGGGGTGTGGGAGTGTAGAAGTGAGTGGGTGTGGGAGTGTAGAAGTGAGTGGGTGTGGGAGTGTAGAAGTGAGTGGGTGTGGGAGTGTAGACTGACTGCTTTACTCATGCTGAGGGGTGAGGTGGATGATTGACAGATCTTCTTCAATCTTTGCCAAGCCCCGCCTCCTGTCCTCTGGTGGTAGCCGTGTCATTCACCCTCCTCCCTTTTCCTTCCTTCATTGTGTATTTGGTTGATTGATTTGGATGCATTTATTGATTTATCATGTTGGATAAATGTGTCCCAAAATCAGTAAATGTGGAGCTTAAATGACTGTAAAATTCACCACCTGTTCTCTTACCTGACAACACCCCATAAATTATGATCTCCTCTCCTCTCCTCTCTTCCTCTGTTTGGTTTCCTGTCAGTGGTGGTTTGTAGAGACTCTAATGATTTGTGCGGCGTTAACCTGTGATTTTCCTGCTATCTGTTTATTTAACCTTGTAACCCTGTGGTGTTCCTCTCTCTCGGCGGTGAGCTTTAATCCGTCTTCCCAGACTGTGGTAGTGCAACAAAAAATCCTCAAAAACCTCCCATCCTGAAAATTAGACTTGTTTATTGGTTTGGTTGGTTGTTTGTTTGTTTTTGTGTTTTTTCACGGGCTTCTGTGCCGCTGGACCTTAGAGGTCTAGCTGCGTCTGTTAAAGAACCAATCACGCATAAAACGACAGGACATTGTGATCTATCTCACGGCCGCTCACTACGAGGGGTCCTGTCTCACGGCCGCTCACTATGAGGGGTCCTGTCTGTGTATTCCCTCCCCTGTCTCCCTCTCAGCTCTGCTGGGGTCAACCATAAAATGTCACAGTTCAGCTTCGCCTGTCTGTCTGTTTCAAGCCCTCCAGGTCCAACTTGAAGTCCGACTTCAAAAGAGCAGACTTCTGGCAGCGTGCACAAATGGCCTTGGCAAAATGGCCGTGTTGGTCTTTCTCTGTTGGAGGAAACGCGTGAAGAAGTGGTGGAAGAGGGAAACACTGAAGATTTGAGAACCAGTCCAGCCTGACATCCAAGTGCTACTAAATACTTTTATGGGTTGCAGATTTGCACTGAGGCAAGACCCGTTTTTCGGGTTCTCCTTTGATGGTGTTTTGGAAGGAGAGGCTGGTCTGGGATCAGCCCAGAGTTGCCTTCTAAAGGAAGCCTGTGGCAAGCATCGCTACCCTCTGCTCTATTCTTAGTCCAGGGTAAGTGGGCATTAGCTTGAGGGAAATGGAAAGTGTCTGTTTGGCTGGTGCACAAATACCAGGCTTGGTCTGCTGTTCCGCTCTCGGTTACTGTTTACAGACAAGGAGGCCTGAGTATGGGGCTCATCTGCCCCGCCCTTTACAATCTGCCCCCATCCCTTATGACCTGCCGCGTCCTTTACGACCTGCCCCATTCCTTACAATATGCCCTGTCCTTTACAATCTGCTCCATCCTTTATTATCTGCCCCATCCCTTTACGATCTGCCCCGTCCCTTTACCATCTGCCCCGTCCTTTAAAAGCCCTCAGTGACCCCAGGCAGGTACATGAACGCCTGTCAGGTAGCGTTTATGTCCAGCACACGGCTACATCCTGCCTGTCAGAGCTGGTTTTACTGTAGTTATTGTGATCTTGCACAGAAGGGTTCAGCCCTCAGAGGGCATGAACATACGAGACAGAGCGTTACACTCTCATCTCCCTGCAAAAGGTTTTTGTGCATAAACAAGAAAAACACATTTTAAACATAGTATGGCCTTTTGCACTTGTTTGTATTTATACAGATCACACGCCCCCCAAGCTCCGCCCTCTCTTTCTGTCTCTCTCTCTCTCATTCTCTCCTTCTCTCTCCCTCTCTGGGTCTGTCTTTATCTCTCCCGCTTTCTGTCTCAATTACTCGGTTTCTTTTCCTCTCTGTCCCTCTGCAACCTCTGCCTCCACCCACCCCCCGACCCCTTGTACAGATACAAGAGCATCTGGAGGTTTAATCTGGAAGCAATTAGCTGCAAACATAATAACAGGGTGACTAACTCTCTGTCTATAAGCCATTTTGGTCTTGCTCTTAAGACCCCCTTTTTCTTGGTTCTGTAGTAGTGGGTGGGTCCTGTTTCCCCCTTCGGTCCAGGCGTGGTCTGCTTGCCTTCTATACGAGCAGGGGTTTTATCTTTAATGTGGTCTGAGTCCTGTTTCCTATCAAGGTCTGTAGTCCAACCACAACAAAGATATCACATGGTGATACAGCGGAAGCGGTTGCTTAGGGACACAGTGAGCAACAGTCAGAGGTTACCATGGAGATGGCAGGGGTGGGTGTTGGGGGAGGGGGATGTCTCGCCTTACTGTTATTCATGTTATTGCCCAGTGAGTGCAACTTGTCCAGGTTCTACAAAAAAAAAACAGCATCCGTCATTGGTTTTTAACTGCCTATCCATCTTAGAGTGACCTTCTTATCTGCATGGCCTGGCATTCCACCAGATTGCACCGCAAGGGTAATAATGCCTCCTGACCACATCAACCTACGCTGCTGCTAACTGCTACCCATTGCTGCTTTGCTGGGCCCGGCGTGTGTCAGTCCGCCAATCTGGAAAGCTTTTGGAGAGGTTAGCCACAAAAGGAAAGATGGCAGCATGCATGCTGGTGTGGTAGAGTGGTGAACAGCTGCCAATCTTGGTCTCCGCAATCGGAGACCAGAGACTTCCCAAAGTCTTGTTTCTTAGTTTTCTTCTTCTTCTTCTTCTTCTTCTTCTTCTTCTTCTTCTTCTTCCTTTTCTCCCTCCCCCCCCCCCCCAACACATCACAGATTTTTTTTCGTTGGGTTTCAGATTTTCCTAATGAGTGTTTATATGTTCCAATAAATGGCCAAAATTAATTTTATGCAATATAACATACCTATTCATGCAGGCATGGCTTCAGTGCGTTTTCAACATATTGCAAGTTATATTGCAACCGCGGTTTGTGGCTGAGTAATCGCGGCATCGTTTGGCAATAGTGGGCAGAGCACCAGTTTGGCCCCTGCCCTTTGACCCACTCCAAATGCCTGGGTTGGACCCTCCACAATGCCAGCAGGCCTGCGCCATGTGGACAGAATCACTGTTTAGACTTTAAACACAGACGTTTTCCTTGCTACATGGGTCACACACATGTCCTGATGCCACGGGGGTGCATTACACACCACTCCTTTTGGCATTTTTAGTTTGTTCTGTTTTCTCCAATTAAACGCCTTAAACAGACATACTGGCTGCAATCCCAAGCGATGATTAATATTCTGACAAGATTTGCCATTAAGAGACAATAGGGTGCCATTTTAATTACTGAAACCCAACAAGAGCAATGCCACAAGCAGGGTGTAGTCAGGAATGCCTGATTAAAATCTACCTGACTCCTCACTGGCTGTGAGGTTACATTTAAATTACGTCAGGGTTTGTTTTTTGTTTTTTTTTATCAGAAAAGAAGAGACTTTACAAGTATAAGAAATCATTTCTTCTGCTGTCAAATTTTAATTTAGGATCTTCTGATTTTTTTGTAGTTTAGTAGAACACAAATATCTTGTTTGGGTTTTTTGGTAGTGGAGGCGGTGAGAGCTCTGAAATTCCTCCTTGTTTATATTTCCTCAACGCGTTTCAGATATCAGATTCCGGATTTATTCTCTTACGAGCTTTGCAGCTGAACTGGAAGAAGGTATTACTGTTTTTGCTGTAGCAGTTATATAAAGTTCTCTGATCTGACCTGCTGCCCTGTGGTTTTCCCCGAACGCTCTGAACGGGCCGACGTGTACCTGATCACGAAGCCCCCACCAGCTGGAGAATTCTAACGCGGGTCGTGATACAGATGCCGGATGGGTTCAAAGATACTAACACACCACATTCCTTCTCCTCAGAACACAGACCAGAGCGCCTCCAAATTACATGCTTTGAAGTCGACACGTACCCTTTGATGGAGTAGTGACTCCGTTGTTTGTTTTGACTGAGAGTGAGGTCTCTCATTTTTCCCTTACTTTTGGCTGAGAAACAGACTTGTCGGGGTGCTTATATGGTTTCCATTCAGGAGAAAAAAGACAATAACTTTATTGTTTTGCTTCTTCTATGTTGCTTTTTTAATTTCAGAGAAGGTTATTCAAAAATAACCCTCATCTCCTCTCGGGGAATTAGCAAACTGCAGACTTACCAAAACATCCAAATTTAATTTCAGAATCACAAATCCCTTTTACATATGATGTGTTTTTCCCTCGTCATTATCACCAGCCATCCTCCCCAAGTGTCATCTGTGATGACTCACAGCAGGGTGTCAGATTAGCATGCTAGCACAGGTTAAATAGCAATGCTAACACATGCTAGCATATGCTAAGTAACAATGGTAATACATGATTACACAAGCGAAATAACACATGCTAACACAACCTCGATGACAGTCGTAGCTCAGTTAGAGTCAGTGGTTAAGGTACTTGACTTGTAACCAGAAGGTTGCCAGTTCAAGCTCCACAGTTTCCACTGTTGGGACCCTGAACAAGACCCTTAACCCTCATTTACTCAAGTTGTGTTCAGTCATAATTGTCAGTCACTTTGGATAAAATTGTCAGGTAAATGTAAATGATAACAATGTGAACACATGCTAACAGGCTAAATAGCTGTTAACAAGGTCTCAAGATCTTCTAGTCTTTCAAAGCAAGATGCTTAAATCTAGATCAGAGCCAAAATTATTACCCTCTCAAGACAGGATTCAGTCACCCACTTGGGGCCTATTATGTAATTAAATCTCAACTTTGTCTTTGCCAAGACAAAAAGCAGAAAGGCAGAAAGCAAGGGAAACTTAAATGAGTTAATAGGCGGCTGTATTTTACAAAAATATTTCCTGTTGCTGTATTCTTTACAGTACATGAATTCAGCAATGTAAATATGTATATGTATTTGTGTAGCCCCTAAGCTTGTCAATGGATGTCTTTTTGTGCAGAATGCTACACAGTAAATGGAGAGGACTACAGGGGTCACCAGAAGGAGACGAGTCTTCAGGATGGGAAGCCCTGTCTGTTCTGGAACGAGACATTTCAGCACCCGTACAACACGCAGAAATACCCGAATGGAGAGGGTGGTCTGGGCTCACACAACTACTGCAGGTCAGTCCCACGCTCAGAACGGAGCTAGCATTGTAACACAGCGTAGCAGCCAAAGAGTACATTCACCCCATTTCTGTGCAGTTATTTCTATACAGGTTTTGGATGGTTTTGACGCTAGTACTGATTAGAACTTGTCATAACTTTGTTAGGAAGCTTTGAAACTAGTGTTATTATTGGGGAAAAATCTATAGCAATGTTCAGTTCCTTCTGAAAGCTCCAAACAATAAAGCAGTCAAAGGCAGTCGTTGGACAGACTTAAAGGACAGACTTGTCGGGGTGCTTATATGGTCTCTCTTCTCCTTGGACTCAGCAGAGCCCAAGTGGTGACCCCAGGTGCCCAGGTCACTTTGAGCAGCTGAGGTCAGCCGAGGTCAGCAGAGCTGGCCAAGGTCTCACGTCCTTGGCCTGAATTGTTATTGATGTGTCCAGATGCTGTATACTCTTATTCATATTTACACTCTCTTATACTTTCTGTTCATCTGGATATCTTGATCTCATTTTATTGAGTTTTTTCTTTGACTATAGTTTTTTCGATTTTTATTGATCTGTTTCTCTCTTTCTCTCTCACTCTAACTCTCTCTTGCTCTCTGTCTCGCTTTCTCTTTCATCTTCTCCAGCTTGCCTATACATCATTCAAATTAATTTCGGCAGGTGTTAGAGAAGTATGATGATGAATCGCATGACCTGTCTCTCAGTGGTCATTCTGTCTGTGTGTGTGTGTGTATGTGTGTGTGTGAAAACAAACTCAAACAAACAGCTCTGCAAAATCCCGCCAAAAAGAGAGGAGAGTGTGAAAGTCTGGTGCTGTCAGGTCACCTTGTTGTTTTTTCTGTCTGGTATTCCAGGGCTCTGTGCACACACACACACACACACACACACACACACACACAGAGGTGATATGACGTACCTCACCCTTAAACTCTCTGTGCGAGCACACACAAGCGCACACACGCACACACATACATGCACACACACACAGATGATATGGCATACCTCACCCTTAGACTTTCTGTGCAAGCACACACACACACACACACACACACACACACAAAGATGATATGGCGTACCTCACCCTTAAAATCTCTGTGCATACACACACACACACACACACACACACACACACATACACACCTACAAATGATATGGCGTACCTCACCCTTAGACTCTCTGTGCAAAACGTTTCCTCCTTAGCAGAAGCAGGTGGCAGAAATATTTAAATTTCACATGTAAATATACCAGCTCACATTTCACACACTGATGTGCTGCTGTGTTGTCCTGAAACAGAAGTGGACAGTTCAGGTTCGGACAGTACAAATGCTCCTTAGTATCACACTCCAAACATCTGGATTAGCCAAATACCTCAAAGTAGCAGGTAGCATTAATTAGTGAATGCACCCCGTTTACACAAAATTATGGCAGGACTTTTATTTGTTTTTTATGCCTCTCTGGTTGACTTTTGATTCTTTTGAGTGCAGAACAGTCACGCAAGCGATTTGAATATGCAAATTTGCTAGAGGCCAACATTCTCCCAGCGTTGTTGTGCTGTTGCAGTGTGTATGGTATAACCCCCTCAGCTGTGGCAGCCCGGGAAACAGGCTCCAAGTTTCTGATGTTCTGGTCTCCACAGAAAAGGGTTTGTTGTTTCATCTTTAAAAAGTAAGAATTGTGCTACCTTAAAGTTTTGAGGTAACTGAATGTAAGATAAGAAGTTATTGTTCTGTTATCTTGTTATTGCTGTTTAATTTATTCAGAATTTGAAAGCAGTGGAACCTTTTATACTGTTAATCAGAGAACTGACACCATAGAGCTACCCGAGTACAGTCTGTTGCTTTGAGAGGGTGTCAGTGAACAATTTGATGAAGTAAGCATTAGTTACATGAGCCAAAACCAAAGTAAGAAGGTGTAAACATGAGGTCTGTGTGTCTGGAATAAACAACCCCACCCTTCTGAACCTGGGCAGAGCTTCTCCAGGTGGTTCTGGACATCACAGAGACAAGCTTCACACAGCAGTTTTAAATTCCTATAGCTGCTGGTCATTCTATTTCTCTCATTTACATTTAAGGCATTTAGCTGATGCTTTTATCCAAAGTGACCTACAGTTATGTCTGAGTACAATTGAGGGTTAAGGGTCTTGCTCAGGGGCTCAACAGTGGCAACCTCGCAGTAGTGGGCTTTGAACCAGCAACCTTCTGATTACCAGTCCAGTACCTTCACCACTGAGACACCACTGCCTCCTTCCTCTTGTTTTCAATTCTCTCTCTCTTTTTCTTTCATCTCTCTATTCTGTCACTCACTCTCTCTTTGTTGATTTATTGTGTCATTTGGAATAATCGTTGTGCAACAATCCCTGTCAGGAAACACACGGAAGTTTGTGTCTGGGACAGGCAACGAACAGTGAAACAAAAGAGTTCAGTGAGGCATCAATTTCTCCCACCTTCTCTCAGATCACAGATCATGCAGTGGTTTATAGTTCATGGTGAGTGAGTGAGTGAGAGACACACACACACACACACACACACACCGGGAGACAGTTGAATATTGTCAGAGCTAAGAACTGCAAGGCAGGTATAGTTGTTTTGCTTAAATTTCCAGCAGTTACAAGTACGAAGGGAACAGACTGGACCTGTGTGTGTGTGTGTGTGTGTGTGTGTGTGTGTGTGTGTGTGTGTGTGTGTGTGTGTGTGTGTGTGTGTGTGTGTGTGTGTGTGTGTGTGTGTGTGTGTATGTGTCTTTGATAATGTCATAAACCTCTCTTTACTGAGTTGTCCACATGCTGCTCAGCTTGAAAGGAGAGAACAGGTCCAGTGCCACATGAGGGGAGAGAGAGAAAGACAGAAACAGAAGGGGAGTGAGAGAGAGAGTGATTAGGAAGGAGTGAGGAAAAAGCGGGAAAAAGAAAGGGAGAGAACAGCCCATCATCTTCGTCCATAAAACAGAGTTGAAGACACGGAGTATTTACGCAGAAGGGAAACATCCCATGATTCCTCCTCTTAGGGATCAAAGGGAGAGGTCATGACCTCGCTGCCCTCTTCTGGAGACAGGATCAGGCTGTTCAGAACCATCACACTGCTTCAATCTGCCTATCAACCTGGGGCACAGGGGACACTGGTCCCAGTGTCTTTATAGCACAGGGGAGACTGGTCCCAGTGTCCTCATAGCACAGGGGAGACTGGTCCCAGTGTCCTCATAGCACAGGGGAGACTGGTCCCAGTGTCCTCATAGCACAGGGGACACTGGTCCCAGTGTCCTCATAGCACAGGGGACACTGGTCCCAGTGTCTTTATAGCACAGGGGACACTGGTCCCAGTGTCTTTATAGCACAGGGGACACTGGTCCCAGTGTCTTTATAGCACAGGGGACACTGGTCCCAGTGTCTTTATAGCACAGGGGAGACTGGTCCCAGTGTCCTCATAGCACAGGGGACACTGGTTCCAGTGTCCTCATAGCACAGGGGACACTGGTCCCAGTGTCTTTATAGCACAGGGGACACTGGTCCCAGTGTCCTCATAGCACAGGGGACACTGGTCCCAGTGTCTTTATAGCACAGGGGACACTGGTCCCAGTGTCTTTATAGCACAGGGGACACTGGTCCCAGTGTCTTTATAGCACAGGGGACACTGGTCCCAGTGTCCTCATAGCACAGGGGACACTGGTTCCAGTGTCCTCATAGCACAGGGGACACTGGTCCCAGTGTCTTTATAGCACAGGGGACACTGGTCCCAGTGTCCTCATAGCACAGGGGACACTGGTCCCAGTGTCCTCATAGCACAGGGGACACTGGTCCCAGTGTCTTTATAGCACAGGGGACACTGGTCCCAGTGTCTTTATAGCACAGGGGACACCAAGTTGCTCTGCATTTAATCTGTGTAATAGGAATCAGTTTCTTTTTTGGCTGCTGTGTGGCTCAGGCTTCAGGTCCTAAAATAGCAGACACCACTCTATATGCGCACACACACGCACACACACACAGACACGCAGAGAGAGACTAATGACACTGTCTTTTAAAATGGTTATAGTTTCGCATATTTATACCTCAAATGTTTGAAGTTTTAAGTTTTAATTTTAGAAAATTGCTGTTAAAACAACAGTCTATTTTTTTAGTACTAAGGCTGTGAAAAAGATTACACATGGAAAGCACATAAATATAAATGAGCCCTTTCTTTTCGACACACACACAGACACACACACACTTCCTAAACCTCTATTCAGAGACGCGCCACAATCTTGGACTTTTAGATTGGAATGATTGATCCTCGCATCTCCATTTTCATGGGTAGGTCCCTGCTCTTCTGTCCTGAAGGCAGGCCCTCACCTTTAAAAGAATATCTGCCCCCACACCTTTGAAGCTGTGGCCAGCTCCTCATCCCCTTTAACCCCTGGGACACTTATTCATTCCCCACAACAGAGCTCATGATCCTGTTGTTACGGTAACACATGAAAGGTTCCAAGACTCTTCACTCAATCGATGTGACTGGTCCCTGCAGGCTTTAAGACACACACACACACACACGCATGCTAATGCACGCTTATTCACAAACACACACACACATACACCTGGAGGTTCAGCTGAACTGTGTTTGGTGATCAAAGCTGTGCTTGGTCTCTAGGATGGAAAGGTGCCGCTGTGTTGTCTATGGCAACTATTTTCTACCCCTCGGGGTGGCGGGGGGTGATTAGAGGGTAAGAACATGAAGACAAACTGAAGGTGATCAGTGTCTGACCGCACAGTGCCCAGCAGGAAGTCATGAAAGACCCTGTTCTCATGTGTGTGTGTGTGTGTGTGCGTGTGCGTGCATGTGTGTTTTTGAGTGTGTGTGCGCGTGTGCATGTTTTTGTCAATGCGTGCACATGAGTGTATTTATGTGTTGGGGAGGTGGGTCTGTTATGAGCTGTGATGTCATACTGGCCCACTGACCCGTCACTGTCCACTGTTTAGTGCTGCAGAACGGGTGTGCATCTGGGAATACAGTATTCCAAACACATCTGGGAATACATGATTTCTAACACATCTGGGAATTCAGTATTCCAAACAGGTTTGGGAATATATTATTCCAAACACATCTGGAAATATATTCTTCCAACAACATCTGGGGATGCATTATTCCACATCCATCTGGGAATACATTATTCCAAACACATCTGGGAATACATTATTCCAAACATCTGGGAATACATTATTCCTAATACATCTGGGAATACCTTATTCCAAACACCAAGGCAAAATCATGCTCCATCTAGTCAACATGGAGATGTGTATAGAAACTGTGATGCTGTGAGAGTTCATCTTCCAGGTTTCACTGTGGACCAAAAAAACAGCACACCACACACACTATGAAGAAAAGTCCAGAGGAGGGAAATATCTCCCGATTAGTCCAGTTCCAACCCGAGGTTAAGTTTCTCTAAACAAAACAACAGAATAAAAGTCTATAGATAAAAAGAGATCACACTGAATGCTCTTTTCTGTCATGAAGAGAGGGGAAGAGAATCTGGAAAGTGTTTTTGATCGGGGAAGAAAAGACAAGGAGACACCCTTCAGGACTCCCAGCACAATGGCTGAAATCAGATAGCTCTTGCCTCAAGCCCCACGCCGAAGTCTCCCATTGTGTCGCTCAAAGAGAAGGAGAATGGTTTTTGCTCGTAATTATCGCTCTTTCCCTGACGGCGGCCGGGCTGGCCACTGAGCCGGGAGCGTTTTCAGATCTCGTGGCGAGCGTTCTCTTCAGACCGCAAAAACCATGCCGGTGTAATCATTACACCGTAGCAAGGTTTCAAAGCCATGTGAAAGGCGTGGAGGGTTAATGTGTGCGGTGGAGGGGCAGGACTGCAGAGAGCCGCCCGGAAGATGCCTGTCTACAGCACCACAACGCTGGGCAGAGGCGCCCGGACTCGCCACTGTAGCGTGAGGAGGGTTGGGGGGTGCCGTCTGGCACAGACGCAGAAATGAAGGGAGGATTGCCCCTCCAGGGGGGCAGGGGGTCTGTCTGACTGACTGACAGTCTGTGACCGTTTTACTTGTAGTACCTAATCTGGTTTTCACTCTATCTCTCTTTTTGTTTCTCTCTCTTTCTCTCTCTCGCTCTGGCTCTCTCTCAGAAACCCGGATGGTGATGTTCGGCCGTGGTGCTACATAGCAGACCAGGAGGATGGAATCTACTGGAAATTCTGCGAAATTCCAACCTGTCAAAGTAAGTTGAAAGAGGAGAAGTGTAGGGAGACTAAAAGTATGATTTACAGAGTAATTATCAGACAATAAAGTATGTTTATACAGTAATTATCAGACATAAAGTATGATTTATAGAGTAATTATCAGACAATAAAGTATGATTTACACAATAATTAGCAGACAAAACGTATGTTTTATACAATAATTATCAGACAAAAAGTATGTTTTATACAGTAATTATCAGACAAAAAGTATGATTTACAGAGTAATTATCAGACAATAGTGTTTTATACAGTAATTATCAGACAATAAAGTATGATTTATAAAGTAATTATCAGACAATAAAGTATGTTTTATACAGTAATTATCAGACAATAAAGTATGATTTATAAAGTAATTATCAGACAATAAAGTATGTTTTATCCAGTAATTATCAGACAATAAAGTATGATTTATAGAGAAATTATCAGAATAAACTGGTTTATAGAATAATTAGAGAATAAAATAGTAATTACAGAGTAATTATCAGACAATAGCGTCATTATCAGAATAAAAATGTCTTTAATTATCCTGTCAAATGTCATGATGAGTATGAACATGTCTGTTGTACCTTAAAGCTGCAGGTTATGTGCTGATGTAATGTTCTACATTCAAAGTTTGTGTGTGTGTGTGTGTGTGTGTGTGTGTCTACACAACGGCATATTCATACACTCTTGTGCTTACAGGTTCAAATGCATATGTCAATCAAAAATATGTTACTTCAGTGAAGGCTTTCGACTGAGTTGGCAATGTGTTTGTGTGCATCTGTAATACGATCTGTCTTTTGCAGTTGTCTGTG
>NC_137501.1:1105000-1120000 GCF_041902795.1 Electrophorus electricus
TAAGAATTTTACCATACTGTAATAATAATTAACATGAATGAACCAGTGAGTGTGGAATGTAAAGTGGTTGAAAAAGTGGTTCATTCAGTTTTCAGTAGTTTTGTTTAAAATTTCAAATGTTACAAGTTGCAAACATGACAAAATCTCATACAACTGCAGTGAGAATGGTGTCTTTGGATGAGAGTGATAACCGGAGCAGTCTCAAGAAGATTGACAAAAACAAGACAGAAAACCAGAGAGAAAACGCTAGCGTACATACAGAACCTTCCAGAACAAACGTGAGAGTTGGCCTGCTTGCGTAGGCTATGGAATACTTGTTGGATTGTGTTTAGTAATATGTGTGTTACAGCTTGCTGGTCTGTTCTTTGAATGAATTCTGTGAGTCTATGAAAGTTTTGACTGTTTGATTACAAATTCCTATTTTCGCAGAAAAACAAATGAAAAAACAACAAACATGAGTAGTTTTGGCAAGAGTGGAAACCGCAGCCATTCTTTTGCTCAGCCTTTTTCTGTCCTCCCTCACCTGCGTCTTAACATTGTGGAGCATCACACCTGATGGAACGCAACTTTTTGATGAGATCCCAAAATGGCCATTTTCATGTTGATGCTCCAAATGTAAACCAAAAATGCTTCACATTCTTTCCCAAAACCACTTCCCTGGAGTCTTACCATTTTTCCGGGGTGACAGTTCTCATTCTGATTCTGAGAGGATCTCTGGAGCTTGACCCAGGGGCTGGACACCTGCGTGGCTGGACACCTGCGTGGCTGGACACCTGCGTGGATGGACACCTGGGGGGCTGGACACCAGCTGCATTTCAAGATCTAGTCCAAAGGCTTCAGGCAAAGTGGATGAAAAAGTCTTTTATTCATCCACAGTAAAGAGTACAGATCATTCTGGTTTTGGTTAGAGTCTTCATATGCAAAAGCACGACAACTTAACATGGAACTCGTTTCGCTGGATCA
This sequence comes from Electrophorus electricus, assembly GCF_041902795.1. Lineage (NCBI taxonomy): Eukaryota > Metazoa > Chordata > Actinopteri > Gymnotiformes > Gymnotidae > Electrophorus > Electrophorus electricus. The sequence goes on from NC_137501.1 coordinate 1,105,964, forward strand.
AGACGAAATATCGCGGACCAGGCCGCTCACACGTTTCTTTTTAAGACTCTCTGAGCTTTTGGATTGGGCTCAAGGTTTGGTTTCCTGGATGGAGCTCTGGTACACTCATGTTTGAAGTAAACTGCAGTGTTAAAGCATTCTTTTCCCCATTGGCAGTACTGTGGCGCTTCCAGCCTATGGTGCAGCCTGTGGCCCGGAGAGCACAGCTGTGCAGTGCTTTGCTCCCCAAACACAGGGACGAGAAAGAGACACCCATGAATCTCCCAGTATTACACCCGTGACATCACAGGCATTGACAAGCCCCACCGAAGATGGGTGATTATTAACTGTGTGTCTTGAGAAGTTTCCCAAAGACCATATCTGGTTCCACTTAAAATTTCTTCCTCATTGCTGTCTTGTTGAGTTTGTCCTTTTGACTGGTTACAAAAATCTAGGTTGAGGGATCCAGTTGCAAGAGGTTTTATTTGTTAAATCAAACAGATCAGAGGGGTCAGGCAGGTATTTGTAGTCAGGCAACATCAGGTTGGCAATAATTCACGACGTGAGTGTGAGGGAGGGGAGCCTAAGTAGGGGATCAGTGATGAGGGAAACAATGATCAGGTGTGTGCGGGAAGAGGTAGGTGTGGCAATACTGGCTTCCACCTGGAAATCTACCTGTACGCATGGAATTAATACAGGAAGTTGTGACCTGAATTAAAGTTGTGTGCTCTTCTGATTGGATGCGGTTCCTTGTTGTGTGCTCTTCTGATTGGACACGGTTCCTTGAATAAGCTCTCGTCTGGAAGGGCTTTGGAGACTTTTGGGAAATGGGTTGCAATAAACTGTTGTTTATTTGTGACAAAATGTTTTTTGTATTTATTTCCCAGAATACTGTAAAATAAATATTTAAGTGCAGTTTTTGTGGTTCCATATGGAATTTCTTGGGGTTGAACCGTTATGAACAGTTATGATCTGAATATGAACACCACTATTAATCCATGGCAACTGAGATTAGACACCTGATGGATTCAAGTGTGTAAGAATCGTGATCTCCATAAACTTTAACTGTACCATGTTGGGGTCAGGTCAAGAAGAACAATAGGGAAACTACAGAACATTCTGGAAGCCTCTTCTCAGCCTGCTGTACCCCTTGGGTCTTGCGCTCTGGCAGGTGGACTGGTGGGCTGTACTTTCCCAGAGTTCTGTGCTACCCCAGGTGAAGGAGGACCTCTGTTCTATTTTAAGGTCTTGCTAGTGATGTCTGCCTTGTTAGCAGGGGCGAGGGATTTATTTTGGGTTTGTGTAGAACTTGTTGTGGCGAGCTTGAGTTGTGTTTGCTTTCGTAAAGGCTTATGTGTTGATTCTGTTCCTGAATGATTTTTAAGTTGGGACATGACTTCTGTGTTTTGTGTTAAGCTCCAACTCCACTGTCCAACCACGTCATATTTTGTCATAAACTTGATGCTACATTTAGTGAGTTTTTTGTGGTTTCTTTCTTTGATCCTCTAAAAGTTCTCAGAGATTTGTGGTTACTGCTTACCAATATGTTGTACATTCGTGATTACAGGTGGGCTTAAATGTTTGGTTCCAGGTAAGTCTAAAAGTACTTTTTGTTGTTGCTGCTGGCCAAGCAAAATTAGCCATTTAGAAATCATAGGCGCTGAAAGGTGGGTCACAAATAACTTCAAAGCCATTTTGAAGTTGCCTTTTGTCAGTGTACTAATAACAGGTCTGTTTTTGACAGCAAAACTAATGTACATGAAAGTCATGTTCCTGCCTGTGCTCCAGGTGACGTAAGCAGTGCTTTTCTTTAGAGCTTTAACGTGGCGTTTCCCTAAATAATGGTTAAACAGGGATTCTCAGTCCTTTATCAGATGTTTCTAATGGCTGTTTGCTACCACTCCTCTTCCTCACTCTTCCTCACTCTGGAGGTGCCCTTGAGGGTTTCTGTGGTGACTTGCTTAGCAGAGTAAAAGGAAGAAAAATGCTTTTCGATCCGTAATTAGAGCCAACTGTGTCCAGATAGTTCCGGATAGGCCTGGTTTGTTTAGGCTTCATGCATGTAGCTTTCTGAAACTGCTGATCTGAGATAAACTTTGCTTTGCTCTGGCAGAAATGTAAGTGTTTAGGAAAAGAATCTGATGCCATTGTAGAGAATTACTGCCTTCCATAGAAGATCTGTGACTAAAAACTAGAGAGCATGTGAAAAGCTGGTGTGTGTGTGTGTGTGTGTGTGTGTGTGTGCACGCACGTGTGTGTGCGCGCGAGTGTGTGTGAGTGTGTGTGTGTGTGTGTGTGTGCGTGTGTGTGTATATGTGGTCATTGTATATTGCCTTATGAAACTGCTGATCTGAGATACACTTTGATTAGCTCTGACAGTCATACCAAGCTTCTGCCAACCCCTCTATGTAGGAGACATCTCTATTTGCACTTGAAAGCTACACACAGCCATCTGTGAGACAGCTTTTGTGTGTATGGTTGGGTGTGTATTCTGTTCTGTGTTTACAAACATCCTTGTGTAATGTATAGAGACTAAGGTTCCACATTCCGTTAACTTAATTGTGATGTCATTGTAATTGTGATGTCACAGTTTGCTGCATTATTGACACTTTCTTTAGAGTAATATGGATCATAACACTAGCCGCCTTTGTGTTGATTCAGATAAGAACGTGCAACACCTCATGTTACCTTAGAAAAACAAAAGATTTCTCAGAGCCTTTAAAGTAATTTCTTTTTGCTGTTCTCTCCATCTGCATGCTGGTTCTGCAGATGTACTTCAGTCCAGTGTGATGTTTTGCTTTCGCCCTCTTTTGTCCATGTTTAGTGAGCTGATAATTCTTTGGAGTGGCAACGATAAAATGAATTCAAACAGGACCAACTGTGTGAGGCCCTTAGACGAGGCCCTGGGTCCTGGGGCAGGAAACCCTGCACGTGATGAGAGGATAGGGGTTGGGAAATTGAAGATGTGGGGAGCAATCTTTGTGTCAGATGGAGAAACACTGCAGCCTTTAATCTCACGGCAGGCCTGTAGTGAGGAGCACATGGCTTTCAAGTCCCGCCGGAGAGGACGCCAGGAGACATGTGTCTCACTCACTTGATCTGTCTCTTATTCTCTCACTCTCTCTCTCTCTCCTATCTTTCTCTTTCCATTCCCATCTGCCTAATTTTCTCTCTGTTTTGCTCTCTCTTTCTTTCTCTCCCTCTCTCTTTATCTTTCTCTTTTGCAGTGTACAAAGGCAAAGCGCTCTCTATCTCCCTCCCCATCACTCTCTCTTCCCCCCCCCCACGCCCTCCAGCAGCCTGGTTCAGTGGTCAAAGTTGAAAGATGGGTTTGTGGTTAAAAAACCCTCTAAAAGGCAGCGCTGTAATTACTGTGCTGGGTTTCTCCCTCCGTGTCTGATCTGACCTGACTCCAGCATTCCCGCCTGCCACCGGTGGACGGATGGCTCCGACACTGATCCCTTCCTCCAGATCCTGCGGTGTTTTGGCGGCTGGAGATCTGTAGAAGGTGGAGTTTGCTGGATGTAGAGGAGAGGCTGGATTAGCAGAGGTGTTTGTGTTTGGAGAAGAGCAGAGACTAATGATGATTCATTCACGCTGCAGGATAACTGATGAGACAGAGATGGAACTCTGGTCATATGTCAATTCAGAGCAACCCAGAAAAAAAGCCTTTATAACTGATAAACATTTAATAACATGTTGAATGACATTTCTGTGAGTGTTAATGTAATCAGAAAGGAAAAAGCACAAGCAAGCTGTATCACTATTGGTGAAAATGGCGTGCGTGTGTGTGTGTGTGTGTGTGTGTGTGTTTGTGTGTGAGGTCTGACTAATCCACAGTGTTCATTCATATGAAAGCAAAACAGAGTGTTCATGCAGTGAACCAAAGAGAGAGAGAGAGAGTGTGTGTGTGTGTGTGTGTGTGTGTGTGTGTGTGTGTGTGTGTGTGTGTGTGTGAGAGCCCGAGCAAGCATGTGCTGACATGACTGTAGTGCCTAGGGATGGAATATTCTAGACTATTCTAGATAGTGACACAGTGGGATGTAGTCCGGGTCAGGCTGTGTGTGTTGGAGGCGGGGGTGTATTGTGAAGGTCCTGCTGGCATGTCCTAGTCTCCAAAGACTCAGTGTGTTCATGGCTAACCAGACCCCCCACCACCAGAGTTCCTTTCTCTATTGCGCCATTGGTCGGACGAGACTCATCCAAGCTGAATAGATTTTTCAGATTCCGTTGCCTCCACCCCGCACACACACACTCAAAACCATTAAGACCTCTTTCTTTGTCTGCTCTCAATTAAGAGAATCTCAGCAGTAAACAGCACCACTCACATGCTCAGTGTGTGTGTGAATGTGTGTGTGTGTGTGTGTGTGTGTGTGTGTGTGTGTGTGTGTGTGTGAGTGTGTGTGTGTGTGTGTGTGTGTGTGTGTGTGTGTGTGAGTGTGTGTGTGTGTGTGTGTGTGTGTGTGTGAGTGTGTGTGTGAGTGTGTGTGAGTGTGTGTGTGTGTGTGTGTGTGTGTGTGAGTGTGTGTGTGTGTGTGTGTGTGTGTCATCTTCCTGGCAGTGTTCCTTTAGTCATTGTAAGATGAGTAAGTAAATTATGTGAATTGAATATAATTGTCTTTTTACGGTCACACTTACAAGACCGATTCATTCAGTCATCATATAAAGAACAGAGTCATGTGTTCATGTGAGCACGGTGAATCTTCCACATCGCACAAACCAAGGGAACAGTTGGCCTTAGTCAGCCACTGTTTGATGAAAGAAAATGTGAACTAACTCTCTCTCTGTCTCTCTCCGTGTGTGTGTCTCTCTCTCTCTCTCTCTCTCTCTCTCTCTCTCTGTGTGTGTTTCTGTCTCTCTCTGTCTCTATCTCTCTCTGTGTCTCTCACTCTCTCTCTGCATCTCTCTGTCTGTGTCTCTCTTTGTGTCTCTCTGTCTCTCTCTGTGTCTCTATTTCTCTGTCTTTGTGTCTCACTCTCTGTATCTCTTTCTGTGTCTCTTTTTGTCTCTCACTCTGTCTCTCTCTCTCTCTCTCTGTGTCTCTCTGTCTCTCTGTGTGTCTATTTCTCTCATCTCTCTTTGTGTCTCTCACTCTCTCTCTCTCTTTGTGTGTGTGTCTCTCTCTCTCTCTCTCTGTGTGTTTCTGTCTCTCTCTGTCTCTATCTCTCTCTGTGTCTCTCACTCTCTCTCTGCATCTCTCTGTCTGTGTCTCTCTTTGTGTCTCTCTGTCTCTCTCTGTGTCTCTATTTCTCTGTCTGTGTCTCTCACTCTCTCTGTATCTATCTTTCTGTGTCTCTTTTTGTCTCTCTCTCTGTCTCTCTCTCTCTGTGTCTCTCTGTCTCTCTTTGTGTCTCTCACTCTGTCTCTCTCTTTGTGTGTGTCTCTCTCTCTCTCTCTCCGTCTCAGTGCCAGGTATTCTTGGCTGTTTTAAGGACAGTGGTGACCCCCCTCCCCTGGCTAACAGCTACCACACCTCCCAGAAGCTCACTGTGCAGAACTGCATCAGCTTCTGCCGCAACCAGAGGTACAAGGTGAGCAGTGCATCATGGGTATTGTAGTCCTAACATGGTATCATGGCCATTGTAATCTTTACATGGTCATGCCTTGTTATGTATATATATGAGTACTGTGTTACTGTATTAGCACTCTCTCTGCTAAGCCCAAGAACATGAACCATTCATGCAATGGAACAACTTTATCTTGGTAGTAACAGTGCAAAATATACAACAGACTATCACAAAAGACAATCAAACCATCATACGACAATCAGACAATCATACGACTATCAGACAAGATAAAGGACTGAGTACCAGCACGGAATACATTTATATTTACGTTTGCAGAATTTAGCAGACACAATAATCCAGAGCGATTTATAAAAGTGCTTTGTCATTTCCTCATAGATACATCCTAGTATAGTACAGTAGGTCAGAGTCCAATATACCAATGAACTAGAATACTGTAGAATACAGGGATCAGTGCTGATGCCTAGAAGTATAAAATACATATAAACTCTATAACAGACAACAATCAGTGTAATAAACAATAAGTACTAGAGTTAGAGTCAACATAGGAGCAGTCAACATCAGTGTAGTAAACAATAAACAAAACCCTACAATAAGTGCTACTTTCATTTCGTTAATGTTGAAGTAGGGTCAGTGGTCATTTAAATATTCCATGAGTCCCAGCATCGAGTCCCAGCATCGAATCCCAGCACCGAGTCCCGGGACCACCTCAACACATTCCAGCTGCGTAGCTGGAGGAGGGCAGGAAGGTATTGAGGGGCTTTCTGAGACACCCTGCCCTGGGGTGACTCACTGCCCCACTCGTGTTGGGACTTGATTCCTGTGCAGGGAGCAGACAGAGCCATTCCCAGTCTTCTCCCTTTGCCAGCGAAACCCTGCAAACACGGCTAAACTGGATCATTTGTCCTGCACGTCTTTGCTGATGGGGTGGCCCTCTCATAGTCTTGTCCCGGTCATTTTTGTTAAGAAGCATCTTTTTTTGCTTCAGCACACAAAGCGGTAGTTTTGCTTTGGCATGAGAGTGAGGATGTAATTCCTGACATCCAGGAATTAGGATGTAATTCCTGACACCCCCCCCCCTGCCCCCTTTTTTATAGCTTGCAGGAATGGAGGCAGGTTATGCTTGTTTCTGTGGCAACGACCTTGACTACCATCTCCATGGCGACGCCCCTGGTTTGGAATGCAGCCATGGGTGTTTTGGAGACCAGCAGCAGCCATGTGGCGGTGACGGCCATGTCATCGTCTTCGACAGTGAGTCTGAGTACACTGATGTCTGTTGTTCCAACATGGTGTCTTACTGAGCACCTCTAATCCTGAGCTACAGAACGGATAGTTCTAGTGTAGTTTAACACGCATTCTAAGACTCAAGCATGAACATTACTTTGTCTGTACTTGGAACACAAATGTTCTCTCAAAACAAGATCTTAGCAGAATTTAAAAGTGTTGTGTTCTACAACAAAAGACATTTTGTTTGCTCAGTTACTCTGGTCACCTTTCAAACATAAATTAATTATCTGTCCTGTGATTCTTATAGCATGTAAGTGAACTGCATGCATGTCTCCCTCTCTAGCTAAAGTGGGTTCATGTGGTGGAAACTACACTTCTCCATCAGGTGTGATTTACTCTCCTGACTTCCCAGACAAGTACTCCCCCGGGCGTGTCTGTTACTGGACCATCCAGGTACAAACTCCTGTTCCATGATTTTGTCTGGCACCCAAAGTGACTTACAATTATGACTGAGTACAATGCAAGCAATTGAGGGTTAAGGGTCTTGTTCAGGGGCCCAACAGGGGAAACTTGATGGCAGTGGGGCATGAACTGGCAACCTTCTGATTACTACTCTAGTACCTTCACCAATGAGCTACCACTGCCCACTTCAGTTCCTCATCTGTCCCACATGCCGATTGGCATTATGACATCACCAGTTGCTCCACTGTGATGTCACTGGTGATTCCGTCCTGCTCATCCAGGTTCCAGGTGCTTCGGTCCTCCTCTTCACCTTCACCTTCTTCAACATCATGGACCAGGCAGATATGGTGGAGCTCCTGGATGGATACACCAATCAGGTGGTGGCTAGATTCGATGGACGGAACCCCCCACAGGAAGCGGTCAACATTACCGTCGACTTTGTGATTCTCTACTTCTACTCTGACAGGACAAACCAGGCTCAGGGCTTCTCAATGATTTATCATGGTGAGGTTTGCCATATTTCATGGGTTTTTGTTAAGCCTAGTTATCACAGAGTGATCAGAGTGATCAGAATGTCCACAGAGTAGTGTATTACTAGACCAGAAGATTCTGGACATCAGCGTATTTTCGACAGTGGATGTATTTTAATATGCAAAAGCTGAAGTTCTTTCATCTTCGCCTGTGGTTTAACACGTAGAAGGCGGAGCGTGCTGGTGTCATGGCGGTGGTCATGGTTACAAGGCCGTCAGAGAGGAGCTTAGTGGAACGTCCCATCGCCCTTCCCTGTGTCCATGGTGTGCTTCATAAAGACAGAGCTGTCTGCAGCTTTCGTGTCTCCCACCAAGACACACCTGCAGATGGAGGTGAAGGACAGGAGACGTACAATGGAATAGGCAAGGAGAGAAAGAGAGAGAGAGGGAGGGAGGGAGGGAGAGGAAGAGAGAGAGAGAAGGAAGGAGAGAGAGATAGAGAGGGAAAATCGAAGAGTTCACTCAATTTGAAGAATAATTGTGTGGTGGTACATGATGTCCCTGGAACTGTGTTTGGGTGCCAAACATCAGAATGTAAAAGTGGAGACTGAAAATGCAGCACCTGCCTGGAGGACTGCCTGTGAAATATGCACGTCACCCTGCGCCATTTCAAGAAATTCCTTGTGTTTGAATATTGGAAGAATAGCACTTCATAAATATTTGATTTTTGTTTAACATATGCATGAGGCTTGTCAAGCCTCTACAGCTGAGTCAGAGACACCAGCTTTCTGGAAGATGTATTATCAGAAATGAAATTATAAATCAAATTGATCATAATTGACCTTATTATTGATTCATTTTTTGATTCATTGTATCCTTTAATTCACAACTTTAAAAAAAAAACAACTATATCAGCAACAGTTATTTTGTTAAAATTCACTGAATTTCACAATTGCTGTATTGTCCTACATAAATTATTAAGGAAACATTTTATATGAAAATTTGTCTCTTTTGATCTTGTGTATTTCGATACAAACAGTCAAACCCATTCTAGCTTTGCTTGTGTGCTGACATTCAGAACAAACCTTATGTCAGATATGTCACACCTGCACTGTTTCTCTGGTGAACTTGCAAAAACCTGGGCGGCAGGTCATGGGCAGGTCACGGGCAGACGTGCCATGCGGTTTTGCCCTCTGGGTTTAGTTGATGTATTTTGACAGAGGGAAATGATGTCCCTGAGAAACAAGTGGTGTTCACACCCTCCGTCACAGGTTCTCCACCATTCAGGCATTCGGAGCGCACGGCACGTCTATAGTCCATGTATTATTCCAATAATGAGTAAGAGAAATAACATTGGAATATCAATATTTGAATAATATCGGCATATTAAGATTCATGTTATTATTTGAAACCAAGACATAATATATAAGAAATTCTAACTAAAGCTGATTTTTATGGAATCTATATTACCTGTGCTTATGTTTATTTTATTTACCCACTCTGTTATGTTTTTGGTTATATTTTCTATTTCTCCAGTCAGGGCCGTTAAGCTGTTCATCTTCCTCCTAGCTTTCAGAGACCCAAGCAGCAGAGCCATTGAGGAGGAGGAGGAAATCGACGAAGAGAATGCCAGCACAGTGGTGCCCCGATCTGGCAGTACCACGGAGAAATCCCACGGAGGTCCAAACGAGAAGACGTCCGAGATCTTATACGTGATCACGTCCAGTCCCGGAAAACCGGAGCACGACATGCCAGGTATGTCGTTGTGTGTTCCAGGGTCCAGGGAATACGGTGCTGTTTGCATGCTGACTTCAGCTCCCTCTGTTGGGCATTGCTGTCATTCTTTGATTCCTCTGATGTTTGATATAGAACCGAGTCTGAGTCTATAGCCGAGTCTGAGTCTATAGCCGAGTCTGAGTCTATTAGACCCGAGTCACCCCAGTTCCTCCTGTTCCGTTTGGAGTTACAGTTATGTGCTGTCCTTTGGACTTATACCAAACCTAACCCACGATTACCTTAGCCTACTCGTTCTGGGATTGATTAACGTAGCCTACTCAGGGGTTGATTAGCCTACTCATTCTGGGATTGATTAATGTAGCCTACTCAGCGGTTGATTACCTTAGCCTACTCGTTCTGGGATTGATTAACGTAGCCTACTCGGGTTGATTACATTAGCTGATTTCCTTACCTCACCTCACTGCTTAGTTGACCTTATGTCTCGTGTGCACTGGGTTCAGATATGCTGGACAGACATGTCTCTGTACGTTGCAGTGATCTCGAGACTCGAGTGGTAGTTCTATACGTAATGTATCTTCCATGTTTTACAGTGTGGACCATCTACGTCCTGGCCGCCCTGCTAAGCCTAACTGTGATTGCTATGGTTGCTAAGCTACTTCTGCATGTCACTGTAAAGTACGTATATCACATCTTACACATTAACATGGATTCACACTCCAACTTCTCCATCTTTAGTTTTTTTGGCATCCTGACTGGCCATGTCATTATTTACACCAACCTTATATGCGTGTTGTATGACACACAATGGCTTGGATCCTACCGGACTCAATGCACAGTGTGTCAACATGGGTCAGACTCAGACCACAGAACCTGTACTCAATGGGTAATTATACTGGTGGAAAACAGTGATTAAAATATAACATAATATTTTGCATAAAGACAATAATACAGTGCAAAAAAGACCCCCTCCGATAATATGTTGGTGTGGGTTTAGCAAACACAGTTGTGTGTATCTGCTTGTTTCGGTATCCTCGCTGCTCTAAGAGGTTTGTCTGCCATCACTAATAGAAGTGATGCATGGCGGTGTGTAAGCTGGGTAGATGCTGAGACCCTGGTAAACAGCTGCAGGTGTGCAGAGATCGTAGCTTCCTGCTGAAGGATGTTCCTTAATGCTGCATCTGTTAGCTGGAACACATTTACCGTCACTGCTTTACAGAATGTTCCTGGCATGTTTTACATGGCCTCTCTCTCTCTTCCCCCTGCTCTCCCTCTCTCTCTCTCCCTCTCTCTCTCTCTCTCTCTCTCTTCCCCCTGCTCTCTCTCTCTCCCTCTCTCTCTCTCTCTCTTCCCCCTGCTCTCCCTCTCTCTCTCTCTCTCTTCCCCCTGCTCTCTCTCTCTCTCTCTCTCTCTTCCCCCTGCTCTCTCTCTCTCTCTCTCCCTCTCTTTCTCTCTTTCCTTTGCCTTCTCCACCCCTTTTCCATCTCTTCTTTTTTCTTTCCTCTGAATTTATTTTCTTTTTCACCTGTGCCTGCACCTTTTTCTTTCCTTGTGTCTTTCTCACTCCTTCTCTGCTTTCACTCCTCACGTCCGCGTGTCTCCTAACGCTCTTCTTCTCCTGGTGTATCAGATCTCCCACCATGTCGTCCATAAGTGGCACCGAGGCGTGTTCGCAGAGCGCTGTGTCAGAGCCCTGGATCATCTTATACAGACCTTCCACCATATCGCTCTTCAAGAAGAAACTGAAGAACCATCACGGAGATCTCAGCCCACTGGTGGGAAAGTAATGGATCCTCTACCCTCACACTGCTGTGGGCCTGTATGGAACACACACACTCTCACACACACACACATGCACTCAACCCTGCACCCCCCCCCCCCCCCCCCCACACACACACACACACATGCACGCACAATCTCCACACACGCACACACACACACACACACAAACACACACACACACTCTGCTGAGGAACTACAGAGAAGGCACTCACCCAGTTAATGACTGATTGCCAGGGACTGGCACAGGGTCCAGCCAATGAGGTTGAGCACTTGGTGAGGAACTGGACCAAAATGTTTTAAACTGGACCACAAGAGCTGGATCTCATTGGACAATGAAATAACTTTCAGTTCACATCTCATCCAATCATGTCTGATCTAATGAGGGGGCTTCCAAAGTCTGATTGGTGATGGCATGTTAGGAGCGATGGTTCCCACCACTACACTGTAACCATGACGAAGCATCACTCAACTGTCCAGATGATTATCGGGCAATGGGGAGGCCCAGCGATTTCTTCAGGTTCTTTTTGCAATTGCTGACATTTGAAGGCCGATTCCTGATAACAATCTGTGTTAAAGAAAGAGGGTCCTTGTCTGGAACACACTGTAACGTGAATCGGCTCACATAACCACCTTAAAGCCATCGCAGACAATCAGCCTTTCTGGGAGACAGAAACACGATTCTGTTTCAGCCCCTTTTTTGCCTTCCTTATGTAGGTCATCTCTGAGTGAACAGAATGACCCCGTCTCCTGAGGTGAACACACATGACCCTAAGGTGTACTGGCAAACAAAGGTCGTGCAGCTGGACCTGGTGAGACAGATTCTGACGTAGGCGCGATTAGCGGTGAAACACCAAATAATACAGCTACAAACAAAACCCAGGAGTGCTACAGCCTGGATGATGGTCAGAACATTAGGGATCTCCTGGACCTCTCTAAACATTTTTTGGTTTTATTTTATTTGGGTTTGGATTATTGTGATCTTATTGTGTCTGGTGTCTGTAAGTGCCTTAAGGGTTGGAAAATGTTTTTGTTTATTTTTTTTGGGAGGGGGGGCGGCTTCAATGCCACAATTCCTAGATGAGTAGAGTTTAGAAATGAGGTTGGATGAACGTTTTAGTCTTTTTTTCCCCATATTAGCGTTGAGGTTAATCCAGCTGTGCTCTTGAGCGTCCTGAATGCATCACACAGGCCCTGCCATAAGTTTTAGACAGCGAGCAGCTTCTGTCTAGGAACCAACACAAACATCACAGCACTTCCGTTCCATCTCCATGCCACAAATGCGGCAAAATATTCCTCCGAAACAATTTGCTCTTTCTCCCGTGCCTCCTCTTCCAGGGTTCCGGGAGTCCTCGACCATGAAACAGTCATTTCCGTTGTTCTGCTGTGGAGAGCGGTATCTCGTACAGAAGGGTCAGGGTCAGGGTCAGAGTCAGGGTCAGGGTAGGGCAGCCTGTAATGGCACGGGTCACTGCCCCCTCTGGACTGTTCACTGATCTTAGAGCTTCCATCCTGAAGTGGGTGTAGCAACTTGCAGTGGCGTGTTCGTAAACTCAAGATGTGCAAAAGTGTCTACGCCGTCGTCAACATGATGAGCCGCTTTAATGAGTGTTGGTTGTGCATGGACCCACAAAAATAATTGTTGTCAGATGTCAATATTTCAGTGCACTTACTTCAGATTGTCCCAATATAGTACTTAAGTGTGTCCAGATGTGTCTACACGTGATAATTAAGAATGAGTCTCTGAACATGATCCTTTAGAGATCATCATCCCGTATGTATTAACACACATACAAGGAAACGAAAGCAGGGGTGTAAAGTGTGACTGTCATGTCTGCGGTGCATTCTCATTGGCCATCGGGTGTGATCGTCATGTCTATGGTGCATTCTAATTGGCCATTAGGTGTGACTGTGTTGGCTACATTGTGTTCATTTGCCATCAGGTGTGAGATTTTTACTGACACTACGTTTATGAACAATAATGACAACAGTGATGAGGATGAAAACACTAGAGTAATTGTTGTTCACCTCAAACTCGTTTTTGTTTGTGGATTTGTTGTTGTTGTTGCTTGTTTATATTTCTTAATGTTGTGAGGAGACAGAAAGAGGCGGTCTAAGCAGACCATCACAGACTCTTCCGGAGGAGGAGCCTAGGCTACACGCCACATTCCGGTTCCAGGAAGATCTTGCTCTTCCGGTCGAGATCGTCTGGATGACCTCACCCGGGCCTAGTTTCGCCTGGGCCCTCATCTGTGGTCTCTGATAATTACTGCATGAATATGTCACGCTTACATTGCCCAGAGAAACTCATGCATACAAAAACTGTTGCTTCCAGTCAGAGAGAGAGAGGGAGAGAGAGCGAGCGAGGCCAAGCCCATCAAATCACGGAAAAACCAAACCAAAAAGGACAGCTCACATTTAACAAGGCCACGGTTGTCCATGATGAGATGAATAATGTACAACTCCCGTTTTTTTTACTTTGTAGAGCTCAAACAAGCTCAGAATTCTTTAGTTTTCCCCATTTCCCTGTGGATTATCACATGTCCGGATTTTCTTCTGGAAAACCTGAGTGAGAATGCACACGGATTCGGAGCAGGGCACTTTCAGGGACAAAAGTGGGAAAAGATGTTGTTTTCATGGAATTGTAAATAAAATAGTGAGATTTTAATTTATACAGTAAATTATTGTTATTTTGGACTTAAATTGGACATAATCTATCTTTTGTATAAGTGAAGTACATTTCTAGTTTTTATTTAATGTGTTCTGACTGCAAAATAAATATGCATGTTTCTTATACGATGTGACGTCTCTAGTTTGTCCTGCGTGTTGTCACCCATGCAAATGTATTAGTGAACTAGAAG
>NC_137501.1:1135000-1205000 GCF_041902795.1 Electrophorus electricus
AGCACGGTCCAATCAGACGCCTTCGTGGCAGGACATCACAGCCAGTTATAGCTCAGAGGGGGCGGGGCCTCCACAGTCCAGGGCGGTGGTGTGTGACATCAATAAAGAGATGCTGAAAGTGGGGAAGGGGCGGGCAGAGGAGGCGGGAATCACCACAGGTAACCCCGCCCCTCATTACTATGGCAACGTTCCTTCCCGTCTAATGTTATTTTGTCCTTTGTTCTCAGGCAGTAGCAGACGTCACTTGTGTTTAGTTTCACTGTTGCAAAAGACAAACATCTAAACATTCTGGTGCATTTTACCTTTTTGAATCCTGGTGTTTGAGTTTCACTATATATATACACACACACACTTAGTACCCTTGTGAGGACCCACTGCGTTTTTTATTACATTTCTGCACTGTGTGTAGCTGTGTTTAGGGACTATAGATATAGATGAGTGCAATGATCAAATGAAGCAGCAGTGTGAGTTTACACAGTAGGATAATCTATAACATACTGCACATAACCCAGACTGTGACTATCTTAGAGTTGACTGGACTGTGTTTACATTTACACACACACGCGCGCTTTTATCCAAAGCGACTTACGTGAGTACAACTTGAGAGGTTGAGTTTTGCTCAGGGGCCCAACAGTGGTGGGATTTGAACTGGCAACCTTCTGATTACCAGTCCAATGCCTTCACCACTGAGCTCCCACTGTACTGCTGTTAGAGATACTGCCACATGTCCAGAGAGACCACGCCTAGAGAGACTGTCCGTGAGTGTCAGTGTGGTGGAGGCATGACAGGAAGGGAGTGGCGGTGAGCGGTCTGCGTGCCGTGTTTGGTGCAATGTTTCACAGGGTCCTTTAAGGCTACGAGGTCATTGGCGGTGACGAGTTCGGCCTTTCTTGCTCTTCTGCAGGCGTGTCCTGGGTGGTGGGGGATGCGGAGGAACTCCCGTTCGACGAGGATCAGTTCGATGTCTACACCATCGCCTTCGGCATCCGCAACGTCACCCATGTTGAGCAGGTGATGCGCCTCCTCCTTTAATGAGGGAGAGGTTACCACATACAACAGAGCTTGTGCCGACTGGGTCACTAGGAATACAACCAGACCTCTGTGTGTGTGTGTGTGTGTGTTCAGGCTCTGCAGGAAGCCTTTCGTGTTCTTAAACCAGGTGGGCGGTTTTTGTGCTTGGAGTTCAGTCAAGTCTCCACTCCACTTCTTTCCAAGTACGTGCACCTAATCTACCTCCTGATCCACTTTATCTACCTCCTAACCTACCTACCTTCTAATCCAGCAGTCATACAACAGTCAATGCCCTGAGCATATATTTAGACACGTGATCATCGGCGGCTTGTACTACAATTTGGAGTGTGAATTTGTGCCCTACCTACAGTTAGGTGATGTTTAAAGTCAAAGCCATGTTGTAGCATCGTCTGAGTTCTCATCACTGTGTGGCATATAATAGGATATAATCTAAATGAGCTCTGTTCTCATTGGATGCTCGGTATCGTGCCTCATTCCAAAAGCCCTTATTTGCATATCTCAGCCTACAGCAGTTTAGCCCCACCTGCTTACATTGCTCATGATGATGTCATAGAAACAGCGGTTTAATAATATGGTTTTTGTAGCTTAGTCTCCTTATATGGACTTTACGGAGATGGGGAGGGAACAATGTGTTTTAAAACTAACAGAATTTACATATTATTTGCATATTACTTTATTCCAATAAAGAGATGGAAATTGTTTTCCATGATGTAACACAAAGCACAATGAAGAAAGCTGAGAGCAGTTCACTGATGGATGTTGCTATAGCGCTGGGAATAAAAGCTGTGACGCAACGTTTGAAACTAAAACATGCACGGTGTTGTGGTTGTACCACTAATGTACTTATTGTTTACACGGCAAAAGGTCACAACAGTAAACGTCCAGTGCAAGGTAGTAATGTCCAAGTTCTGTTTCCTCTCTAGCAGGTACCCTACATAGTGCTCTGTGTAGAAATGTACACGGGGAGATTTGTGTACGAGTAAAACATTTCAGACACGGTGAGGGTAACCTGGGTTAGTCCTGCAACTCAACCGTGTCACACAGGGACGGTTCCAGAACCATGTGTACATGCTGGTAACCAGGTGAGCTACAGGAACTCAAAGGTGACCAAGTGAAAATGTTTTACAGGCTGTATGATGCATACAGTTTCCAGGTGATTCCAGTTTTAGGTGAGGTGATTGCAGGTGACTGGAAATCGTACCAGTACCTTGTGGAGAGCATCCGGAGATTCCCAAACCAGGTAATGTTCCAGGACGTAGACTCTTTGGTTGATCCAAGTCTAAATAGGCCAGTCCAGACAGAACAGGGTCACTGTTTGGTTATATAGTACCAGGACTCAGGAAACCTGCTTTAACTTTTTAATAATAAATACTGCTAGACCTTGTGGAACTGGGATATTTGTAAAATATGATAGGATTTCACCCACATGCTAAATATCACGAGAGAGAGAGAGAAAAAAGAATACTATACTTATGTAGTGTGTCCCCCCCCCTTCCGTAATGGAGAATTTTCCTACTTGATGCTGCCATTTTGCGCTCCACAGGAAACGTTCAAAGGAATGATCGAGGAGGCTGGTTTCGCCCGTGTCCAGTACATCAACTTGACTGGCGGAATATGTGCTATTCACTCAGCGTTCAAACTGTGAGCGCTGCTAACAGCGCCCTCTGCTGGGTGAGCTGAGCCACTCAACTTACTGTCCCCTCGGAGAGAAGGCACTGGTCGTAGCCCAGAGCACAGGGTGCACCTTTGGATGGTTTGGTCTCCATGGTAATTCCCTAAAGCCTCAGTTATGTGTGTGACCTTGGACAGCAGAATTTAAAAGACTTTAATGTGATTTTCTAAGCATGTGTGCATGTTTGTGTGGTGCTGGAAGTAGCAGGGGGTCATGGGTACAGCACATTAGGGTGCCTGAGCTGCTCTGATGCCCCCTACAGGCTGATGTATGCATTACACTACATTTTGTTCTGTAGTTCACACCAGAAATGACTCAAGTCTGTTCAGTTGAATAAAACCATATAATTTTCAAATCTTTGTACACTTTGTTACAAAACTGTATGGTACTAAAAGTTTTAAAATCGGTTTTTGGTCAGAGAATATTTAATCATCTGGTGTGCAATTACTATTTACAAAACGTTTCATATTAGTGATCTCAACAAAAAAAACCAAATCTTTCCAAACATCCAGACCCTCTGAACATAAGACATGGCTTACAGATAAATATATTAGTCAATAAATATTCAGAGAACGTACTTCCATTTATGAACCGTGCTGCTATACAGATACAGAAATATACAGGTCTCGCTCTGGCCTCAATAGCTGGAGCCTGAAACTTGACGGAGAAAATAATTATATCTTAAAAAATTAAAAAATATTAATTTTGTACATATTTTCTTTTATACAATCTTATCTTAAGTGCTACAAACAATTAAAAAAAAATTTAAATAGTGACTCAAGTACCCCGAGAATGCTAAATAGTCGCAGTACAATAACTATGAGAGATTAGAGTCTATTACAGCACTGTTAATGACAACATAAATAAAATGATTTTAAAATGTGGTAAAGCCAGAAGAGGAATTATCAAAACATTAGACAAACAGCAGAAAGGCATGAGGACTGTGTGAGAAGAGATTTCAGGATTAGGATTAAGTGTAAATTTAAAAATAAAGGCATTTCCCCACTTTCCTTAAACAGTGACACTTTGGCCTCTTCAGACTAACAGTTAGTCGTGTTAAATATTTTCTTTAAAAAACAAGTGCACTAATACCAAATAAAGGGCACAGATAAAATATTTTTTAAAAATAGTTACACTGGGGGGGTTATTTTAGTATAATTGCCATTCCAGAATTAGTTCTGGAAACTCTTCCAGAACTAATTCTGATAAATATTTAAGAGAAATCCTGTCACAGGAGACAAACTAAACTTTGGTGTAAAGAACAAACAGTTCAGTAGTCTCCTAAAAAAGAAAACAAGAAACAAACCATGAAGCTGTGTGTGTGTGTGAGGGGAGAAGTGAAAAACAATCTGAAATACACTGTACTCGCATAGTTGTCATGGCAACGGCCATCTTACCCTCTCTCCGTTCACTCAGCGGTGTTTTGGTGTTTTTCTCTAAATGATGAAGGCATGGTGCTATGACCCAGACCACATGTCATATGTATACATACACGCATGCAAGTCATTTCAGCAATAAACGCAACTACAAAAAACAACAACCCCAAAACATCTGTGTATTGTAACATGAAGGCAGGCGTGTAAGTGTTTAAACAAAACTAAGCCTTCAACTCCGCCAGGGTCTGTGGTTCTGTAGCACCAACACACAGACCAAAACGTCGTCCTCCCTACGACAGACTGACAGGTTTATCGTGGAACGACACGACGCCCGTTAGGCCATGCATCTGCCGTCACACTCCTCTGTAGGCGTGTCTGATTCTTAAGGCCACAGGAAAGAGAAGGATGACAATACACCACTCTTCGACAGAAAAAAAAAATTTAAATGTAAAAAATTAAATCTCCATTTGAAATTCACTCAGAGTTCTTTGAGGAAGACAAACGCCGACTCCAGGTTTACTTCACAGACTGGAACCCTCATATGTCGGTTTGCTGCCCCCTTGAGTTTCAGGAGTGCCACTGCACTGAGGGGAAAACAGGGCCCTGACTTCCTCTGCACTCGACCGCTGACTTCTGCACTGTCCTGAGGTGAAAAACCCTTGATTAGCGTCCTCAGAAGTCCTGTCCTCGCGCTCCATCATGAGCGACGGAAGGAGGCTGGTTTGATGCTTGGAACCGAGGCCTAACTCGCAGTCCGTGTCTTCGGGAATTATGGGTATCCGCTGGGCGAGTTCGCAGCAGGTCTGACTGGAGCAGGCCTCGCTGTCGGTTTGGGCGTACTGCACGTTAACGGAATAATCCTCCGCGTACCGGTGGACCTTCATGTCCGTGTAAAAGCAGCAGGGAAGCCCCTCGTATCCGGCGTGCTCAGCCAGCGGAAGCCGCTCCGTGCTGACACTGTAGAAGTTCAGCGGAGATGCACCAGTCAGCGTCTGGGGCTCCCCCCCTTCCTGTCCCTTATGCTCCAAACCCGGCGGAGGAACCTCTAAACAGCAGCCGCACACTGCCCCTTGCTCGCTGCTGTGCTCCATGGAGCATTGGCTCCATCCCGCTACAGTGCCCTGTAGGGGCCCGGCCGAGGTAGTGCTGGTGTTGTCTCTGGCTTCCAGCGAAGCGTGGCTGCTGCCGGGCGACAGCCCCTCCCCCGAGCCGTAGCGTCCTCCGGGGCTCCGCCCGCAGTCCGAGCCCCCTGCCGACGCCGGGGCGGACAGGATGTCGTCGGCAGACGCCGCGGCCGGGAGGCTCGGGGCGATGTCTCCGCCCACGCAGTGGCAGGGACTCCGGCTGCGATAGACGTAGGGGTCGTAGTCGCTGCTGAGGGAACTCCGGAAGGTGGAGCAGCTCCCGTACACGCCCTGGTTACTCACCTCGGTGCAGTCCAGCATGGAGTCGCTGGAAGAACAGTGGCACTGACCCGAGCTGCTGCTGCTGCTGTCGCTGCCGGGGCAGTCGGCAAGGTAACCGCTACACACCGACCGGTGGCCGTGGTAACAGCTGAGCCCCGACGTGCTTCCCGAGTCGCCCATGTGGGACGACGAGGCAGGGGCCACGTGCACCACGGTGGGGTACAGTAATCCCGGCTGGAAGGACCGGCCGTGGGCCTTGTGGGACTGCCCCCCGGGCTGGCTCTCCGGCTGTGGGAAGGTCAAGCCCTGGAAGAAGTAGTGCTGATACATGGTCTCGTACTGGGACACGCAGGTGGCGCGCGAGAAACCACGCCCGTGGAACTTGGGCCGCTTGAAGGCGTGGGATTGTGGGTAGGCGGGCGCACGGTGCTCCAGGCCACACTGATGGGGGCTCAGGCCGTGGTCCAGGTGGAGCGCGGGGTAGGGTGGGAGGAAGGGTGGCTGTGGAGAGTAGAGGCTCTGCTCGGGGCGTTGGTCCACCGTTAGCACGGTGATGGGGTTGCCGTGTGGATCCATGGTGGTGCGGGTGGGGTAGGCAGTCACCTGCCCGGCACGGTGCACCCTCCCTGGGTAGTGGACAGGAAGCACCACCCTCTGCTGCCGACTGTGGACCGGGTTCCCTGGGTCCAGACACACAGCACCTGGAGTGCCCTTCTTTTGCTCTGCACAGAGAACATTGATGCACTTGTGAAACAGAACCAGGTTCTAACATCAGGTTTGCCATGTCAAGTATTCAGTACAACTGGGTTCTGCATTTATATACCAGATTATTACAAAAATATTCTAGCAACCTTTGTAACCATAGCCTACTGTTAATGATCTACAGTGCTTACAAAGACTTGTAATTAATATGCATGACCAAACGATCAAAGGTTGGGGAACTTTACCATATCGTATATCTTATAAAAGCCATTAGACAAAGGAAGCTGCGCATTAGTTATGTAGCTGAACCACCGTGCGGAGGAGCAGGCAGGCAGGTTCCGTCCCCAGGGGGAGGGGCTTTCTCACCGATGATGTTGTGTCTGCAGTGGGGACAGGTATGGTGTTGGACTAGCCAGGGGTCCACACACTTCTTATGGAAGCGATGAGCACAGGGAATCACTCTCAGCTCCTGCAAACACCAATAAAAGTCCTGCTACAGATAAAAGTCCTCACAATCCACCAAACGTGACACCTCGACCCACTGCGTAATCTACAACCAAGATATTAACTAATACATGATAAAGACATTAGTTACTTTGATGGGCAAAATAGCTTTATTTTTTGCAGTTATAAAAACTGAATAAACAAAGATGAAGGAACAAGCAAAGAACAAAATCCTCACAAACACTTTAAAACCAGGGAAGCAGGTAACAAGGGAATTACTGTGCCACTTCCAAACATGGCCTCCAGGTGACGGTGTGCTGACGGCACACGTACTTTCTGTTGGAGCCATGTTAAAGGATAGTTTCTTGAACCTGGATTACGGCCGAGTCCTAGTCTGGACTAAGTGAAAGTGGGGATTTACTACTTGAGTTTAGTCTCCAGGGCCTGGGACTCCAACCCCAGAGGGGAGTTGGATGTGCCATAGCGTCAGACTAGTGTGTAAAGGCAACGTTTTAACGGAACTGCAGAGCTCAAATAAACAACTTTAATTTGGGATTGGCTCAGATATGTATTTAAATGACAATCCCTGTGAGAAGTGAAAATATTAAAGAGTAAGACCGAGACCCCCGTCAGAAAAAGCCGAGGTGTGTGGCTTTGGCTGCTGGTGACTCCGCCCCCCACCCAGTACCTCGGTGCCTCCGCATGGTGACTCCACCCCCCACAACCTCACTGTCTCCATGGTGACTCAACCCCACCACCTCACCGACATGGTGACTCCGCCCCACTTTCTCTGGCTCTGATCAGTACAAACAGAAGTAATGCAAAGGCTTTCTGAACACGGCACACAAATAAAGAAATAAATGTATAGATTTGCACGCGGCGACACCAGGGTTTATTCTGGGATGGCAGACCACCAACCTGTAGGGATTGAAACCCAACAGCACACACATGCCTCGTTCACGCTTCTAAACACATCGCATGTCCTCCAGATCCAGTGTGTAAGATTTAAGAAAACAGTTCAAAACATCTGCTACACACACACACACACACACACACGGTACATAGTGAGACGTGTACTTTGGACACGTTTACACCATATTAGAGGCCGTCCGCTCTGTTACAGCAACAGAATGTTACACCCATTAGCTTGTCAAGCTAACGCTGAAACAAGCTAATCAGATGACATCCACTACTGGTCCACTATAACGAACAAGTTCTCACTACAGAGAAAAACTACATGTGTTAACTGGTACAATATGTGATTAATAGTTACTCTCGTGTGTCAAACTGTAGTGTACACCTAGAAAGATACTGAACAGCCTTAGTCACCACACAAACGACAACTGAAAACAACAACTCAAAAACAAACAGAGCTGCCGGCTCACCGTGCCGTGTGGCCCACACAGAGGTGAGTCTGAACACACGTGAATAACTTTTCTGTATTGTTAATGTTAATATGCGTTTTACTGGGGTAGCAAGTGAGGTGGCAGTTACTCCCCGATATCTGCCTCCCTGGAGGTTCTGAACCAAGTCAGAGAACTTTGGTTCCCTCTTCCTTCCTGCTCTGTAATCAGCAAGCACGGATCTAGTCGTGGGGTCTCTTGTCTTCATTTGCGCGCTTGTGTGATTTAATCACATTATAACCCACACAGACACAAACTCTGGTCCCTGAAGGTCACGGCCAGCACAAATACAGCACAAATGGACTGTGGGAGACAGCGGGGAGACCACGACTGCAGTGCATCCTGGATTCACAGCAATCATCAGAGCAGTTATGGCCAGAGCACCCGCGCGACACGGTCCGGGCAGACTGGGGCTTCACCTCTCCGTCGATGTATTTCTCCAGGCAGATGGCGCAGTCCGACGTGGAACTGCTGCTCAAGGAGTCCGACACACTGCAGCTCTCCTGCTGACCTTTGACCTTGGCTTTGAACTTCCGAGTTTCCATTTTTTCCAGAGCCTGGATGGCCATCCGGTTCATAGAGCTCTGGACAGAGGAATGGACGGATGGAGAGAGAAAGAAAAGGAACGAAAAAGGGAGAAATGTGTGTCAAGGATGCACAACATCACGATGCTGTGGGTGTTGTACAACCTCCACGAGCACCCGAACACAGTCAAAACCCTACTGCCAAGGCTCACCTGGTTGCTAAGGCTCACCTGGCTGCGTCTTTGCTTGAGCTTGATTTTGATGAGGAGGATGAGGCACACCAGAGACACCACGATGAAGAAGGCCAGGAAGATTCCCATATCAAAATACTCTGTGGGCTGTTGGGGAGAAGACATCACAGCAGAGGTTTCACGACAAACGAAGCACCCGGACATGCCGAGATGCATCACAGGCTTTCACTAGCCTTGGGAAAACTTAATATACGACGCGGGACGCACAGGAATGCTGTGGCTTCGTCTCAGATACTCTGGACGTAAATGAGCTTCGTTTAGTCTGGAACGGTCCTATACACTTGCAGTACTGGCACTTACCCGTGGGGGGCGATGCTGGATTCTGGCTCTGGCCACTTTCTGCTTATTAACGATATTCATCAGTTTAACGGCATCTGCTCCTTTAACGTAAACCACAGGCCTCTTCAGGGGATCGTCAGAGAGCTGATTCAACTGGGGGGGAAATAAAGAAAAAATATTTTATGTTTAAATTTCAGAGTTTGTTCCTTTACTTTCATTCAGCATGGTGCTCAAGTCTTCATACCCTTACACATTTTATTAATTTTTTATGCCCGTCATTTTCTACATTGACATAATAACCACGAAGAAAAGCACTTACAAGAAAAACAGCGAGGTGTTCAGAAAGATGGCGTTCTTGAACACATCACCTCCTGACCTGCCTGCTCACCTTCAGTAGGAGTACGACATCAAAGCCAAAGCGCCCCCACCCGAACACACCCAAAAGAAACTGCCAGACTGCAACCACAGAAACTGCGGTTGTATTTTAAATATTTATTTATTTATTTTTTGGGGCTGCCGGCAAAAGTAAACCAATTGCATGTTGTGAAAGTAGAATCTGGATTTAGATTTAGCCTGGCGACTCAGACAGACGGAGACTGGGGCCTGTAATTTGCCAAAACGGAGGGAAATGGAAGGATGGCTAGTCCGTGTGCTGCCGTCACACGGAAGTGTGGAGCGTCTGAAAGGCAGGAGTTCGGCTGGTCCCCAAACCGCAGTGACCTTTGTTCACTCATGCTGGGAGGGATTGGGAGCAGGACTTCACACTGAACCTACACTCCATCTGAAACAGGGACCGTAGGATCTCTGAGTAATTACCCTCAGGAGAGAGAGAAACCGTTCGATCTCCCCTGTGTTCTAGTCTGGCTTACAGAGAGACAATATTCAGTCCAGACTGAACGATCTGTGTGAAGAGGATGAAATGGATGAAAGAAGAAACACCATGCAGTGCCTCACACACCCACACACAGGGTCAGAGTCTCGCACACTGCCAGTTTCTCTCAGACAGACACGACTAGGGTTCCAACAAAAGGACCTCTGTGTTACATCACAATTACACAGTTACTACGACACCAGCAAGGTCAAATAACACGCACGTGTTATTATTATATTACAAAGTAGTATAAATAAAAGAACAGCATAACTGACTAAGACACCAGTGAAACGTTTGTAAACAAAGAAACTTAAAGCAGCTTCCAGCACCAATAGGCTGGAGAACAAGATAAAGGCTTTACACTGGCTGTCGGGACCTTTACATTTATAACCATTGTCCTGACATTGCTGAGTCAGCACATTTATGCCTCCTGAGCTGAACAGCTGTGGGTTTATCTAGCAGTTTACGGTTATTCCTGACGAAACGGGGAGAGGGGAGGAGAGCTCGCTCACTTGATCAATCGCGTCAGGATTTTCTGAGACATCAAAAATTACTGCTGTAGCTCCTCTTTGGACGGCCCTCTTAGCCTATAGGACGAGAGAGAGAGAGAAAGAAAATGACCATTCATCCATTCACAGAGAAAACCTGTTTAAACCATTGCTGCTTGTGCTAAAACAGGACAACAAAAATACAAATGTCTCTCACACACATGATAACCATGACAACCGACCAGACAAAGTTCTCCTTCAAAGTATTAAAACTTGGCTGAAGAGTACATTGGTGAGATTGGAGCTTAATCTGGATAATACACAAGAATTTAATATTCAGTTTAATTCAAGAATTCCTCTGCAAGTGCCAAGATGCTCTGAACACTAGTTAATAACCACCACAGCCACTAGAGGGCACTATTGAACCTGTACAGACTCCTGTGGCATTCACAGTAAAATGATGTCCAGGTAACAGAGTTGGTTCCCACTTGTACTGGTCCCATCAATCACTTTAGACGTTAGCAATGCTCACTGATGCATGAGGAGTGTTAAATGACACTGGAAATACATTTACTACAACAGTAACAGATTGTTCCAGTAGCCCAATATACACCCCCTGCCCCCGTGTGTGTGAGAGAGAGAGAGAGAGAACACACATCGACGGCCTGGGTCCCTGTTTTGTCCATCTATGCTGCCTTTGTGAACAGCACTGAGCAAGTGTTGAGGAAACAAACTTCAAAAGTGAGAAACAGAGCAGATGATTAGCTAACACTGGGGTGGAGGTTAAGAGAAATCTCGACAAAGTGTTCCCAGTGTCACCGGAACCAGAGAACTGGTCAATACACCAGTTTAAATCTAAACCCATGTTCCAATATTTTATTTACATTTTACCGCTTCCAGTCACAATGCTGTCTGGGGAGTAGGAGAGGACAAACAGTAAAAGAAAATAGCAGAGACACACACACACCACTAGGACTGCTGGATGCCATAGCTACACAGTGGGGAGTGCACCAAGCCATACCAGAACTAGAACAAAATATCAAAAGGAAGAGAGAAAGCAAACAGTTCTCACACACTGTTTGATCTCCTTCTCTGGCATCGCTCCATCAGGTCTTACCTCAGTCCTGGCAGAGGGTGCCGGGGCAGTACCTGAACCAGCTGGGGGGGCTTCAGAACAGGTACTGCCCCGGTTCCCTTCACCTGGCGCTGTGTGCGGAGGCACTCTTCAATCTTACGGAGTCGTGTGTGTGTGCGCGTGTGTGTTTATATATAAACGGACACAGAGGGGCACCCAGCCTGTCCCCAGTATTACACACATGACTTTCTTGTGAATTGTTGCATGTACTTTTTTCAGCACATCTGAGGTTTGTGGTCCTCTGAACAACCATCTCCCCCATACACTGCTGACTGAATGATTGTTTTAAAAATATGGACAGAAGCCACACCCGTTACTGGGCTAAAACTCCGCCCAAAAACTGGGACAGGACTCCTAACGCTTCATCTATGTTTGAGCCCCTTTGCAGATGGAAATCTGAGTTAATTA
This sequence comes from Electrophorus electricus, assembly GCF_041902795.1. Lineage (NCBI taxonomy): Eukaryota > Metazoa > Chordata > Actinopteri > Gymnotiformes > Gymnotidae > Electrophorus > Electrophorus electricus. Next base: position 1,146,992 of record NC_137501.1, read on the forward strand.
TTAACAGATCAGAGAGAGCGAGAGAAAGTGTGAGAGATGGGTGCAGAGAGAGAGAGCGCGAGCTAGAGTTGCCTCAACAGTGAGAAGGAGAAAAAAACAAAAAACATTGCCTACAGTAAGCTAAAGTCCACAGCGCACACACACCTCCAGACGCAGGTGTCCCACCCAACACACACACACACTACCTGCCTGTCCTCTGCGCGTGTGCGCGTGTCCGTCCAGAGCTCAGGCTTTATTGCACGGCTTTGCACGCTGAAACTTGATCGAATGTCCCAGGGCACAGGAGCTTAAATAACCACCAAAAACTAACCAGCACAAAACTCAAGAGTCCTCCTCTAAACACGCAAACAAGCCGTGAGCCGCCCCCCCCCCCACTAGTCGTTTTACTGTAGTAACAGACACAGGTCAGCTTGTATCTGCACACACACTTCTTCTGTTTCTCTCTTTAAGCAATATCCCTCCCTCTATGCTCTGCTGTAATTAAAGTAATTAAGTCTTCTGAAAGCGCTGTCGTCCTGGTAGGGTGTAATTTCATGTCATCTCCTGGCCTGTGTGTTTATTCGAAGATAAAGGCATACTTTTTTCTTTCAGAATGTCCTTACATGTGGTTAGAAACGTTCCGCCCCCTCCGCTCACGAGGACCCGGAGAGACGGACGCTTCCTTCACGGCCGCTGGGCGTGCGGGGAGAAGGCCAGGCCCCCGTCTGTACGTCTGCGGTCATGGGAACGTCCCGGTGCCAGACTCAGACAGACGAGGCTACAGCTAGACGACACTCATGCCTGCCGTGACCATGTCAAAGAGCAGAACGACCTTCTAAAACTCAGGCTTGCTGCACGCACACAAACTTCACGAGAAAAATGTAACCGCACAAGCATCTGAATTATTTAGACGCGAATCTGTTTGTTTAAACTTTTAAGATGACCATGTGATACAGGATAATGCAGTGTAAACCTTTAGCTTCAGCTGAACACACACACACACACACACACACACACACACACACACACACAGCGAGTGTGTGAGTGAGTATGGTTTGGCCTTAATAAGACTTCCGAGTCCATTAAGCAACGTTCACAGTTTCACAGGAACCAAGCGGACAACATTCTGAAATTTAAAATTAATTTTTAGAGTGAGGCAAAAAGCAGCTTTATAAAGGTTCTAAAATCCCTTGTTATGCCAGCCAGGGAGCGAGGAGGGGAACGAAGGGTTAAACGCCAGGAAGCACTGCACGTTTCCACGGAGATCTAGTCAAACAACTTCACATTCTGAAAGATAGGACATATGGAACGACCAGACATCCAACTCTACAAACCTTCAAATTCCAGAAATTCTACTTTAAAAAATTGCTAAAGAATTCTTATTCTGGAATGTTCTGGGAATGTTCAGTAAACAACTTGAAATTCAACAAAATACAGGGCAGAGAAAACACAACACCCCCCCGCCCCAAGAACTGCTCCACCCACATCACTCCACATGGCTTCGCCCCCAACACTGTGCGATATGAGGGGTGATATTCTGAACTGGTGTGGCACAACATTTAAAGATCTCATCATTTCTCTTTTTTTCCAGCACACACACACACACACACACACACACACACACACACACACACACACACACACACACACACACACACACACACACACACACACACACACACACACACACACACACACACACACACACACACACACACACACACACACTCTAATGGTTGCTAATTTTGGAAAGTCATTTTAAAATTATACCAAATTTATACTATGTTAAATAATAAAATATTCATGGAATATTTCAGGAAGGTGGATTTTTTTTCCACACAGATGACTAAAGTATCCAGAATATAAACTGTCAAAAGATGTTTTTCTGCACTTTGAGAACATTCAGTTAAATCTGTTCATTCATATTCTCATGTGCTATGGAAACATGAGCGTTCTTAAAGAGGTTTTTCTTCCAGCAGATGCGTCTTGTGCCGGCATTCCAAACGCTGAGGTGCATGGTGTTCCGAACGGTCAGGTGCATGAGGTGCACAGCGTTCAGGATGCTCGGGTACATGGCGTTCCTAAAGGTTGTTCCTTATCCGAGCTGCACCTGCCCAGAAATCAGTCACAGAGTCACAAAGTTTTAATGAGACTTCAGCTTTGCTTTTTAAACGTGCAGACACACACACACACACATACACACAGTGTCCAGGTTTGCAGTTTCTCAGCCAAACGAGTCCAGCACAGCACTTTAGGGTTTGTTTACTCTCCACCATCACAGATGCTGTTTACCAACACAGCAAAAACATGTTTTTGAAACGGAACTCTCTCAGATTCCAGGAAAAGCACGTCCGGCAAAAGGCCGCTATCAGATATCCGTCAGACATGGGGGCAAATCCATCATTCCTCTCCTACGCTCCCGCCCTGGGGCCACCTCTATCTGTCCCACCGAATTTCAGCACCTCTACTGCTTCAGAGCGTCACGATGACATAATTTCCGGGCAGGAAATGGAGCACTCTGTCGCAGCGCGGCTACTTCTCGCCAGCTCCTTTGATGTGGCCATTCCTCTGGAATGCCTCTTCTCCGGGTTTGTGTGTGTGTGTGTGTGTGTGTGAGAATGAGTGAGTGAGTGTGTGTGTGTGTGAGAATGAGTGAGTGAGTGTGTGTGTGTGTGAGAATGAGTGAGTGAGTGTGTGTGTGTGTGTGTGTGTGTGTGAGAATGAGTGAGTGAGTGAGTGAGTGAGAGAATGAGTGTGTGTGAGAGTGAGTGAGTGAGAGAGTGAGAGAGAGAGTGTGTGTGTGTGAGTGTGAGAGAGAGTGAGAGAGAGAGAGTGTGTGTGTGAGTGTGAGAGAGAGTGAGAGAGAGAGAGTGTGTGTGTGTGTGTGTGTGTGTGTGTGTGTGAGAGAGAGAGTGTGTGTGTGTTTACCGCCTCACCCTTTTTTCTTGTGTCCGGTCCAACTCAGGAGCACAGTCACTCAAACGCTCGTGTGCTGCCCGCGGATCTTCCCGGATGAACCCGACGGAAGGCTGCGCACGCGAAGAGGACAGTTAATTACGTTCCCTTCCACCTCTTCCTGCTTTTATTACCTCCGCCAATACACCCACCCACACACCTACACACACCAAATCAGAATAAAAGTCAAGCAGACAGTCTGATTGGTTCTTGCCAATCGGGTCTTGAACGACCCTTGAAAAACGTCAACCCTAAACAAACAAAACCAACCAACCAAAACTTCAACCTCAGCCAGCAAGACAGAAACCCAGAATCCTTCACTCACTCACAGGAAATTAAGCGTTTGGTTATTAAACACAGCTCACTCGCTTGATCACTAGTTGATTGATTGATTGATTGGGTCCCGTGGTGCATGCGTAGAGGGATGGGAGGCTCCTGGACACAGAGATACACAGAGCGAGACACACACACACAGAGATACACAGAGCGAGACACACACACACAGAGATACACAGAGCGAGACACACACACACAGAGATACACAGAGCGAGACACACACACAGAGATACACAGAGATACACAGAGCGAGACACACAGAGCGAGACACAGAGCGAGACACACAGAGCGAGACACAGAGCGAGACACACAGAGCGAGACACACACAGAGATACACAGAGCGAGACACACACAGAGATACACAGAGCGAGACACACACAGAGATACACAGAGCGAGACACACACAGAGATACACAGAGCGAGACACACACAGAGATACACAGAGCGAGACACACAGAGAGATACACAGAGCGAGACACACAGAGAGATACACAGAGCGAGACACACAGAGATACACAGAGCGAGACACACACAGAGCGAGACACACACAGAGATACACAGAGCGAGACACACACAGAGATACACAGAGCGAGCGCCGTTAACCCAGTACGTACTTCTGTAATCCAACCTTCTTTTGAAGGGCAGGGTGTGTTTGCGTGTGCAGGGCGGAGGAGATTACGAGAAGCTTGGTGTGGGGGGAGGATTCTGTGGATTATGTGAAGGTATGTGTGTGTATGTGTGTGAGGTGTGTGTGTGTAAAATTGGATCTGTGTTTGATAGAGCTGCATTTCTCAGTCCAAACTAAACGACGGGTTTAAACCTCTGACCTCCACACCACAGTGTTCTCACACACACACACACACACACGCACGCACACACACACGCACACACACACGCGATAAGGAGAAATTCGGCTTCACTGGTGCCCGTGTCCCGCGGTATCTCCCCCCGGCTGCGTGTAGCGGGACAGCGAGATCTCAGCTCTGGTTTCTCGCTCCTTTGTGTGTCCTGCTCGACATGGAGAAACTTAACCAGTGCTCACGCCCGCAGCCCTGAGAACGCCGCACACCCCCACCCGACACTCCACCAGGTGCACCAACACTCGGTCTGCACCCCCTGCCCCCCAGGGCTGAATTCCTCAGCACCACGTCTCACCTTGCTTCTCATTAAGCAGGTGTAGGCCTCCTGACCCCACCCTCCACCCTTGTTCCAGTCCTCCATCAACTCCCATTATTCCTCCTCATCCCTCGTGACTATCGCCTCTCCGTTAACAGGTGTGCATTCCCCTGGTCTCCATCGCGTTCTGAGCTCACCCTGCAAGGCACCAAAGTTCCCCTTCACACACACACACGCGACAGAAAAGGAAAAGCTGGATAAAATCAGACACGTCACACAGATGCCTCTCCCTCTCTCGGTTCACCACACCACTCTAACTGAAGGCCGTCAGCCGTGTAGGTCTGGACACCTCACTCACGCATTTCAAACCTCCAGGACCTGCTGAAAAAGCGCTCGTCTTTTGAACTAAACGCGTCGCCATGACATGATCCGTGCTGTTGGCCTCCCCTCCGCTGTCCCGCGCCTCTCGGGATCTCCAGGATCCATTCTGCCAGGGCCCCGCTCGCTAACAAACACACAACACAAGGAGCTTCCCAGTAGCCATGGCAACCCACACAGCGGGTTCCAAAGCAATGATTTCATACTTGCAGGGAGGGGAAAGAGAGCAAGAAAGGAGACAGCCAATAGGACGAGGCTCCGCCCCATGTGACTGAACCTTTGACACAGAGCACAGGGGACTCCGCTGAGAAAAACAGCAGCTTACAGCGCACACGAACATGAAAGAGGAACCCTAGAGACAACACCAGTCTTCTGGGAGTGTGTGAATGTGTGTGTGTGTGTAAGAGCCTAATGTCTCTTTGTCTGGTGTGAGGTGGGACTTGCTCCATTAAGCTTACTCAAAAGGTGGAAAACATGTGAACTCAGCCAGACTCCTGCAAGTCCTTACACTGATCACACACACACACACACACACACACACACACCTCCCAAATCAGGATTTCAGAAATGTGAGTGAGTAGAGAGCAACTTCCTGTTTCTTTCAGAACGCAGGCGTGTCTAAAGTTGTAAACGGTAAATAGTAAATAAATGAGATGTGGACGCAGCTGGGGAGAGACAGAAGGTGTTCCAGCGTCTGAGAGAAATCTTACCCCACTGTGTCTCTCTCTCACACACACACACCTCTGACCTTGAAACCCCCACATACACACAAAGAAACCAAGGCCGGTTGGAAGCAAGACCAATTGAAGGAGAAGGGGTTAGAAGAGGTGTGTGTGTGTGTGAACACAGACAGGAAACAGGAACAAACTATATACACACACACACACACACACACACACACACACACACACACAAAGCTGACCTGTCAACATAATGCCACTCTGACCACCCAGTGACCGAGACACGTGTGCTAACTCTCACACATACACACAGGTTGGGTCACATGACTAAACTGTTAGTTTGTCAGGTCACCTCGTTGGAGAAAAGAAACAAAATCTCCCCATGGAAGGACTGGGAGCTGTCCAAAACTTTAGTGTGAAATAGTCTGTAGCATACCTTGCGAGAGAGAGAGAGAGAGAGAGAGAGAGAGAGAGAGAGAGAGAGAGAGAGAGAGAGAGAGAGAATCATTATGAGGATATGGTTACCACTGGCAACAGCTTCCTAAATCTTCCCTGTGCTTCTGTCCTGTGGCCCTTTGACAGAGCAGGAGTGTAAACAGACATGACTGGTCTCCCATCATCTAACCCCTCGTTACACACCCACACACACCCCCACACCCACACACACCCACACCCACACCCACACTTACCTTCCCAAGAACAGTAAGACAGCTGGGGTCCAGCTCAGGCTGTTCCAGTTTGACCACGCCCACCCAGCCGTACTCATACAGGTCCTCCTCATCATTACTGTTACACAGTCCCAGAGGATGCATCTGTATGGAGAGAGAGAGAGGACATTATTTAACCACACCACAATGTGTAATGCTAAGTGTAGTGTTGAATAAACTTTGAGGGATTGTATCCCATCATAACCTATAACACACATGAGCTCATGTCACAGATGTCCCAGTGGACACTGGTGATGAGTGACTCATAATATACAAACAAACAAACAAACAAACAAACAAACAAACATTAAATAAAACAGATCCACTAGTTTGATCTACAGGCACTAAATGTAAACATGCATTATGCTTTCAGATATACAGGTATAACGGTTACGAATTACAGCAGCGGCACGAGAAAAATAAAATTAAAGTAATTCAGAACAGATCTGCGTAAAGCAAACATCAAGCATGAGTTATTATTATTATCCCTGTGACAACCATAGCTGCGATGCATCACGTGCTCGTTATCACACCTGCAGGGCCGAGTTCACTACACATCCAATCGAACTCTCGACCGAGTGGCTCTCAACATGCCGACGAACCCCGGCCACCCCACACGCGTACCCAGAACCTCCTGAGTCAAAACGAGTCACTCACAATCCAAGAAAAATAGAAAAAAAAAAACATTTTGGAGAAAATAACACGAGAATGTCTCATCACATGAAAAACGTCCAACAACGTTGTTACAATATAAACATATAATACACTGAAAGATAAAAGTCATTAATTGCAGTACAGTGATACAGCGGGCAGTGATATCAGGGAGGCCCAACTACAAAACAAACTCCATCATTTTGGAACTACCTGAACCGCCAGCGATCAGAAGGGAACTACGACAAAGCTGCCATCCAGCAGCCCACAATCGCGCACGTAGCTGTGAGATCAAAACCCGCGCACCATCAGGGAGCTCAGTGAAACCACACAGGCCCCATGCAGCGCGTGTGCGTTAAAACCACTTCACGTTTAGAAAATGCTTAGACAACTAGGATAAAGTTTATGCCTTGTTTACTTAAGTGCTGACAGGGGTCATACTGAGGTCACACATTCAGAACAGTGTTTTATGGCCCTGTAAGACTTATCGACTTCACTGCACAATCAACGTAGTACGGACTCTCTCAAAACAGGCTGTAAAACGCCTCGTGGAATTGTAGTGACTAACGGCTTGTGTTCAGGGGTCATGACCCGATGAACATTTGCTGTGTGAAGTTTAAACTGCCCCACCCCCACCCCTTTAAAGCAGAATTCAAAATCTGACTTCCAATTTTAAAAATGTTATTACATTTAAACTTAAATGTAAGAGAAACAGGACTGAACAGTGAAAGAATGCATCAAATCCAGCCTTGCTCTTCAGGCTGGTACTTCACACTCACACTAAGAGTTCTGCAGCTTCCCCTGAAAAGCTGAGCTGGCCTGAGTCTCCTCAACTCCTGAACTCGAGCATTCCATCCCTAAGCCCACACAAACACGCGCGCGCTTGTACAAACACTTAGAACAAGCCTGAGGCCGCACAAAAACGCCGCAGAAACCTGACATCTGATTGGCTGGAAGACCTAGCTGAGAGTACCCAGCTTGCACTGCTATCTGCAAACACCCGTCTGGCACCAGTTCCTCTCGTGGGTCCTGCTGCCTTGATGTTGCGCTCTCCAGAGCTGCACACACCTTCAGCTGTGCTCCACCAACAGGTACACGAAGAACTCATAACAATCATTATGTTTAGGCTAGAATCTCAGAGTGCTTCTCACCGAGATTAAACAAGAGTTTACATTAAAGGTGTCAAGCACATGAAATGGCAGGGCGGTAAACTGTCTCATCCAATCAGCTTTCTGATCTGGACCTGTCAGCAGAACAGTGACCACAAACCCTGTCGGGCGAAGGTGACGTCAGTCTTCTTCAGTGTCGAGAGACAGACGCAGCAATAAAGGTCCGGAAACCACACACACACACACACACACACACACAGCAGGAGCCTGAAGGTAAACAAGCAGAGTTTAAAGGACACCTCAGACAGCTTCCCTGTCTCCCCTGTGGAACTCAGACAGACGTTCTTTAAACTGTGTCCCCCTGAATGTCCTTCACATGCGTCTCCCTTACACAGCCTGTGTTTCTGATTCAGTGAAGTCACACTGGAAATCACCAAGGCAACCATCAAACACCCTTCACTTCTTCTCCCTTTATCTCAGAACGTGACCCATCACACACACGGCTTACTAGTTATAAATAATCGTGTTCATATAAAAGCACATTTTTAAAAACTAATAATTGAAAATAAGTTCATGGATTCTAACCAACTCATTCTCTGTGTTTCACACACACTTTGTCAAGAAGAGACTGTCCTGATTTGAATTTGTAAGCGGACCAAAACAGCCACACAAAAACTGTCCAGGTCCGGTCAGCTCCGTTAGACACAAACCATCCACGTCCGTCACACACAAACCGCTCAGAACCGCTCAACTCCATCACAACGGGGCCTTTGATCATCCAATAACAGCGTCTTCAGGCCTGTGCCACCATCGCCCCTGGTTACGGAGCGCCTCACACACACACACTTACACTTTTTGGTGGGATGTACAGAATGCCATGATGTCCAGCTTTGCGAGAGCTCATTAGGGTTTAAGGGAGCACCGCAGTTCTAAGCGAGCGCGCCTTGAATATCATCAATTACACAAATAATAATAAAAAAGGTACTTTTGTCTTTACTGAGATTTGCTACAACCACACTCAGCAATAAGAGTAACTGAAAACACAAATTACGTTCAGGGGACATATTTCATAACTGTGAATAAAAGTGGCACTTAACGTTTGTAACTTAAATCATCCGATTTCAGCAAACCTAGTGTCCTTTTAGAAACAGCCATAGATCTGTGCTCACATCTTCAGTGAGGTATGTGTGCGCGCGCACGCATGAGTCTCCTAGCTCACCAGGTGACACAGATTCAGTGAGGTGTGTGTGTGTGTGTGTGTGTGTGTGTGTGTGTGTGTGTGTCTCCTAGCTGGAGTGACCCTCTCGTCGGAGCACAGTGTCCTGTATTTGCTGAAGCTCCTCTCAACACCATCTGTGTGGCTCTATGGAAGAACGTTCTGGACTCTGCCACCTCTGCCTCGCTCCTTCTCAGAGTCCGTAAGCTCCACCGAGGAGCTCCTCTACGGCACGGCATCCACACTTCGCAGAGCTCAGCCGTCGGACTGCATCCTTCAGTCCGGACTTTGGCAGCATGGACCTGCCGGGGATCAAACACTTCTCAGGGATGGACATGCCAGTGTTTGGAAAACTGTGGAGGACAACGAGCGAGCCCGTTTCAGTCTGTTGAGCTCCTTTCTGGTGTGCTCATCCGTTTCAGCAGCTCAGCAGAAGATCGTGCAGCTCCACTCATCAGGGTAGACGCTGTACGCAGAGCCTGCAGCTGATGCTGACGAGGAGATGTTCCTTTCCAGCTCTAGCTCTTCCACTTCCTGCTTCAGGGGCAACTGTGCTCAACCACAATCTCTTAGACCAATCATTTCCTGGAAGTTTTTTTTTTTTGTTTTTTTTTTTAAGTAAGCACATTTCATTCACATGACCACCAAAACAGATCATCGGATACAAACAGGTTGCATCCTCAGTCACGACTGCTTTTAAGATGTTCTGGAAGACTTTCAGGCAGTTTGATGTGTTACCACCTCTAAAACGTCATCAACGTTCCCCTGCTTGTTGTGGAGAGACTGAAGTATGAGAAGGTGGAGAAGTTAATGAAAATCTGTCAGACCATACTGGTGTTTAGCATCTGTGGGAATATATAAAAATAAATTCAAAACGGTGTAATTTATTGTAATTTTATAAAGTGTCAATGGACACTTTTAGGTACACCTGTTAAACTGCTCGTTAACACAAATATCTAATCAGCCAAAATCACATGGCAGCAGCTCAAAGCATTTAGTCATGTAGACAGGGTCATGACGACCTTCTGAAGTTCAAACCGAACATCAGAATGGAGAAGAAAAGTGACTTTGAGGGATGACTGTCTGAAATGATCCGACAGAGAAGATATCCAGTGAGCTGCAGTTCTCTGGGAGAAAATGTCTTCTTGATGCCAGAGGTCAGAGGAGAATGTCCAGACTGGTTCAAGCTAACAGAAAGGCAACAGTAACTCAAATGACCTTTTGTTAGAACTGAGGTATGCAGAACATCTCTGAACACACGACACGTCGAACCTTGAAGCAGACGTGTTGCAGCAGCAGACCACCACACCGGGTGACAAACCCGTCAGCTAAGAACAGGAAACGGAGGCTACAACTCTCAGGGGCTCATCAAAACTGGGCAATAGAAGACTGGAATAACGTTGCTCGAGTCTGAACAGTCTCGATTTCTGCTGTGACATTCAGATAGTCAGAACTTGGAGTAAACAACATGAAAGCAAGGATTCATCCTGCCTTGCATCGATGTCAGTTGCTAACTGTGTCCATCCCTTTATGACCACAGTGTCCCCATCTTCTGATGGATACTTCCAGCTTGGCAACTACTGCGCAACGTCACAAAGCTCAAATCACTGCATTGTGACTGCACTCAAATGGCCTCCACAGTCACCAGATCTCAGTCCACTACAGCACCTTCACTGTGTGATGTTCAGTCCACTACAGCACCTTCACTGTGTGATGTTCAGTCCACTACAGCACCTTCACTGTGTGATGTTCAGTCCACTACAGCACCTTCACTGTGTGATGTTCAGTCCACTACAGCACCTTTGGGATGTGGTGGAACTGGAGATCATTGTTGTGCAGCCGTCAAATCTGCAGCACCTGTGTGACGCCGTCATGTCAGTATGGACCAACGCCTGTGATGAATATTCCCAGCACCTCACTGAATCAGTCAGGAAGAATTAAAGCAGTTCTGAAGGTAAAGGGGGTCCGACCCGGTACTAGCAACATATAACATATTGCATATATTGTGAGTGTATATTTAAACTCATCACACACACAGCGTGTAGTTAACATAAGCGCTGAGTAAGGAAATTCCCCTCACCCATCACACTGTTGACAAAACTGGAGAGACCGAGGAAGATGCGTGTTCTGCCAGCATGCCTTCTTGTTTAACAGTGTTTAATCATTACGTAATTAAATCATGTTAAATCGCCCACACAGCTATATCTCTCTATGCTTCTGTTCCATCCACCTGTCCTTGTTCTGTTAGTGAGCGTGGGATGAAAATATCAGAAGTGTGACATTCTCCAAATCACCACTACACACTAGTGCTCCACACTAGTTCTGCACCAGCCAGAACGCTCACCACTCATCGTCACACTCACTCATTGTTTCAGTTCAGAAGTTATTGACACAGTAACCGTGTGAAGTGCACATTTGGTGTGTGTGGCACCACAGTACACCATTGACAAAACCACAGGCATCGCATCTCCAGAAGACCAAACAGACAGAGTGTGTGTGTGTGTGTGTGTGATGTTGTAAGCTCTGACACTAGACTCACACTGTCAGATTAAAATGGCAAAGTGACACAGGGCTTCCAGGAGCTTCGTATGTCATCAACTGCTGTTACTCCACACACACACACACAAAACGCTAATCGATTGGATTTAGCAACTGTAAAATAAACCACTGCAGCACAGAGAACGCAGCACTCCAAATATTAGCAAAGCCTTTTGATTCTGGATCTGTAGGAGATTATGCATCTAGGCAGCACGGAAACGTAGCCATGACTACAGTGCTGGCTTCTTCAAGGTCATGCAGGCCCAGTCTAGGGGGAAAAAAAAAAATCATAACTTCCAAAAAAAAAAACCACACTTCACACCACAGAGCTCAAGTCACAAATCACCAGTACCGCTGTTTTTCACAGTGACCAGTTCAACACACACACAAATCAACCCAACACCACCCTGCGAACTTCACAGGACCTGCGGGTGTCCCTGGGTCATGGTTTGCGAGTGTGTGCGCAAAACCTTTTGTGAACAGTGGCTGTGCTCCAGAGGCAGAGGGCACCTGAGGTCATTTAGGTCCATGTCAGTATCTGTTTCAGCCAACCGAGCAAGGGGGCAACTTGTACCTGCCCCCCTTACAAAAAACAACAACAACAAAAAACAAACAAACAGACACCTGATGCCCAGCCTGCTGTCCATGAACAGGGCAGAACAAGATCCCTTTTCTCTACAACTTCAAGTAACCGTTACACCCACCTCAGATGCACACTCACTCCACACCACGTCCTTACACACAGAGGCATTTTACATTAACTGTTACAAAACAGACAACACAGATGTGTTAGTGTATCTAACCCAACGCCTAGTAGAGGTCTCGAACAACGTGGATTAGCGTTTGGTGCGGTATTAAGCGTAAAGGTGTGCAGTGGCGCACAGACTGCGAGATCTTTCGTGTGTCCTGCGTCCCGTAGCCCTGACCTTCACACAGTGAAACGCTCAACACCAACTCCGGAGCCGCCAGCGTGTAGCAGCGCAGAAACAACGCAAAGGAACATGAATGTTTATTAGGAGACTGCCAGTAATAACGACACTGGCATCATGATACAACAGGACATGACAACACCTAACAGTCTGTGATACCAACAAATTTATATTAAGATAACGTTAACCAAAACGCTCATCATTAACAATACCAAAAACAGACCAATAAACAGAGTAAATTTAAAATACATCAATACAGAGAAAAGTCCTGAATACAACCAAGAGCTTCTAACCTACCACTAACAGAAATGGGTTTGACTCACAAATTTTCTACACAAATGCTCCTGTTTCTTCTCTTCTTTTTGAGGTGCCTGCTGAACCTTTCAAATAGTCCATTTTAAATAAAATATTGAAATATTTAAAATAAATAAATGTAAAAATATTTACATAATATATTTAAATACTTGTTTTAAATATATGTTTTTAAATATGTTAAACTTGAACACATCAGTTTCACACTGGGCAAAGAATGATATCCATATTTATGAATGTGTAAGTCATAACAATTCATGAGTGTATTCACAATATATTACCACATCAAAATTGTACACAGCCCTAGTGGTGGTACTCTATATTAAAGAACTGCACAGTTAAGACAATTTAACATATAAATAAACTAGTTATTGGACAAACTAAATGTTTCATTGCCAGTCACAAAATTACGTAACGCTTGTGAAAGCTTGGGGCAATAAATCAAACAAACAAACAACAACAACCAACCCCTCACTGTCTGTCCAGTGCAGGGAAGACGTGCTAAAATTCCATTCTCACTAGAACACTACTGCAAATACGACCAGACGCTGATGGCACAACACACATGCAGCTTCATCATTCACACCCACACTACGGTGCCAAGGCGCGACAACCAGAACGCCGACACCTCGCGCCACGGCCTCTTCCAATGCTTTAATGTTCTCATCCTAATGACAGCTATGTCCCCCACCCCTGCGCGCGCACACACACACACACACACACACACACACACACGACCCAATGCCCATCACCCAGCTGCCCAGCCCCCTCCTCCACGACAGAGCATGAAGGATTTCCTGGAATAACAGACCGTGTGGCCAGCAGAGGCGGGAACGTTTGATCAAAGGCTGCAGCGAAGCCCTGGGCGCGCGGCCACTCCGAGCAGATCCCTCACACACAACCGACCGGTCGACGCTCCGCTGAGTTCAGCCCATCGTCTCACCGCTACTCTGGCAGACACCGGAGGCCCCAAGCGAGCGTGCACACGCATGCACACTCATCTGACTCTCAATCAGGCAGGAGAAGGGGAGAGGTTTTTGAGACAGAAATGAGCCAACCACAAAACGAATGAGACCGTTTTGGTTCAATATCAAGCGGTCACACTTTAAATACCCAGTTAAGACAAAAGGAAACTGTCTGGGACTCAAATACCGAAGAGACATTCCACACAGGAACTGCCATACTGATCTCAAAATCCATGTTGTGATGAAGGCTCTTCACGCATATAAAGTCTTCCTCAGAGGTCTGAACATGAACTTATCTTCCCTAAACATGCGGCAGCAACCACGCATGCACGTACAGATTGGTCCGTTCACGGATGGTATTACAAGACACGCGCACACAGAGCTCCTCACACTCAGCCTCTGTTCCGGTGTCCACCCATCCCGAATACCGCATCCGCACCAGAGGCGTCGCCCACGGTGACGAGCCGACCTCAGTAGGCTCCACGGGGTGGCGCTGCCCGTTTCCTTCTGCCGTACGCGGTTTGCACTCTCTCCCGCCGCCTAGAGGACACCAGAGCTACTGCGCCATCAGGTAGGTCCATCAGAACAGCGCCCCCCCCACCGCTTGCCGCTTGGCATAAAACCTGTGGATCACGGAGAAGCTCTCACTCCGCCTCAACTTTGGTCTGCGATTACTACACCAGCGGACGCAGCAATGAAGGGAATTCCAGACAGGTCCTGGGTTTGTCTATAAATACTCCACGGCAACAGAACACAGAAACATCATCAAGCCGAGAGAGAGAGAGAGAGATATCGCCTGTGTCTTCTCATTTCACTTCCTAAGCTCTAGAAATAACTTCAAAGCAGCCGAGTGCCGTGAGGAGCGAGGGGATAGAGTTACACTGGGCAGCTGGGAAGGCTCGCAGGTGGGTCTGCACCAACCACGTAACAGTATCTTGGAAAAAGAAGCCGGGTCTCCTTTCAACGGCAGACACTTCCTCTCCTTTGTCCTCCAGACAAAAAACACCCAGCAACGGTTGCAAAAATCTGCACCCTGGCCCAGAAAAACACTTCCAGAACTCACACAGCCACGAGAGCGCCCAGCAGCGTGTCGACACGTCAAGGGCAGTGTGGGGTGACGTTTCCAGTGCTCCCCTCCTGGAGTCCGAGCCAGGACCTACCTCGGGGACGGGACCGCGACCGCTCGGCCCCTGTGAAGTCCCCTATTAGTGTCCCCCACAAAACCAGCACCGCATGTCATCTCCACAGCAACCACACAAACAAACATGTGCTGCCATCTAGGCATTAGACGTGCGTGCTCAGAGCAGACACTCAATATCATGTAAATACTCAAACACGCATCAGCGGGCATATTTGGAGAAGGTTGGGGGACTTATTAACACGCAGAGAGACCTCAGCAAAGCCCCGATCGGTGTCACGTTCAGCTCACGCAGTCACTTCAAAGGGTGTAATACGACTACCGTACAAAAGAGAGAGGGTGAGAGTGAGATAATGCCAATAAAAGAATGAGGCATACATACCATGACTTCATGTAGTGAGCATTCTGGCGCGCTGCATTTAGTGTGAAAAGCGCCTGGGGTGAAGCAGGTGTGAACTGAAATAACTCACCAAAACTTACACAAAACGTTACAGCGCCAACAGCACTTCTAGACCAACTACAGCAGCATAAACATAAAAAAGGAATATCTAATGTAATTTATAAAAGCAATTCTAAATTATAATTAGATAATTAATGAAACAACATCAAAGCCTTTAAGGAACTGAGCAGTGGGTCTCTCAAACTGCAGGTGATTAAAGATGATTAAAAAGGGGCGGGGAAAGGAGCCGCCCAGCCTGGGCACGAAAACCGACAAGCCATGGCCTGCTCTCCCGCTCCCAAAGCTCCACGCGTGATTTACGCCAGAGTTTCTCCAGACCCTTTCCTGAAGTTCAGCAGGTGACTAAATCAGGACGCAGCCGGACCGGAGTCTGACGCCCGGCCATTCGTCTTCCTCGTCGGCTTTGAAGTGTGCGGCAGCGACGACTACACACGTCGGGATCTCGGACGGTTCCAGGAGCTCTGGAATGGAGAGCAGGCCTCCATCCCTGCCCTGCCCCCACGGAATGCGAGGAGGATGCCAGAGCTTCCAGGAACGGCAGACGGCCACGGCACACGCAGCATGCTGGACACCAGCGGAATGCCAGCAAGGGAAAACAGCTGGGAAAGGAAAGGGGGATGAAACAGAAGAGAGGAAAACAGAGTTGCTGGGAATGCAGAATTAATTCGAACCGGAAGCCGACCACCCGTTCATAGCAAAAACAGCGTAAAGTGTGGTGCTAACGTTAGCCAGTGGTTAGCACTAGGAAAACCAAGCAAGCGAGCGGAATTCATATCCTGTTGGGATGCATTAGAGCTTACATCCAAAGAGTAGCCACATTCTAAACTCTTAAGATGTCAGTGAGTGATGTAATTGCTTCAGATGAAATTAAACACACACAGACACAGACAGACTCTCTCTCTCTCTAAGCCCATCCTTGTCAGAACGCTCATCATCGTCTCCTTGGGGAGCAGAGTTGGAGAAGATGGAGTTGACTCCACATACCCCTCTGAACACAAGAGGGCTTGGGTGGGCTCCATCTCAGAAAGGTCGCCACCATTCCATCTGCGCTCCTGGGCCTGGCAACCTACTGCCAGACGTGCAACTGCACAAACAACAACACGTCAGCGCCAGGATGGAGAGCGTGACAGGTGAGGTCGTTTATCCGAGGGGATGAGGAAAAGATTACAATAAAACCTCAATGCCCACGATGACATTTTGACTGGATGAGAAACACAAGCAGTAAAACATACTGAGGATGCACAGTGACTAAAAATGTGCCAAACTCGCAAGCAACGTTCTCAGCTTGCAACCAAAGCCATAAATCTCCAAACTCGACCCATCAAAAACAGATTATTTCTGGCTCAACATTCAATTTTTTTTTTTTTTTTTTTGGAATAAGCAGAATCTTGGGTCCCGCGAGGCACACCAATCAAAACAAGCTCAGGCGCACAACCCGCACCCAATGCGCCTTACTCCGTACCACAGAACAGTCGGCCCAGCTGGGAACACACACCCAGGTCATATGGCCACGGGTCCACCGGGGGACCTCAACGGCCAGTCACCGTGCCAAGACCACCTCTTGAACAGACCAATCACAACCCCACTGCCAACCTAATGCGGAAGATGGGTGGTGGAGCTCACGGCCAATCGCAGGAGGGAGCCCTAAACGCTGGTTTCATCCTCTGGGGTCACACAGTCTCCAGTCAAAGATAAACCCCAGCTGGAAGGGGTTTAAAATAGGGTTTAAAAATGTGTGGTTATGGGAATTGAAGTGTTTGAAGACTGAGATGGAGGTTTGTCACCATCTCCAACCAATTCAAGTCCTGCTCTCCACACATCCAGGTACAGAGCATCCTCCTTTTCCAGTTGCCCCTTTGCTAAGCCCTTGGGGCAAAAAAATCCCCCCTGTACTATGACTGGGTTTTCACACCTCAACATTGCTCTTCATTGTGAACCTGCCTTGGTGAGCCCGGTCTCCGTTTCCAGGCCGCCAGGCTGTGCGGAGATTCACAAGTAGCTTCTCACAACCACATCTGAGCAACGTACCAAACGTAAGAGAGATCACATCCAGTTTCCTCAATTTCCACATCAAAGAACAGCATACGTTTACACAAACTTCTGTCACATATTCCAGAGCCTCCAAGGGACAAGTGGCTACCGGGTTAAGCCCTGCCCTGAAGCAGCACGGCTCCGAGACCTCTCGATCACGTTTCTTCCTCAGGTCCCTTCTCTGAATAGCTCCACTATCACCTTTCAAGAAAGCCTTAAGGAAACCCTTCCCCCAGGGACCACACAGCCACTTGGGCTGACAGGAAACGTGAACGTGAATAAACAAAGCCAAGCCATTTCCTAGAGCTGGACAAGGAAAGACACGGAGCTGCTCGGAGCAGGCCCCATCTCCAGTTATATTCCTGGAGGGAGGACTTTGGAAGCCAGGTATGGGAGAGCCGGAAGCACTTCAACACAGAAAGCGTCGTGTCCATCCCACAGCGGGAAACCAACGCGGGGCAAAGCAGAGACAGACGGACGCTGTGGGGGGTTGGTACGATAGACCCTCACGGGACACCGCTGCCGGAGTCTGGCCTGACAAGAAAGCAGCGACACAGGGAGAGCGAGGGCAGGCGAAAGGCACCCGGACCGGATCACCGGATACAGCAGGATGTCAAGCACTGACCCTAGATCAGTTATCACACAGGTCAAAGGCCAAACCACACCCAATTAGAACAAGTAATCTTCAAAGTAGCAAATAAAGTCTTAACAGCAATATTTTCATTCTCCGTGACATTTAAGCATCCTGTACCTGGGGCAGCAGAACAGAGGACAGTAATCTTCCCACGACATTTTCTATTTCCTGTTAATCAATCTTCCAAATGTTTTTAACGACCACGCACTCCTAACCAGCACTGTGGATCCTCACAGAAACATTTCAGTAAAGGCTTAATACTGAACTCCCATATAATACAACCAACTTATCATTGATCATTGAGGGCAAAAACTAAAATAAGTGAAGAAAGAACATTAGTCCTCACTCCAAGCTCAAACACACATTCCTACTGGCCACAGTTATAATTTTACAGTATGGTCCTGTCTACATAAGCCAGACGAGGGTCGTCTCCGGCCATGCTAAACACCCCAGAGGCAACCAACCCCCTCCCCCCAACAAAGGAGCAAGAAAACCCATCTAGCAGATTATCTGGTGGAACCCAGCGGAGTGTGTGTTGGGTTCTTTAGCTCTGCGACCCCCTCCAGTGCTCCAAACCCCGAGCACATCTTTCATACACCGCCACAAGCAATCTGGAGTAGTTACAGGTTTCTTTTGAGGTCAGTGCAGGCGGCGGGGGTCTCTGAACCCACCCCCCGATATATCACATCCAGCCTCCCCCACACCTAGCCCCCCCCCCCCCCCCCCATTTATTACCCCTGGTCCCATCTTTCCACTTCTCAGATTAAGCTTACAGATCTTTCCTTTTTAGAAGATTGATAATAGAAACAGGGAGGCAAGGAGGAAAGAAAAAACAAAAAACAAAACACGACGACAATGAAAAACTGGATAACTGGATATCTCCACATTTGGCTATGGGTGAAGGGGGGTGAAGAGGAAACGGACGAAAGGAAAGAGGAGGAGGGAGTTTGACTCGCCTCAGAGATTTCCTTAAAGGCCGTTACATCGGTGCACGCTGTGGAGGAACCAGAAAGTGACCTAAACTGACATTTAAAAGCTGCGGTGGGTGTCCTGCACTCGGACGCTTTATCGTAGAGGACAGAACCCTTCCCTTCTGGAGACAAAGCCCACATTAAAAACGCTATTAAACCAAGTGGAGGGGGGAGAAAAAAATATGTATACTTGTGAAGATTCTCAGATCTATAAAAAGCAATTAACTATTTTTACATCAAAATACTCTTATTCTGATGTAATGTGAGAGTTAAATAAACACTCACTCACTCACTCAATCAAGAACTACACTTGTGACAACTAAACCAGCAGGTCCAGTTTAACTTTAATGAATGTGGCCCAAATAAAGCCCATATGTGCTCCACACAGCACTGGAAGTTCTGGACCACAGGGTGAACCAGAGCCTTTGTGCTGGCAAACCAACCCACCTCACAGTTCGGCACGCACTCTAGGAGCCAAGGGGCAGAGCCAAAGCGTCATGGAAACGCTTCAGTCCCAATACCCAGCAGCCCATAGCACACATCAAACTACATCTGCACAGTACAACAAGAGTACTACACTGGGATTACACTACACACAGGGACCTACTCGCTGATGGTTCCTTGACACATCACTTCACTCAGCAGAAAATGATTCATGTCTTGTCACCCGGAGAACACTTGGCAAATGTCTCCGACATACCAGGGGAGCAAAAAACACCACACAAGTTTAAAATGGTCATTTGGTAGCGAACACTGCAGCCATCTCCAATGCAAAGGCCAAAATCACGGTATCAATCAAAACAATACATCGTGCCATCCCTACAGGAGGACAAAGAGTCAAAACTAAAGGTAATGAGAGACTGTTGCTCATGGCAACCATCTGGGGCTGGGGGTGGCAGCAGCTCTACTGGAGAAGCCAACACCAAGATAACGACGAAGGCCTGCGTCTACAGGGCGTTGGCACATTGAACTAGAAATCAATCTGAAATCACACTTAGTGATGCAACTCTATAAACACGTCAGGCTGACAGTCTTCTGTAGCAGCCATTACTGGCCCAACATCTGACCAGCATAAATGTCCTGGCACAAGGCCACAGCCAAGCGGCTCGGAGGAGCTGAAATCACGGGGAGTGCACCAGGAGTGGCCACCACCTCCATGCACCTCCCGGACAAACCAAAGGCCTACGGAACACCCAGGCCGGCTGGACCAGGGCAAGCTGGAGGGAACAGACCATAAAACCCCACAGGCTCCTCCCACCACCCCACCGTGATCAAACAAGGAAAATTCAATAAGGGGGGGGGCTTTATGGGGAAAAGCGACGGGTAACAAGCTAAAATGAAGGGGGGGGGGGGGAGAGTGTGTGTGTGTGAAAGAGAGCAAGAACGGCACAGATGGGGGGGGGTTACCTAGGAGATGGGTAGTCCCCTCACAAACTATGTCCACATCAAGCAGCTCAATGGCAGGCCTATCTCAGAGAGAGAGAGAGAGAGAATCCTTGCACATTCTCTATGTAGTTACAAATAAATACATAAGAAATACTCAAAAATCTGATATTTTTTTAAGACCAGCCGTAGTCAGTGCAGCTCAGGCAAGATGGTATTAGACTTCTCTGTTACTTACACACACACACACACACACACACACACACACACACACACTACAAAGAGGGGGAAACCAAAGAAGCAAAAACTTTTGTAGAGAAAAGCTAACAGATCATCACAAATATGTGACCATGTTTCACAAGTTTGACCTGCCTGCTCCTGTGTGTGCGAACACCGAGAACACCGAGCTCCAACCGGATGTGGTGATCTCCAACTGGATGCATGCACCGACCAGCGTGAGAGATAGGGGCCGTGGTCAGCATTTTCCCCTTGAACAGAAACGTACAACACAAACGCGCTCGCACAAGCTAAATAAGCAATACACCATAATCAACTGTCTTATTGAAAAAGCTACCCAAACACACACACACACACACACACACACACACACAATGTTGTAACTGAACAAAATCAACAGGTTTATGAAAAATGTATAGAAAAAACAAATTTCACCAATGGCGGGGGGCACTGCTGATCGAAACCCCACCCCCTATACCCCTTCTGGAGTGTACAGGTAGCCGAGCCCCCCCTGCAGATGTGGAAGGAAGCATTCGACTAAATCAGGGCACGCTGACCCCCCCCCGACATGTGAACCAGCCACACAAACACGGCATTGTTCAGCGTCCGAGCACTGGAGGGGGAACAACCAGACGGGCACACAAAGGCCCTGCAAGACAGCAAACGCTGCCAACTGCTGAAAGAGTTAAACGTCAAAACCCCCCCCCCCTCACACACACACACACACAAAGTAGGCTTGCTTGTAGTGGGCCAATGGTCTGCCATTACAGAAGGAATCTGTTGGGGCTCCCATAATGCTCTGCACACTTTTCTGCAGTTTCCTGTTCCAACTTGCCCCATTCAGCTCAAGAGGCCTTTACGAGCTCGACCAATAACGTTACATGAGGAGAAAAACACCAGCATGCTGCAGTACCAGGAGCTGCAGGAACCATAGCTAGACATGAGGAGCAGGAGTTACTGGAACCCCCCCAGAGGGCCTGTAAGAACCAGCTCCTAACAGAGATGTCAGAGCACTGGTTGTGACTGAGGCCCAGTTCATAGGACTGTGGTTTCCAACAGACCCAGCAAAGACCATAAAGGGCTGGATGGTGAACCTGATCAGCTCGATGAGGTGGACCGGAGATGGTCTGGTGTGATGTGGGGGGAGGGGGTATAAAGACATCCAGGTGAAGGCCTCCTGAACCTACAGGAGCACAAACATCTCAGCTTCAGCACCGTCTGTCGGTCAAGAGCCTCATGGGTGTGCTTGTGTCAAACATAGAAGTTTGATATCGGCCGTCGTGTCCTGACGTGTCCTGCTCCACGTTAGCCTCGCAGCAGCACACTGCCGTGATGATGGTAGAAAAGTTTGTGTACACACACACACACACACACGGCAACCAAACCAACTTCCTGCCATGTCCGCCCACACTCAGCTTCCACAGGTCTGCGGCGTTCCCACTTGCCATCATTCCACAAAACACGTGGGCAGAAACAAAACTGTTCGAGACCAAAACCAACCAGCCAGTTGGTGCTACTAAAAACACCATGAATCATAACAGGCCCACATATATACATAAACAACCACATCAGTAAGCCAGCATTTACACACACCTCATACACGCTTCAAAAACGGCCTTCCGGAAGCTACCCAAAGCGCACGGCTGACCCTAGCCATCCGCAAGCCCCGCCAGCCATCCAAACCACAGTGCCCGCACAGACCGAGGGGGCAACAGAGCAGCTATTGTAGCTATTGTGGAGGTCGGCACGGCCAGGCTGGGCTGGGCCGGGCCGCGCCCGCACCCACTCACCTTGACATGGCAGAAAGCTCCATCACCGCCCCCACAGAGGAACCCTTTGTGTGTTTCAGCGGTCACTGCGGTACTCGGCCGAGACTCTTTGAGCTTTGGCCGTGTTCTCTTCACTAACTCACCCTCCTCCAGTCTTGCAGAGAAACGGGTGTGAAAGCCAATCTTACTCACCGAGCTTTTGTTTTGAAAATTCCACTGTTTTGTCTGGTGGCAGTGAACAAATCGTCAGCAGGGGTGTGTTGCTTGTGTCCAAGGTCGACATCAGAGTGTCATTTCAGCTGTCTACCCCCCACCCCTTATCTGAGCCCCATCTCTGGCAGGCTCAGAGGGGCACATACCAGCCTATCTACCCATCCTGTGAGCCTTCGAGCTGGGCAGTAGGAGCCCTAGTCGGCCCCTTTGATGTGGCTTTTTTCTGCAGCTGCTGATAGCATCGGAACTCTCCTCTCCTGGGAGTGTGTGTGTGTGTGTGTGTGTGTGTGTGTGGGGCACGATAACGAGCAAGCAAACGAGGGGATGTACACAACGAGAGAGAGGGGGGGGGGGAGAGAGAGGGAGGGAGAGAGAGCAGATAGAAGGAAAGAAGAAAAGGGCAGCGAGAAAGGAGAGAGAGAGAGGGCGAAAAGAAAAAAAAAAGGCTTGAGAAGGGAGATTACTGCTCTCTGATCTAAACTGAGACCCTCTTTCACTTGGACTGCAACACAATACAATTAGAAAATACCATTAGATTTTTATTGCTACATACAACAGGATTCATTAGAATTTAACCCCGATATGCCTCAGAGGCTGAACAGTTGGCCCGCCTCAGTCTGAGGGAGATTATTCTGATTTCTTAGATCACATGAAGGCTTTTTGTTTTCCCATCACAGCATCCAACATCTGAGATCATTTACGAGGTCAACAGCAGACGATAAGTTTTGTTTTTCTATTAAGGGACTGATTTGCATACTGCAATCTTCTGCAATATCGTTACTGCAAAAATCAATATTGGGATAAGGATCAACAAAACGTGCTCTTGTCTAGATGTACAGAAGAATGAGAACAACTGAAAAGCCCTATTGTTCCCAAACACATGCTCAGGGTCCTGTGGGCGGAGCTAGCCCAACTCTCTATGGATGGGTCACAGTGGAGGGGGAGGGCTTTATAACTGGGCCACAGGCTTAGAGAGCAGAGGACAGGTGTGGTTCATAATTGTATGTGCTTACAGTATTGCACACTAAGAACATCCTACCAGCTGGGAGGGCACAGGACAAACAGCCAAGCTTCACCTAAAAGTCTGTGACTGGTCTGGGGAACTGGCCTACCAATGGACGTTGGTCAAGAACTCCGTCACTTTTAGAGTTAACAGCTTCTGCTGGCCCTCACCAGATGGCCCCCATTCAGCCCGTCAGACCACCTAAACCACAGCGCTTGAGGCTAAAGTCCCCTCTCACGCATTAGCACTGCTGACTTCATGTCACAACCTTTAACCTTCATGGGACATGTCTTCACAGCCCAGCATAGCCCCGAGGTCAACACATCAGAGGATTCTTCTACGCTATGGGCCCCGAGACATCAAAGGTGAGAAGCCGGGGGGTCACGATACAGAAATATCTCCAGATGACCCGAATTACAGATGCACCGCTGTTCAGTTCAGAGTCGGACTTCACTCCCAACACACACACGACAAACCATTAACAACTCAGGTTTTTTAAAAGCACACTAACACTCAGTGACAGCCACCACAGAAGTAAGAGGTCTTGCCCGGGGCCAACGGAAATGTTACACAAACGTTTGAAAGGAAACATGCAACGCAGCTGTTTCCAAATCGCTGGAGGCCGAGGACATGCCAATCATCAGGAGACAGAAGCGCCAGTGTCCACTGACCAACACACACTAATAAAAACACACACAAAGCCAAAAGATTTAGCCAACCAAGCTAGCAACCACAATACAGACCAGGTACCAGGCCTCGGAGGAGGACTACAGCACCACCGTCCCTGTTGAAGTAAGGGTCTAAGAACTCCGGCAAACATCAACACAGTGTGTGTGGTCCACGTTTGGACCAGAGCGTAAACAAATCTTTGATCCTGCTGAAATCAGAAACTTAATGAACCCTTTTATAAAGAGTCCAAGAAACAGCTAAATAAAGAAAAAGAAAAGCAAAAGAGGAGAAGAGAGTGTGGGGGGGGGCATGATACACCTCACACACACACACACACACACTCTCTGACTCTCACTCACACACTCTCTGACTCTCACCCACACACACTCTCAGAGTGTGGGTGACTGAGTGACTGAGTGTGTGAGAGTGAGAGTCAGAGAGTGTGTGTGTGTGTGTGTGAGTGAGAGTGGGTGTGAGTGTGTGTGAGTGTGCGAGTGAGAGTCACTGACACACACACACACTGACACACACACACACACTGACACACACACACTGACAGAGTGTGTGAGTGTGCGGGTGAGAGATTCACACACACAGTCCCTCACAGTCACACCCTCAGTCACACACTCCCACTCCCTCACACACACACACTCGCGCACACACATGCACACACTCCCTCAGTCACTCTTAGTCACTCTCACACACTCTCTGACTCTCACACACTCAGAGAGTGTGTGCGAGTGAGAGTCACACACACACACACACACACACACACACACTCTCTGACACACACACACACACACTCTCTGACTCACACACACACACTCTCTGACTCACTCACACACAGTGTGTGTGAGTGTGCGAGTGAGTGAGAGTCACACACACTCACACCCTCATACTCACTCACACACTCTGACTCTCACACCCTCATACTCACTCGCTCGCTCACATTCTCACTCGCTCGCTCACATTCTCACTCGCTCGCTCACATTCTCACTCGCTCGCTCACATTCTCACTCTCACTCTCTGACTCTCAGAGAGTGTGTGTGTGTGCGCGAGTGAGTGAGAGATTCACACACACTCCCTCACTCACACACACACACCCACTCCCTCAGTCACTCTCACACACTCTCTGACTCACTCACTCACACACACAGAGTGTGTGTGCGAGTGAGAATCACACACTCACTCACACACAGTCACTCTCACCCTCACACCCTCAGTCACACACACACTCTGACTCTCTCGCACACTCCCTCACTCACACTCAGAGAGTGTGTGTGCGCGAGTGAGTGAGATTCACACAGTCACACCCACACACTGACTCTTACTCACTCACACACACCCTCTCACTCACACACAGTCACACCTACTCCCTCTCACACTCTCTGACTCTCACACACACTCAGTGTGAGTGTGCGAGTGAGACAGTCACTCACTCACACACACTCACTCTCACACACTCTCACTGTCTCACACCCCCTCACTCGCACACTCACACACACTCTCTCTCTGAGCGAGTGCGAGTGAGTGAGAGTCTCTCACAGTCACACACACTCTCACTGACACACACACTCTCCCTCACATGCACACAAAGAGGAAACCAGGAGAAGAGGTTTTAATCTCCTCTGTTCCATCATCAAGACAGAGCGGACCACCGGAGCTTGCCGGCCCTGGCCGGACAGGAACACGAGCATGAGCATCACACACACATCAGAATGACGCAGCGCGGGGGTGTGGAGAACCCAGCTCAGAGTGAGACGCAGACGCAGAACCCACGGAACCCAGGAGGGGTCACGCCTACCCCCGACGGAGGAAGCGGGAAACGTGCGTTAGTCGCGTTGGTAGAAGTGACCTCCACCACGCCCGTGCATGCAGACCTGGGGAGCGCTGCAGTTACAGCACAGGTCTGTGCAGACACTCCTCACAGTGACACAGCAGGCTTGGGGCAGGGTCCTCACAGCCTGCGCATCACCACAGGACCACAACTAGGCTGCAGGTAGGTTCCTGTGGACAGAAACAAAGGCTTGCATAACACACATCCACCCATCCACACATCCACCCCGAGTCTCCACAGCTACATGGCCACACAACCAACATGAACAGACTGGGAAACAAAGGCGGACCACCCACGAGTCACAGAACAGGAGAGAAACATCAGTTATTTTCATCATGGCACATCCCTGCGCCTTGTAAATAACACCTGAAAAGCCTCCGACCTTCAACGAGTAACAAATAAGTACAAGACCGAGTCGGGGGACCAGAGACTCCGCCCCCTCAGTCTCATCCCTCTGGCAACGACAGAGGCCCCACCCCCCACCTCACCATCTAGCCAGTCTGACGAAGCGTTGGACATCTTGGAGACACAGAACTCCCCACAGAGACTGTAACCACACTGGAAAGAACAGTCACACGTTACCACATTCTCATGTTTTAATTAAGAGGACTCAAGTTCATTATAAAGAATGCTCAGATAAAATATGCAACATATTTAGGCTACAGACAGTTGTAACAAAAACATTCTTAGCCAAGTACGTCCACAGTGGAATGCAGTACTGCAAGGCACCTGTGCTGGAACCACAAAGAACAAAGGACCTCGATTACAATCAGAGCTAAATAAGACCTCGCATGGTGTTTCTCTTTCGTTAAAAAGTTCCGTGAGCTAGGTGAAGTCGCCCGGGCTGCAGCGTTAGTGCGGAGCTACCGCACGTCTGCCTCACACGCGACTGTCATACTGCAGAATGCTAACCTGTGATCTCTGCCAAGGTTAAAAACACATTATTACAGTGGGCGCACACTCCTCTGTGTGTCTGTGTCTGTGGGAGTGGAACTGGCAATGAATGATCAGTAAGAAAATCTCGCCTCTGTGGTGAAAGCAACTGCCTGTGCAGCTTGCTCTTTCAAGCGTGAACACAATCTCACACACACAGGCCCCGTATAAACTTTACAGAGTCACCTGGTTCGCCCCACAGAAACGCCCACTGGACTAAACATGTCAGACAAACACTTTCAGCAGTTTCTACAGCCTCTACCAACAGAGGCCAGAACCTCCCCTCGAAGGCCAGGACTACACACGAGTGTGTTTCGCACGAGACTGAACAAACTCTAAAGCCAGTCGCTTTCACCGTGGCAAGGTTTTGACCGATAGCTCCCTGTAATCTAGATGCGTGTTCCCCACGGAGGCAGACGCACGGAGATCCTACGGCAGACAGATCGCAGATCTGTTCTCAAGCCTCCTCACCTCCACCTCCGTTTGTGCTGGAGCAGATCATGTTACAGGCGTGCGATTACATCACCAGCCGTTTTGAGGCGTGGTTTTATCAGTCAGGCATGACTCAGCCAGCTCTTTGAAGTGGCTGCCGGCTCCTTTGATCTGAGCGTGCTCAGTAGCCTCCGAGGCTGGCTGATCCTATCAGCATTGACTGCACACCCAGCCCACTGGCGACAGGCCTCTCTCTCTCTCTCTCCCTCTCTCTCTCCATCCTGGGAGGAATAAGCCCTCCTGGCTGACAGACATTTCCAGTCATGGGACCGGACGTGACGCTTCTACAGCACAGCCCATCAGTCATGCGAAGCCTTCAAGCTACGCTACCTCTCAATCACCCAGCACCCAGAATACTTTGCAATCACTCGATCAGGTTAGCCACACAAAGAATCACGGAGTTACTTGCAGGCTTCAATTCCGAAAGACGCAGGTGTAAAAGTGAATCTGGTTTTCCTGTGACCTTTGACCCCCACTCCCCACACCCAGTGTCTTCTGGTGAAACATACTTTGCCGTGAAGTTCCCAACCACATCCTCTTGGTGCGGAGGGAGTATGTCTGTGTGGGGGGTCAAACAGTACATATCTCACACTGCATCCCTGACTGCAGTAGTGCAACACCAATGAGACATAAGCCACACCCTCTCAAAATTTCCCTGTGGCATCTCAGACAGACGCAGAGTTGTGGGCGGAGCCTCACCTGCAAACAGGAGCCACAGGGGGAGACCCTGGAGACAGGAGTCCTCTCCCCGGGCATTACATCAGCCAATCAAAGAGCGGCTACGCCTCGACAGAAACACCTCATCCATCATGAGGGCGCATTGTGTCACCATAGCAGGAGTCTCCCAATTAAAGAAGACACAGACTGTTCGCACAAAGAGAAAGGCTGTGTAACAATGTCTACTGGAGGTTCTCTGCAGGTACGTGTCAGGATATTGGCAGTGAAGGCTGTGATAAATGGAATTGATTAGTCGTGATGAACAGAGTCAGATCAATGGGCTTTGTCAGAGCCCAGTGAAGCAGACTACAGTGAAGTAAACAAGCTCCTTCACCATGGGTTGTTTACGCCACAGCTGCCTGTAAACACCGCCATGTGCAAACATTATATATACTGAGCACATTTGGATGTCGGGCACATTCATTACTGTGTTGAGGATCAACACAACATCAAAAGAAAATACACAAACAGTTTTGCATCAGACAAAATGAGGTGGAGGGCCAGACACTTGTCTCGTCACCCTCCGGCTGCTGAGGGGCATCAGCCGCGATTCCTCCAGTTCTGCTCGCCCCAGATTCTAGACCTACACTCTGCTACGGAGATGATGGCGCTGGAGGCTTACGCAAGACTGCATCTGTGCAGCGGGAGTGCCCTCTGACCCCAGAGTGCCAGGGCTCCGAGACGCACGCAGCCAACACTTCTAAACGCACTGGGGAGGTGGTGGAGAGCAAAACGAGCCTCCAAACTCGGCTAAGGGGTTCTGGTGAACCAGTCGGCACATTCCTGATCTATAACAATGCAACACCAACTCCCAGAGAACACAGACCCAGCAGTGCAAAACCCACCGGGTCACCGTGTTTATACACAGAGAGAGAGAGAGATTTTATTTATAGCACCGTTACTTCTTAGTTCATGGCAATTTGAATTCAATGAGGCTGGAGTAAGACCCATAACGTTAAGAGTGTCACATATCCATCAGAGCACTTTCCTGCCGTTACAGGGCCGTGTCCACCCTGATGGCCATTTAAAAGGTCAAAGATCAAATACAAGAGACAAATGTAGTTTAATCTGGACACGTGAGGAGGCGAAAAAAATCCCTTGAAATGACCAGCTGGTACCTGACCGTCAATGAGCCACACTGTCCCTTCAGAGCAGACAGCGGGCACACATCCGTAACACCCCACCATGAAGCCAGGGCTTGGGAGAAAGTGCAATCAGCCTTGCAGGCAAGACGCTGAATTGGTGCACTGGGTGGGGGAGTGGGCGGGGCCTCCCACAGACGGCCTTCACAGTCTGCAGCCATGGTGTGCCGAAGCTTTGAGCTAAACTAAATGCTCATTACGGTCTTAATTTAGCGCGCCGTAACTTTAGCGAGCGCCGAGGTCCTGAGCGTACGGCTCGGCACTGTCGCGACCACACGCGATGGGGGAGAACCTTGGCGGGAGCCGATTTTCTCAAGGTTGTAGCAAAAGTTTGGTGGGGGGAATCGAAAATTACCTTCCACATAGATTCAGCCAGGGTGTCAACGGCAAGCCCAAGAGGAACCGTTTCCCCTGCATCTCTCGCCACTCAGAGGATCCTGTCAAACCTTCCAAACAGGAAATGATTTCTCTCCATCACAGGAGTTAGATACTTCCAGCCCCCCAGCCCAGTCTGACGGCCTTCAGCAACACTCACCAGTTCCTCCACTGGGTATCTGGGACCAGCCCGGAGTCACAGAGGCTTGGGCACACAATGAATGTGTCGCAAACAACATGGCCAGAAAGCTCAGTGGAAAAGAACAAATCCCACACTGGAAACATGAATTTTCGTGAGCGCTTTGTGAACGTGGACGGGCTGACCGTAACCGACGTTTTTCTCCTGAGAGTGTGTTCCTGCTCACACTCGTATTTCCGGCACAGGGCATACACTAAAGAGTCTCGCTAGCTACCAGGAGACCGGCGAGCGTGTTGATCAGGACACACAAGGCATATTTTGGGCAGGTCACCTGGGCACAGGTCAAATGAGTCAGCACAAACAAGGCGCCGGCCGCCTCCAGAACACTCCAACTGCATCAGCACAGCAACGACACCATGGTAACGCTTTCATGGCGATGTGTCATGAGCCCAGGGTATTTAATGAAATAGCACTTGTTTACACAAGGAACTTCAAAACACACACACACCCCTCAAATCTGTCTGGAGACCAAAGGATGACTGCTATAGAAAGAGTGTGAACATGAGAGGATGAGAACACACAACCTCAAACAAAACCAAAGAACAGCTAATGTTGCACTTGAAAGATCCAGTCAGTTTTAAGGCCAGTCATCATAATCACCTGTTTTAAAACATATAAGCCAAGCTCAAACCTTCACTTTGCACTTCATTAAAACACTTCCAAAAATGTTGTTTTCACCTGATGCACATACGTACCAACATTTCATAGGGCTTCAAGAATTTGTGAAGTCAGTTTTGACTTTCAAATTTCATTAAGCCGGTTCCTTCACTTACCTGTTAACTGAACATGACTGTATATTTACGTACCACAGAGACAGTAAAGGGCCGTGTTAGAGAGAGAGAGAGAGAGAGAGAGAGAGAGAGAGAGAGAGAGAGAGAGAGAGAGAGTGAGTAAGGAGGTGTGTCAGACACTTATTTTGCAAAGCCTCCCCCCAGTAGCTTAGAGCCTCCATTCAAGACCTTTGAAAGATTGTGCTTTTTTCTGAAGGCCGTATTTCAGCTACGGAAGGAG
Source organism: Electrophorus electricus (assembly GCF_041902795.1). Classification (NCBI taxonomy): domain Eukaryota; kingdom Metazoa; phylum Chordata; class Actinopteri; order Gymnotiformes; family Gymnotidae; genus Electrophorus; species Electrophorus electricus. Next base: position 1,178,077 of record NC_137501.1, read on the forward strand.
CAGCACCTCCGTCTCAAACACGGACCCGACCAAACCAGCTCAGCAAACTACCACGAAGAGTCAAAACGGCCGAAACATGCTGAGGGAGACTCGGCTATCCATCCTCCCTTCCTGTGAAAGCGCAGCAACTGTGTCCGCGTCTCGTCTCTCTCCGTTCTTAAATAACCAGCTGCAGAGCGCGTCATCCACACCTCACGGTAACCGAACTCCTCCCTCGTGTGTCATCGTCGGCGCGCCGCGCGCGTTTGCAGCGGACGGCGAACGATGCAGGCAAGCCGAGAGCCACTGAAACAGCGGAGGCGGCGAGTAGGCCAGCAGCTTCAGACGCGCGCTAGGACATGGGGCACCTAAACAGGCTCGTGATCGTCACGCACTCGCGCGCAGTTAACATCGCGCGTTCTACCATTTTGGTGGCATTCACAGCTGAGGTCCGTCTCATCCGCCCAGCGGGGGAAGAGGGAAACCCAGACAGAGAGAGAGAGAAGGGGAGAGAAAGACAAAGTATAAGCGTTAAAAGAAACAGTTACACAACAAACTAAAACTCCCTCCACACGCACATCTAAGTATCTCGAGCCGGGGTTTCACAAGTCGCCTAACATAGTACCATAAAAATAAAACCCAGACATATAAATAACGCTCATGAAACAGGTGAATGAAATGAAGACAGGTGACATCCGTTAAGCATTAATGAACAGAATAAATAGGTACACGTGGATCAAGGTTTCCTGTAGTGAAATCGCACGCTGTTGCTCCGGAAACGGCATACTGGCGACGCCTGCATATCACATCACACCATTAAAACGAGGCACGAGGGATGAGGGCCGGCTTAGCACTGCAGTTTGGCTGGCCAACAACATTCAGCTTCATTAAACATGAATTACAGCTGTGGTTCCTCACACACACACACACACACACACACACGTAAAGGCGCGCGCTTCAGTAGTCCTATTACTGGATCCTCGCGACCAGGTCTGTTACAGACACGACACAGAACCGTGCGGGGCAGGGAGACCCTGTCTCGGGACGATGTTCCCCTTGTCTCAGGTAAAATCACTGTCTTAGGTTCTGCGTTGCTCGGTTAAAAAAAGAAAAAGAAAGCGGTCGCTAAAAGCTTCAGTATTTCTGATCTAAAAGAGAGGAGTATGGCAGGCGTACAGTGTCTACTTAGAGGGCTGGGGTGCGGGGCCGCGCTGGAGACCATTCCAGTCGACACCAGCCCAGTCTGGCCCCTGGGGCCAAAGCTATGTTCAGCTGCATCTAAAGCAAACTTAAACGCCTGTGGCTTTGCAATGTAAAGCTGCGGTCTAACATCTCCTTGTGGTTCAAGCCCGGTGCCAAAGAGTCCGTGCTAAATACATACACGGCCAGCCTAAATATTCCCGCCCACTAAATGCCTCCTCCTGGCCCGTGCAGCGCCTGCCACCTACACAGCCCGCGGGCACAAACGGTGATCAACAATACAGGCGTGTAACTCCAACACGGGTGAAAGTTCCGGGGACGAAATCAGACTGGGTTCACCCACACGGGCACGGTCGCTCGCTCTCCATCACACACCCCCATACATGTTCCATTTAGCAGCCACACGAAGTCAAGGCGGAGAAGCGGGAGCTCTGACCGCTGCTACGAGGGTCCAGCGAGACAAGACGTCGCCCTAAACGCGCGCATTCTGGCTGCATTTCGATGCATTTAGTGATCGGCCGGAACAGACAGCGCTGGAAATAACCGCCTTGTGCGCACGGGCTGAGGCGCGCGCCGCGGAAGAGGCGTGCATCCCACGTTTTGCTTTGATCAGTGGCGCAAAATAAATAAATAAATAAAAACCATGGCATTCTTCCGAGCTCACGCGCACTTCTTGAACGCTCAGTGCATATGCGTTTTCAAAATCGCGCAGCTGACTGACTTCGTACAGCGCACCGCTGCCAATAAACGGCACTTAGCTGGCGGCAAGATCCCGAAAGGAAGAAAACAATGCCACAGGGAACGTTCTACCACCCCGGCTCGCCCTCGCCGCGCGCCGTGGTCGTAGGAGGGGGCAGAACTGGTAGGCCCTCCAAGACCTCCCTAAACCCCCGGTATAGCATTCAAAACTTTCCCGTGCAAACGTGATTAAACATTAAGCACGCCCAGCTCGCGAGGTCCTCCGAATTCGACGCGGAGAGGCGATTTGAGAGCGCGCGCCCCCCCAGACCGATGGACCACGCATAGCGGGAAATGCGAACGCAAACCATAAGACCCCCAAAGCGTTATTGTACGTGTGGTCCTGCAACTCAACACAAACGCACTGCTCCGTAAAACTAAACTTCACAAAAACACAAGTACGTAGTGTTTATTCCCAATGCCATGCACGTGCTAAATGAAGAGCAGCCTCGCAACAGGCCCAGTGAAATTCTCACATCAAACATGTTTATGAAAATACTTTTTTTTTTAAAAATCGATCATGCGCGACAATCTTAAGTCTCATGTTCGAGTTAAGTTGGTTAGCTAAGCTAGTTAGCCAACCACGAAACGTTTTCCGCTACAAAGTTTTGAACAAAGTTGTTGCGCAGCCCAACATTCGCCAACATGTTTGTAACGACTTAACTTTTCTACCAAAGTCGCTAACGTTTGCAGCGAGCTCTCGGGTTGGACTAGAATTGAGGTTTGCAAGACCAGAAGCCATCTTGCGAGCGCGGAGTTAGCGCGAGCTATGCGAGCGAGCGCTTCGTGCCATCCTCCCGTGGCGCGAGCCCCTCCGCCCCCCGGAAAGTTGGACAACCGAAGCGCACTGTGCACGGGACCGTCCGCCGCAAGACGGGCACATCCGTTCGTCGGAAGGTGGAAGAGCCTGACGTACTTGCACGATTTCGCCTTCCGCGCTGATGGTGGCGCCTGCCGTGGAGAAGCGTCCCTGTAAGCCCGTCGTGTACGTCGTGTAATCTCCGCTCGGACTGGACTCGAAAAGCACAACTTCCACAAAGGCAGTGTCCTTGGCCACGACGCTGCCCAGGCGCGTGCTGACCAGGAGAAACACCACGGCCACCGAGTCGGCCACGCGACCTAAAGCTCTCCTTGGTGAAATCATCATCATCTTGCCGGCTGGATCAGCGCTGATCGGAACATAATTTCCAAGGTTTCGAGAGTGATGATTCGGAAGTCAAAGCTGGAGAAACAAACGAGAGAGCACGCGCTAATTTCTGGTGCACAAACCCCCGTGCTTGACGAACGCGCCTTCACTGCTGCAGCCTTGACACTTGCATAGCTCGCTCGCCTGAGTGCGTGCCTGAGTGTTTGCCCGTGTGTCGGCCAGCCTGCTCGCTCTCTCCGAGCGCTACAAAGCGGATCTCCTTTGATCTTCAACCACGTGACGTTCTAATATTTTCTCCAGCAGGGTTATCCCCACCCACCAATCTCCCTGACCCTCTTCATTCCACTCCCGCTCGCGACTGCCACAGCTCCGTTAAGGAGGCTCCGCGCGCGGTGTTCGTGATTCATGCCTAGAAAGCAAACACGAATGTCGTTGTTCTTCAGACCTTGAAAAGTGCGCACCGCGTAAAGTGTAGCGATGCGTCATATCACTACATTAGCGGGAAAGTCAACAATCGTGAAGTGAATGGTTGCAAGAAGTTCGCGGAGTCACGGAGTCGGTAACGACCTTAAAAGAAACACGAGTCTTCCCAAAACAATTTACAAACGACTGAAGCTCGGCTCTTCAGTCTACTGGGCACCCGAACCTCGCTCGTGCGGACTCGATTAGCGGCATGTTTCCATTGGGCTCGTGTACTTCACAGGCGCGCTGCATCGCTGCGGAAAAGGCTCGTACTTAAAATCCGACTGGGTGGCACGTAACCTTGCTGTGTTAGTTTGTCAAACGAACGTTTTCGATTGTGAATCTTTTTTGCAACCAGAACATCAGAAAGTTTTTGAGTGCATATTGAGCAAGCGATCTTAAATGCAGTCTTGGCGCTGGTTTCTGGAGCACGAGCGTCTGATTCTTAATGAACCGCTCGAGTACGATGGATTTTCAAATATTTTAATTCATTATTATGTTCATTATTCCACTATGAAGAAAACAAGGTTTAGCATGACAAGGACACACAGGGCAGGATAAATTCAGTGAGGTTGAACTAACCGCAGATAAGACATGGAATTCCTTTTTTATTTCTGTCAACAAATTGACATCTTGGAGTTTCTTTTGCAATTAAATGGGCAATTGTAATACCAAGACATGCGTCTCATGTCATTCCGTGATTCCTAGTGTAATATAACCCCCCTCCCCCCAAAACCCTTTACTGGGTGAAGTAAACAGGTGTTTCTCTCAGGCCATCAGGCAGTCAGGCCTGGTACGGTTTGGGGACTGCTGGCTCTTAAATAGAAAGAACTTGAAAATGCACACTACATATCAGTTGTGAAAGATGCACGACAATGACAAAAAGCCTCACTGCTGAGCAGAAAGAAGCCCTGTATCTCGTTCAGACAAACGTACGTTACGTCCACGTGGAATGGTGAAAAGCCTCGCTGTTTATGTCCCACTCCACAAATACGCAGGAAGAACTCGCTTGCTTGTTTGTCTGTTCAAGAGAAGCCCATTTGGGCCACATCTCTCATGCAAATGAGACATGTTGCACTTAATGCGCACTAAGCTCAAAGCTTTCAAATGAAGAGTTATCGTAGGATTTAGGTCACTGTCTGCATTACACACTTCAGTGAAAGGGCCTCTTTATTAGAAACAGGTGCATCTGTGTGCTCGGGCCCACGGGCTGGGATCCTGTTCTCCACTCGTGAGCTCCAGGGCCCGTGTGGCCCAGTTCTGACAAGCGTAATGAGCAGAACAATACCTGAAATGGTGGCATGCAAGAAGACCTTCACCACTGGACAACGCCCAAGGAACGGAAACACGTGGACGTCACGCGTGATGTGGCACTCATGACTTCAGGCACACACAAAACAAAAAACAGGTAAACAAAAAGCTAGAAGTGATGACTGTTTGCTTACTGTGCCTCATAACACGCGTTGACATGAGAGTCTCCGGTAACATAATGGATGTTACAGGCCTTTCATGAGCTTTCAGAGACGGACAGAAAGATGATGTTAGCGGGGCCGAAATGAAGGTCTCTGCGAAGACTGTTCATATTGTAGAATGCAACAATAAAAAAGAGAAATCACGAAATGGTAAACATATGTCTTGATGGAAAAAAGAGAAAAATCCAAGGAAGAGTTGAACTGAAAAGCCTCACGCGCCTGCAGCGCAGCGGTTATTCGCAGGTCACGTTTCATGGGGTGACGTCACCGCGACAGAGATGGCGACACTGATGAGGTCCACATGTTACGGCCTAGAACGTGCAGTCCTTCGAGGCACGAGACGCTCGCGCAAGAACCGCGGCTCTTCTGTACGCAGGAGCCTCGTTTAGCAAACACCTTCTAGTGAGAATGCTGATCCGGGGCCAGCTGCCTCTTCGTTCACGTAGTAGCAGTTGCGAGGCGGTGAAATGCGAAAACTGATCCCAGATCAGCACTGCTGCGCGGGGGCTTTCATTTAAAAACAGTGCCCCGTGGGCTTGTAAAACCGTCCAGCTCGCGGTTTCACGCTATTTCTCTTCTTAAACGTGACTGAGATGATTTAGACTGTTGTGGTCAGAGGAAGTCCTGCGTGCTTAATGCATCATATATATGAACCCATTCCAGTATTAAAACGCGTGCACGATTCTATGGAGCGCTCGATTAAAACAAAAGAAAACAAACAAGCTTCAGTTTCTTTATTAATGAAAGGCGGACGCTACGGAGGTCATAAAGTGCAAGGCAGCGAAAACACATGCAGGAGCAAACACAATGGAGTCATTGTTCTGGAGAAGGACGATGGGTCTCGCAATGTCCTCTGCCTCCCTCGCGCAAGATCATTAAAGTGAACTATGAACAATTAGTGAAGACGCAGAAGGGATTACTGCACGAGCGCGGGGCCAGGAAAAACGGACGACACAAATGTATTCCGGCCTGACCATGGAATCAGACCGGACAAAGGGAAGCTAGGGGGGCGATCTCGGCAAATAATCGTCCAGTTGTTCCAAGTTTAAAACAACGACGGTGTCGATTAATCGAATCATTGGAAGCATTGCACTGGTTCAGTTTTCCGAGCTCTTGGACATGAGTTACAGCTTTTGAAGAATCGCTAAATCTTTCGGAATAGGTAGTTTACATCACATAATGCTGTCGGTACGATACAAACCATTACCTGCGGGAGCGCGTGGGGCTACAGATACGTTGCGAGACCTTCTTCTCTTTCAAAGCTTCTCCAGCTCTGTAATATGACCAATACTTCCCCCTGTTGGTAATTGGACGAATAACTTTTCCAAAAGCTCGTAGCGCTTGCTTGCAGACCTCAAGTCTCTCGCTTGTGGATGGAGAATGTTAAACCTAAATCTTAACCAGATTTTCCAGGACTTTGACGTCATCCGGTTAGGCTCTGACGTTATCATACGTCACGCACGTTCTGAACAATCTGGTAAGAAAGTGGACCATTTGTCAAGGATTATGACGTCATCCGGTTAGGATCCGACGTTATCAGACGTCATCCAGTTAGGAGCAGACGCCTTTGCCTTTGTCAACATAAAAAGCCACCAAACAAGTCATGTGACACAGCAGGGCCGGCCTTCTCCGACTCCTGAAGTCAATAGCTAGGGGTGATCAGGAGTCAGGGGTACTGGACTTGCCGATGTTTGGAAACATGTCCAACATGAAGGGGCGCCACTGATTTCGTTACGTAACAATAAATTACAGCGGAGATTTAGTCGCAAACTCAAATTCCGCGAATGCTCGACGCCTCTTTACGTCCTTCTTAGGTAACGGCGCGTGGACCACCAATTTAGGGTCACCTTTATTTTAAATTATTTTGTGTTCACTCCTCATTTTGGCAATATTGTTCTCATAACAGTCATGCCAACAAAGCTCCTTTGAATCTAGAATCTTGAAACCCTTTGATATTCTTTCCCGCGTTCCCCTTTCAGATTAAGCACGAGCAGGACTCGTAGTTCCGCTCAGAAACCTCAGAACACGAAATAAACAGCGCTTGTGAATATTTAGATCTTAGCGTTTAGCATTAACAGCGTACGTATATTTCTGCAGAAGTCAAAACAGATTGTACAATACTGTCCAAAAGAGACAGCATATTTCCATACGTAAAAACTTTAGTATGTCTTACATAACATCGATTTTTTTGCCTTACATAGCATTGCTATTCTCAGTATATAAAGTGCACTTGGAAAAACACATGCAAAAATAGACTAAATAAAAACATTTATAGGTGAAGATAGTATATTCATTACCAATTATCAGGATATTTTCGTGTGTACAGGGAATTTACCTCTACAGCATAAACAATCAGACCCGGTTTTATAGGGTAGCATAAAAGTGTGATCTGTGTCGTGTGCAGCTGTGTCAGCCTGGTGTTGGGAGAGAGAGAAAGAAGCTAGCTAATAAATTCTGGAATTCTGTGAAGTCAAGGAATTCTGGAAGATTAAGCACAACTTCCTGTAGAATCTCGCTAGTTTATGTGAAGTGTTAAATCTCAAAGTCCAACTGAGCAGAGTAGTAATGACAAACATCCTATGGAACGCTGGGATTTACTTCAAATGTAAAAGGAAAAAAGAAGGAAAGCAGATTTCCTCTAAAACACATTCACACAAACAAATGACAGGAGTGTGTGCAGCGTGGAGTGTGTGCAGTGCGGTTTGAAGGATGGGCCGGCGTCCACACAAGTCGTGCATCCAGCACATCAAAGCACTCCAGTAATTACCAGCCAGCAGAGTGAACGCTGAATCTCTAGGCAGAAGGGAAAGACTCCCATTCACTTCAAACACAGACCCAGTCTGTGGGCGGAATTTGGTTTCAGGCTACCAACTGCTGACCTGGGGTCAGAATTTGCCTTTTAATCTCCTGCTGAATATGGTTAAATGAGCATGGAGAACCTGATCCTGGAACAGCAGTAGCAGTCAGAGATGTTTGGTAATGGGTGTGATTCTGGACCATGAGGTCATCTTTCTCCAGGAATTCGTTAGGTGACTCTGGACTGCACGCTAACCAGAAACAAACAGCGTCCCACAAGGCATAATCAACAAGGCTGTGAATTGGTTCGGTCATTCTCACGCCACACGTCTCACAGTACAAGTATCACACAGCCTCATGGACTACAGCTCGATGGGTTACTATGCAAAAGGCTCAGGCTTAGTAATCCTGTTAGGTTCTGACCAATCAGAGGCAGAGTACCTTGCCTCATAGAGCAACTACATGTATCTGGTACTTATGTCAGTTTGTGATTTTGGAATACATAGAGACATTGACTGCCTGTATAAGTTTAAACGTGTAGCTTCGGTTGTACATGTCATTAAGTGGAATGTTACAGATCTACATGGCATCACTATACTGTTTTTCCATGCTGGATGTGTAGGGTAAACTGAATTGCTATTGTTTATTCACAGGTGATATACACTATAAGGCCAAAAGTATGTGGACGTTTCTCCCAATTACTCAGTTCAGCTGTTTCAGCCAAAAATAAATAAATAAGAACAACATCACAAAAGCTCTACAGACAGACAGTAGAGTGAATCATACTGAAGAGCTCAGACATTAGCAGCAGAGTGAGTCTAATGTCTGCCCTGCTAGAGCAGCCCTAATAGACTATAAGCTTCTGCCATGGAATGGAAGTGTGTAAGAGCAACAGCAGCTCAGTCATGAAGTGGTAGACCACACACACACACACACACACACACACACACACACACACACACATACCCAGTGCAGGGCTGCTGAGAGCTGAAACGTGTGGCCTATTACATCATATCCTCTGTTACATCATGTCCTCTATTACAGCACCCATCCTCTGTTACATCACCCATACTTTGTTACATCATGTCCTCTATTACATCAAGTCGTCTGTTACATCATGTCCTCTATTACATCATCCATCCTCTGTTACATCACCCATACTTTATTACATCATGTCCTCTATTACATCACGTCCTCTGTTACATCATGTCCTCTATTACATCACCCGTCCTCTGTTACATCACGTCCTCTATTACATCACCCATCTTCTGTTACAATACCCATCCTCTGTTACATCATGTCATCTGTTACATCACCAATCCGCTTCAACATTGCCCATCTGTTACATCACCCACTACAGAGTTCTGCACTACCTCTATAACCAACATCAGCACAAGAACTTTGTGTGGAGAGCTTCATGAAATGGGTTTCCATGGCTGAGCAGCTACACACAAGCCCAAGGTCACTATGTGCAATGCCCAGTAAAGGCTGGACTGGTCTGTACCTTGTTGGCACCAGACTCTGGAGCAGTGGAAATGTGAGGAATCACTCTTCACTCGGGTAGTCTGGTGAGGGAATCTGGGTTTGGAGTATGGCAGCGGAACGCTCCCCACTGGAGTAGAGTTCCAACAGTAAAGTGGCCGGGAGGAGGGATAATGGTCTGGGGCTGCTTGTCAGGGTTTGAGCCCCTAGTTCCAGTGGGGAATAATGTTAATACTACAGCATACAACAACGTTTTAGGCACTTATACGCTTGCAGCTTTGTGGGAGGTTTGTGGAAGGATCTTTCCTTTCCTGCACAAAGCGAAGTCCATAAAGGCATGGTCTGGTGAGTGTGATGTGGAGGAACTCCAATGGTCTGCATGGAGCCCTGACCGCATCCTCACTGATTCCCACTGGGATGAATCAGAATAAGATGTGCCTTCATCATCAGTGTCAGACCTCACAAATGCTCACAAATGCCCAATGGGACACACTTCAAAATCGTCTTCTTGGATGAGTGGAGGCTGTTATAGCCCCTAAGGGGCTGTGTGTGTATGAACACTATAGTACTGCCAATAGTTCTGGGGCTATACATCCAACAAACTCATATATTATGTATTATGGTCAGATATCCACATATAGTTTAGGTTACTGCATAAACAGACATGATGATATTCTTCATTATAATACAATGGCCAGAGTCCAGGGTTGTCAGAAGAGTCCAGGGCCATCAGAGTCCAGCAAAGTTTGGTGACTGATCTGCCCAGGCACTCCTCCTATACCTGGTAATTTATTAACTCATTAATCAATCACCAATCACCAAATTCTGGTGGACTCCAAGTCTCCGGGACCGGACTCTGAAACCCCTGTTATTGAGTTTGGCAATGTACCTTATTAAATCTACAGATACATTAGTACAACACAGTGTACAATAAAATACATCAACCCCAGCTAATGCAGTGTGTTTTGGACCACTAATATTATGTATAGATTTACCGTATTTTCTTTCTGTTATAGAAGCACACCTGTGTGACTTACTCAGCTAAGAGTAATCTTAGCTTTTACCATCCTGACTGACCTTCTGCCATGATTGAAACATACCCTAACCCATTCTACCCAACTTCTTTTTAACTCTCGTTCAGTTACACAATGCATCAGCTATATGGATTACAGTGCTATGAGTCCTACAATGACTACAGAATACTGGAATACTGCCATCTGGCTCACAGCATGAAAAAGTACAAATGCAGACATACTAAAATAATTATAATATTCCCAATCTTTACTTGTATATGTGTATAGTACTTTACATAATACAGATAAAACATAAGTTATGATGCAACATGTCTGTGAAGCCACTTAAAGATGTTAGCAGGGCTTGGAGCGATAATGCATTTAATGTTTTTGAGGTTTTTGAGTCGATCTCTTGAGTTTTTTGAGTTGATCTTCAAGTGCAATGTGATATCAAGTCCTTCGGATGTTAAATAATGCACCTTTGACCTTTAGGATAAAGTGAATTCTTGAAGGTTCCTGCCGACAGACTTTCTACTGGAGCCGTAGGCAGCGTGAAGAGAAGGGTGGAGAGAATGAGTGAAAGAAAACGCCAGAGGAAAGTGAAGAGGGTGGTCTTCCTCTTACTCTTCAAAGTGTCTTTTCTCAACCTTTGATGTTGATCACAGCTTCAGAGGCTAATTATCATACCAGTGTACATAAACCACTGGGTGGAAGGGTAGAAGATTGCAGGAGTGAGGTTTGAGAGAGAGAGAGAGAGAGCGAGAGAGCCTAAGAGGAACCTCACACATCTTTTGCAGGTTGACCCAGGATCCCTAACTCTACATTCCTCTCATCAGGTAGATCCCAGACCTGTCCTTCCAACCCCTGGAGCAGAGCATGCCCAGACAACTTCTTAATAGGAAGTCATTTTTTTAGGGGGTTTGGGAAACACAAGCATAACTGCAATCTGTTTGTATCTTTTGTTTGTTAGTAATAAAAGTTAAATGCAATCTAGTTTCAATACTTGTCTGCTCTGACAGTTTTAGCATATCACATAAACTACGTACTGACAGTGGCACACCGTAGATTTTGATATTCTCTAATGGAAAATCTTTATAGAAATGATTCACATCTCTGTGGTTCTTCTGTAGGCTGTAATAAAGCGACTGAGTGTGTGTGACACACATCTCCTGTGTCCTGGCCAGAATTTGTTTCTGCGGGCAGTGGCTGCCGTACATTGACAACATGATCTGCTAATTTTTAAAATCTGTCATGGTGTCAATGTACAGCAGCCAGGTGACACCACTGCCTGCAGAAACAAACTCTGGTGAGGACACAGGAGATGTGTGTCACACACACTCAGTCGCTTTATTACAGCCTACAGAAGAACCACAGAGATTTGCTGAGTCGGGGTTTACTCCTCTGTTTTCATGCCACATTCACCTTCCCAAATGAAACTACTGAATCGAGACATCACTGGAGAGGCTAAGACAGCTGCACCAGCAGAAGAGGAGAGAGAGAGAGAGAGAGAGAGAGAGAGAGAGAGAGGGAGAGAGAGAGAGAGAGAGAGAAAGAGAGAGGGAGAGAGAGAGAGAGAGAGAGAGAGAGAGGGAAAGAGGATGAGGAGGGAGAGAGAGAGAGAGAGAGAGAGGGAGAGAGAGAGAGAGAGAAAGAGAGAGGGAAAGAGGATGAGGAGGGAGAGAGAGAGAGAGAGAGAGGATGAGGAGGGAGAGGGAGGGAGGGAGAGAGAGAGAGAGGGAGGGAGAGAGAGAGAGAGAGAGGGAGAGAGAGGGAGGGAGAGAGAGAGGATGAGGAGGGAGAGGATGAGGAGGGAGAGGGAGGGAGAGAGAGAGAGAGAGGGAGGGAGAGAGAGAGAGAGAGAGGATGAGGAGGGAGAGGGAGGGAGAGAGAGAGAGGGAGGGAGAGAGAGAGAGAGAGAGAGAGAGAGAGGATGAGGAGGGAGAGGATGAGGAGGGAGAGGATGAGGAGGGAGAGGGAGAGCTTGTATGATTTTACAACAGAGGATCACCTGTAAAACTGCCCCTCCTGTTCTCATGTCCCATACTAACAAAAAACAGAAACAATGTTCAAGGAAAGAGAGAGAGAGACTCGGTGCTATTATTCGGCCGCCTAAATACACATCGACAGCATGAAATTTCCTAAAATTACCACCACATACAGACCAAGAACAAAGAATAATGGATATGTGTCTATATTTTCCCTGTGTGATCATATTCCGCTTTATGATGGATGAGAGTGTGAAGCAGGGATACTGGCCAGCTGTGCTTCCAAGCACAGTTTTGTCAGCTCAAATGACTGTGGTGTTACCTTCAAATAGGATATTATACTTAAAGGGAAAAGACATAAAAGAGAAGGAGAGCGAGAGAAAGAATGAGTGAAAGAGAGAGAGGGAGGGAGAGAGAGAGAGAGAGAGAGGATGAGGAGGGAGAGAGAGAGAGAGGGAGAGAGAGAGAGGATGAGGAGGGAGAGAGAGAGAGAGAGAGAGAGAGGGAGAGAGGGAAAGAGGATGAGGAGGGAGAGAGAGAGAGAGAGAGAGAGAGGATGAGGAGGGAGAGGGAGGGAGGGAGAGAGAGAGAGAGAGAGAGGGAGGGAGAGGGAGAGAGAGAGAGAGGATGAGGAGGGAGAGAGAGAGAGAGAGAGAGAGAGAGAGAGAGAGAGAGAGAGAGAGGGAGGGGGCTTGGATCTGTTTTTAAAAGAAGCACACATCTCTCTTTCTGTTGTCAGAGACAACATAGATGAAACCACATTCAAGAAATGTCAGGAAATGACTTAAGACAACGTGACCAAAGTGATTATGTTCCGACTTCACTGAATTTATTTTCTTAACTTCATTAAGTCTCTCTCTGCTCTGTGCCCACTTCAAAGCAGACCAGAATGAGGCTGAGTTCTTCACCACATGGTGTCTTGGTGAGTTTCTTTAATTCTTCCCTTCATTGTACATATTTCAGTTGAGACCTCATTGTTTTAACTGCTCTGACCACCATCTCCAGAAAACAACTCCAGACAACAATAAAACACTCCTGTTCAGTCCTGTGATGTTTGGCCAGGACTCGTCCCAGTGCTTGAACACACACAAAACTTCAGAAACTGCACAACATTTTCCATGTTTGAAGGTCAGGTCATTGTAACTATTAATTTCTTCAAAAGTGGTGTATACTATGAATAATTGAAGCTACACCACTGTTCTCGTGTGGCATTTCATATATCACTAGGTGTGTGTGTGTGTGTGTGTGTGTGTGTGTGTGTGAGTGTGTGTCTGGATTAAAGCAGGAGAACACAGAAAAGGATTTTGGTAACCTTGGGGTTGTGAACAGAAGAATGGGTGACTCTTTATACTTTAGACTGTGGGAACCTGTAATCCACAACAGTCAGATTCAGTAAATGTGTGGTTGTGCGTAGCGATTAAAGAAAAGAAATCAACATTCACTCATCCTAGGGAATACATTCATGTTACACAAATATCCACACACACAAAAAAGCTAATCTAACTTTTGAACAAACTTAATATTTGGAATAAATTAACAGATACATAAAACGAAATGATTGGGAAAACAGTAATTGAAATCCGACATCTAATTTGAAACCTTATTCCATTTTACCCCACCAGGGGGCAGTGATGTGACATTCTCACTCACTTGCCCCCTTACATCCATAGGAAGTAAAAATAACAAGGATAAATAAGACAACAGCAATTACTGGGACTGGTGCAATGATATATATGCAAAAATGTATCATTTCTGGTCGTGCCATATAATCAGAGCTCGCATCCTTTCTGTCATTATCGCCAAGCTGGAAATAGACTTGGCCAGAGCTCAACACCACTTAGGTATGAATAGCAGACTGGAGTTTTAAAGGCACTTGCAGGCGAGACAGAAGAGGCACACACCATGCTGGAAACGTTACCTCTTACACTGCAGTCTGAGTGTTTTAACTCCCGGCGCACCCCGAGTCAAACCTTCAGCTAATCAATCTGTAGTTAACCAGCCCTTAATGGGGTAAAACCAGGTGTGATAATGAAAAGTAACCTGACAACCCCAGGAGAAGTCCAACACTATCGAGCACGATGACCTAACCTTCCTCATCCACTCGACGAGCCAATATGAAGGTTTCTTTCTTTCAAACCGTGTCTATAAGAGGTAACGACAGAAACTGAATTCCAACAGTCTTTCCAGATTATTGTTGACTAAAAAACCCCGACATTCTTAAGTTCCCTATAGAATTTTCCAGAAAAACAAATGACAAGTCAAATGAACCACGGACTGTGAAGGAGAACATTAGAGGCTTTGGGACCAGCACCCCAAGCCAACATTTAAGACGGTCTTCGTTTGCTGTTTGTTTGCGCGGTGTAGACGGGACTTAAGGAAAAAAACATTTGTTCACAAGCTTTGATCAAGTGACTCGGACGTATCCATTATGGTAAAGTAATAAAAGGCCAACAACCAGTCCTGAGTTCCTTCCCCCCACAGCTGTTTATTACTCTCTGGAAGGCTGGAAAAATGCCGGGAATCTCATCCAGAAACCAACGAGGAGGCGTCAGGGCAGAGCGCTCCGGCACCTAAAGCAGTGCCTGCTAACCGCCACGAGGGGGCGGTGTGCAGTAACGGCAGCGTTCAGCAAACTGCAAATGTTGGGACAGACGACGGTGGTTCGCATGAATTGTGTTAAAAGTCGTGTTGCACCAGAAGGGGATGACATGTCCCACACCTGAGCGCTGCAAAGACGTTGGGCTGTTCAAATGCAAATGTACATAGACAACACAGCCGTGTCTGGTGCTCACCAACTGTCGCTGTGCAGTACAGTGCCGTAATGCGCCGCAGCTAAGGAGGTTGATCTGGGGTTATTTCAACATCGGCTATTTGCACAAGAAGAATGTTTTGCCAATGTATCGCACAGATGTATATGAGCTCGTGTCCATCTCGCAAACGCTAGTCTGAGCTGTGGTGCATGTGCACGCCATTACACACACACGCTTATGAGATGGCGTTGTTTTAACATAAAGATAGTCAAATGTTCACCCTCCTGAAACTGGACTACCATTTGAATATTGCACTACAGTGCGTATATTTACATTTACGGTATTTGGCAGATGTGCTTTGTGCTAAAGTGTCATTTCCTCATAGATATATCCTAGCCAGTACAGTAGGTCAGAGTCCAATATACCAATGAACTGGAATACTGTAGAAATACAGGGATCACTGCTGATGACTAGAAGTGCAAAATACACAAGGTCTATATCAGACAGTAATAAGTACAATAAACAAGTACTAGAGTTAGTCAACATCAGTGTAATAAACAAAACCCTACAATAAGTTTCAGTTAGTCAACATAGGAGCAGGATCAGTGGTCATTTAAATATTCCACAAATAGACGGGTCTTCAGTCCGTGTATATTTTAAACATACTTATTGCACACATTGATAGTCTGGATAATCCAGCCTGCTGAATCAACACACAGCGAGACCACACAACATGTCCGGTGCTTCAGGAGGGAACTTGGTGCCATTTTGGATCTTTTTTTTTCTGGGGGGGGGGGCTTTGCACGCCTAAGCGGAAAAAAAGATAAAAATACTGGCAGCCTCAGGTCTTGCATCAAAGTCGAGTTTAGATCCTGCCTCCAAGGTTTCCTGAGATTGGGCCCAAAACACATCTTTGTTTTTTCATTCAGTGACTGTGTGCACTTCTGTGTCAACACACTGAACATTCTGGATTCCAGTTGTACACACTCTCTGCATTTATGATGGTGTTACAGAATATAGGCTACAGTCCCAAGTAAACATGTTAGGAATGGACGTTTTTGCAAATATAGGGCCCCAGAGATCAGGGGCCCTCTGATGGCCACAAGGGGTTGGAAATGAAAAACACCAAAAACCAAAACCTAAACTCACTCTTTCTTTCCATGTTCGACAGCAAAGAGAAAAGGGAAAGAAACCAGGATGTTCAGTTCTGCCTGCAGTCAGAAGACAGTTACAGATTCTACAGGGTGGGTAAATGATGTATTTTGCCATAAAAAATAAAAAATGTCTTTGATTAGGGCCACCAGACCTAACTTTGCTTGTGGTGCCAGAAATGCCAAATCCTCCCCTGCATGAAGGCTTCCCAAAAAACTTTAGAGAATCTGTAAGAGGATGAAAATAAACTGATACAACACTGCAACCTAAAAACAAACAAATAAACAAACAAAATCACCAGAAAGAGAAGTTCTACATGACACTTGTTCGTAGCTACAGGGCAAACTTTAGGACACGGGATTTTTACTCAGGAGTCGCTACTAAGAATCAACTGATGAGAACCTGTGAGTGCTTTTGTTATGCACATGTTCACCCTGATAAAGACGTGAAAGGTTTTAAGATCCTCAAAAATTTTGAAATGGTTCACGATTATTACCTCAGCCATGGTGTGTGCTAACTGGAAAGTACAAATGCTGAATGTTTTCTCTCTCTCTCGCTCTTCTTCTCTCACACACACACAGACTGGGTGGAGTGTGATCAGGGTTTAAGTAAATAATGCCTTGGGCCTGAGACTGCCCCAGCTGTGTGTGTTTGTGTGTGTGTGTGTGTGTCTGGGTGTGACCCTGCAATACCATTTCAAGACAATGCTGTCTCCATGGTGGATAAAATGCCACCACCATACCCACCCATTCCTTACACACACACAGGATGTCAGTGTTGACTGTGGCACTAGCCATCTAACTGCTAATCACGAACAGTGGGCCCGTGTGGTAGATGACTACACCTCTGACCCCCACTAAAGTCAGCACACCCCTTCTGCAGTCCGGCTCTTTAGGATCACTGCTCATATCAATGTGCTCTGTGACCACATTAACAACATTACGAAAAAATTAACATTGCACATTAGAAACTCCAAAGGACCATGAGATCTGAAAAAGACTAACAGTTGCAAAGACACGGTGTACATTCGGTCTTTGCAGTAACGCACGCTGTCGGCTCTTAAAGACTTTTATATAGCTCGCTCACATTTGGTCAGCTGATGTCACACTGCTATCACATTACTCGCCTGGCTCGAGAGTGAGGAGGGATACATTATACGGCCAAGCGGCACCAGAAGCGCTAGAGTACAACCCACTTTGGCAGACGATTCCGCCACGAGATGATACTTAGCACCACTTTCGGTTAGAATAGATAAAGTGCAGTTTCTTTATACGCTGCTGTCTCTAAAATGATATTTTATCAAACATTTATACTTTATCAAGCAAACGTATATAAAGGTTTGGTTGGCAAATAATGCATCAACAAGGTGTCGCAACTTTTCTGAAACACCCCCTTTTTCAGAAATATTACTAATGAGTTTCATCACCTTGCTTTAGCTCAGCCCACAGATATTTCCCAAAACGCCCCTACACCTTTGACCTGTTTTTCCTCAGCTTCCCAAAGTCTGTACTACAGCTTTCCCCGGCTACGTTACCAGGAGCAGGTGAACGACGTGAAGCCGAGTGTTGAGGCCTCTGTGGGACTTTTCAGATCTCACTGAAGGAAATTTTGAACTGATTCAGTTTTGTTGAAACTGTCCAAACAGACAGATACTGTTGCGTGTTTCATTTCCCATGAGCTCCACAGAAGTGTCATTACAAGCGAAGTACATCTCAGAAAGAATCAGCAACACTTGAAACGAAAACTGCACTCGCACGGCAGAGCCCGAGGAAGAGGAAGGCTTCTGCATTGTCACTGCACTGTAAATACAAGCAAATTAAGGGCAGTATGACACTGGAGCTGAAGGTCACATTCTGACACTGAAACGTTTGTTTATTTGTCACGATGTTGATTAGGAGGGAGGTCGGCTAAGAGGTGTCGTTTGCAACCCCGCCGGGCCGGTGAGGTGGTCTCCGGTGGGCCCGAATGCAGACGGGCGGTTACACACACTGTGGCCTCATTCTCGGCCCAGTTACACACTGATGTGCCACACAGGTCTATGAATATTTCAGTTCATCTTTGGTTTGTATTTTTAAAATGTTTTTTGTTTCCAGTGTTATATACTGCAGCGTGTTTTATATTGCGAGGTTGAGTACAACACACTATTATGTCGCTGTAATACTTTGCAATAAAAGGGAAAAAGAAAGCCCAGGACAAACTTAACAAGCATTGTAGAACTAAAACGTGTTTTTTGCCGCTGTAAAGTGGCTCCACACAGTCCTTGACAGCCAGTCGTAAACGCCAGTACTATGGCGGGACTGTCACTCTGCACCCCCGGGCTTAAGTGGTAACCTCACTATTACTCGTGATCACTGCTGTGCATCCTAGTGCCACGAGGCACCGGACACTGGCGGCTCTTTATTACAGGTGGAAACGTCATAACCAACGTTTCCAGGAGCCGTCTGAAAGGAGCTGGGCCAGTTTTCCTCCCAAGTGGCACGGCGAGCTTTTCACCTCCGAACAGGAATTCTCTGGAGAAGCGCACCGCGTTCATTGCAGCTCCCGTGCATCCTTTCTGCCTGCACCTGAACATAGACACGTGCTGGTTTGCGTCTGGTATATCACCTGCAGCCAAACGCACGGGTTTTTTTAGCGCGAGCCTGAAAAGCACAGCGACGGGTGAATGTTGACTGCTGATTACGTCAGCTTCCTAACGAAGGCGTGGCTGAGCCATGACGTAGGCGGCTCCAGCAGCCAATCAGACTGCACCACGACAGTAGAAATAGACGCTGGTTCTGCGTATTATTAATATTTCTGACAACGAAGCGGCTCGCGACGCTGGGAAGTAGCAGCTACTTCATTTTGAAATCTTTTATCCCGAAACTATATATATAACTGAGAGGGTCGCCGCGCAGACCCTGACATAAACACACCATGGTTGTAGTGGCGGCAGGGGCCGGAGGTGCCCACAAAGTCCTCCTGATCTCGGGCAAGCAGAGCGCGGAGCAGACGGGCTACAGCCGCGCGCTCTCCGTCGTGCTGCCGCGCGCCGGTAATCAGACTTCATCAGACTCCGACTGCAACGCGTCTACGCCGCCTTTGCGCAAAAGACAGAGGCTTACTCATCTGAGTCCGGAGGAGAAGGCACTGCGAAGGTGAACGCTTGTTCAGACAGTTAATGGGTTGAGTTTTTTTCTTTCTCTTTTTTTTCGGGTCGCTGTTTAGCTCATCTCGGGCTGTGTTTGAGGAATTCTGAAGACTTGTTAAGTTCATAAACTTCGTACTCTGAACTCCAGCCAACTTCCGTTTGTTTGCGTAATCGGATTGCCGGTCAGTCCCGCCCTCTGCACACGGGCGTCAGGTCTGCCTGCGTGGCACGAACATGGCTGCAGGTTACGCAATTTCAGAGCAGGCTTACCAAACTGTGTTCCGTATTATCCAATTATAACATTTCTTGTAACGGTTTAAAGTAAATAAATCGGGTTTAGAGTTTGGTTTCAATGCTTCGTGGTGTTATTTAACACCGTCATGCGTCTTTTCAAAGGGCTAAAAAAAATTGGTTTTAAATGGCACTGACTTTTTTTTTTTCCCCTTTATGGTTTTGTAACAGGAAACTTAAAAACAGAGTTGCTGCACAGACAGCAAGAGACAGAAAAAAAGCAAAAATGGGAGAGTTGGAACAGCAGGTCCTGGAACTGGAACAGGAGGTAAAATGCCACTGACTTGGACAAACTTGATTTTACAGTACAATAGCAGTGACAGACTGGAAACTCCAGTGTCATTTGGTTTGACCTGTCTAGTAGTAGTGAGTCAAAGCAGCTGCACATGTAGCACTGCAGGGCTGTTTCACTTTCCTGTGTCACTCAATACAACCTGTGGAGTCTTCGTCTGACGTGTGACCTCTGACCCTCTAGAATCAGAAACTCCACTTGGAGAATAGGATGTTGCGTGAGAAGGCGAGCGACCTGCTGAGTGAGAATGAAGAGCTGAGGCAGAGATTGGGGTTGGATACCCTAGATGCGATGGAGAAGGTAACGAGGGGTGGAGATTGCGACTGGTAGCACAGTGAGTTGGGTTAATGGTGATTCTGAAGGCCCATGATGGATCTCTCTTGCAGGTGCAGGCCATCGAGTCCGGGGCGGGCGATTTGGTTCTGGTGACCGGGTCTTCTGAGTCTGCAGTACTCAGGCTACGTGTGCCTCTGCAGCAGGTGCAGGCCCAGTCGTCATCAAAGCTGAAGACCTTGCCGTGGAGTCTCGTGTTCCTGGCACTGCAGACACTGAGGTGAGGGCCAGCGATGTCACAAGGGGAGGCCTGGAACTCTTGAGGATTAGAAAATCGAGCCTTTTTGGTGTGGAGAACTTCTGAAGTAAAGAGTCTTGATGCAGTCCTGGAGTTCCACCACTGCACTTGGACTGTGGGGGCAGGAAATCTGTTAATCTCAATGTTGACATCCCATCTTGTTTAGCTGGTTTGCTAAGTAGCTCTGAACAGTAGTTGGTCTTGTGCATTGAAACGTATTAACCATGCTACTGTTCAAGAACTTGGTATTCAAGCCATTTAGTGTGGAATCTTGTCTTCATATTTTAACAATGTTGTCTGTCCTGCAGTCTGATCTCCTGCTTGGTATACTGGACATCCTTGACACAGAGCTGTTCCTCAAGGGTGGTGCCCCAGAAGCACAGGAGGCAGAGCAGCACCACCTGCTGGTTGGGGCAGCCGGAGAGCCAGTACCTGCCTCCTTACCTGAAGCTGTGGGGGCCACACCAGTTAAGCTGGAGGCCCTTAATGAACTGATCCAGTTCGACCATGTATACACCAAACAGGTGGAAGTGGTCCACGAGGAGAGTGTTCCTGGATTGAAGACAGAGGAGGTCCAAGACCCCGTTGCCTTCTCATCTCATGAAGAGGAGATCGAGGTGGAAGTGGAGATGGTGAATGTCAAGGATGAACCAGAGGAAGTGGTCATCCCCGGGACCAAGCCCAGTTCACCTGGGGTTGATGACTTCCTGTCTGAAGTGCCTCCTTCCTTCAGCGACTACGAGAAGGTGGCCTATTTGATAACTGATGCATGCAGTGATTCTGGATACGAGAGATCCTCTTCACCCTTCAGTGACATGTCGTCTCCTCTCTGCTCAGACAGCTCCTGGGAGGACATGTTTGCCAGTGAACTCTTCCCACAACTCATTAGTGTGTGAAACCTAGCCATTACAAGTCACTAATGGAAAATTGGCAACTTTTCATTCTAGTGTAAAGTGGCTAACCTATACTTACTACACACTCTCTGCAACTTGTACACATTTGTCGTTCCCTTGTTCAGACCAAAGTAATCGTGTAGATCAAGCAGAGATGTGGAGGGTTGGCCTGCAAAGACTTGTGGGGGGGGAAATGGACAATTTTGCCATCAAAAGTAGGGATTGAATGAATCTTGGTGATTCATGTTCAGTATTTCCTGTGGGGGAAGGGGAGAGAGAAATGGTTTTAAAAGCAGAACTATTTATTTGTGCGTCTTGCTCCAGAGTCCTGTATTGTAATCTGTCTTCTAAGGATTTTTCTTGTTGTAAAATGTCTAATTTTATTAGCACTCTCCTTGTAGAATCACTTATTGCATTAAAGTCTAGCATTGCACAATGACTTCTGGCTCTTCTGTGGCTAATTGCTGCTCATACCGATCATTTGCCATAGCAATCTTGGTGTCTGATGGCACGGGTGCAGGTTCTTGGGATGTTAAGGCTCCATGTTGGCACACTGGTCTACCTGAACAGGATTTAAAAAAAAAAAAATAAAAAAATTAAAAAAAAAAAATTGAAAGGTATGCTAAAGTTGAGGGTAATTCAAGCATGTGGAATGGAGCCAAAAGTAGAGAAGTAGTTGAACCTGGTCATCAGCAAAGGAGTCTTGAATCAACCCATCAACTGTTTTTAATGTCAGATTTATCAATGCGCTGAAACTAAGGCAGTGTTGCCAACATTCACCCAATTTTTGATTGTAGGTAATAAGTTGGTATCAAATCCTCTGACTAGACCTGCCACATTGTTTTGATGGACTGCTTTCAAAGTAGCTGTCTGAAATGGCATCCTGAGGCTACAGTTAGTAGCTACTGCTTTGAGTCATGCCAACTTCCTGTGAGAGTTTCTGGGTGTGGGAGTTTGTGTAGTGAGTTTCATGTGGGTTTTATTCAGGAAACCAACAGCTGTAAATTCTGTCTGCATTTAAACAGCTGAAAATCATTCACTTATGTTCTTAATGTATGTGCAGTAGCACAGACACCTGGGCTCCAGAATCAGTGCAAAAATTAACATTTGTGGTTTTTGCATTTATGTTTAAAGCATTTAGCTGATGCTTTAATCCAAAGCAACTTGCAATTACATCTGAATAACTGAACTGGCAACCTTCTGATTACAAGTCAAGTACTGCAACCACTGAGCTGCTGCTGCTGCCCACTTCTTCTTTCTCCTGCTGTTTTCTCTGCCTGTTTCAACAGAAAGCAGTTAAAGTGAAGCACGTAGCAACACCGTTAAAAATATCCGCTCTGAGTCGAGGGACTTTCAGCTTGCTGGAGGGTCCCTACCAGTAAAGTCCAGACCAATAATCTGGGTCTGTTGCCACCTCCAGCCTGAGTGGTGTGCTGCTCCTGTGTAGTTCAACACATCACTCTCAGGTTTCTGTTTTCAGCTGGAGCCACAGGTGACAAACAGGAGGGGAAATACCCCCAGCACCCTGTGATCCCACTTTCAGTTTCTGGGACTAACCACAACTACTCAGCAAACGCCATCTGTGGTGAGGAGAACCAAGAACCCCCCCATCTGGGTCTGAAACAGTGTGATGTGATTAGCATCCTTCTGGTTTCAGAGAAAATGCCTTATTTCTGCAGCTGAAATTTCATAGAAGTTCTCTTCAAAGAGTCAGGTTGGAAAGGGTGAGCTAGAGACAGAACAAACATGCGTAGACGAACACACAGCCACTCTAAGAAGCTAATTGCTTTTTCCACTTGGCGATGGCCAGTGTCAGCTTGTGACGTCTTTGATTCAGTCTGTGAATGATTCAAATTGGAAAAACACAGTGGGATCCCAAACCTCTTCTCCATAACAGGGTTTAGAGCCACCAGCTCACCTCACCGCACCAAGTCATGAGCTAGGGATTGGCTACAGCAATAACAACCTAACAATCATGGTTGACGATGTGTAGGGGACAGAGAATTTGGTTTAATAGCTGAAAGCCTCATGATTTAAATATATAATGCATGCATTTTTTAATCAGTTTCTCTAATGCAGTCACATTTTAAACCATGTGCAGTACATTAAACATAACTACAAGGACTTGATAAACAAATCGTCCAGCAATTCGCATTCTGTGTGAGACACAGACTTCAGAGAATACCATGGCAACGGGTCATCTGGATGGAATTAAGCACCACAAATGAGGTGAAGTAAAACAGACTGTAACGAAGGCTGAAGGCAGTGTGATGGAGACCATCGCTGAGGAAGGTTAACTGGGAGCTCTGGCTGTGGTGTCAGGGAGCTGCTCTTTGGTCTGCTGGTCAGAGCTCAGAGGCCTGGGTAGGGTGGCTGCCTTCAGACAGTGGGGGCAGATGAGGCCTGGGAGACTCTTGGTGTGGCAGAACAGGCCAAAAGGTAGAAATGAATTTCCCCTGGCCACGATTAACAACTCTCCTGGTCTTGAGGGTGACGCGGTAACTAAGCCCCTGGTCAGCGTGTGATACTGTGATGATTTTCATTCATATTAACTACTGTAAAAAAACACATTATTGATTGAAACGGACAGTACTTAATGTAATATATCAGACAGAAACATTATGGGGGGTATAAGGGCGACTGTGGATCCCCCCAGCAACCCTCGAGGGCCCCCGGTGCAGATGGCCCCTGTATCACCATGACAGACTCACAAAGTTAGTTCACAGAGCTGGAACTGGTACTGAATTCAGAACTGGCTGAAATGATCACATAAAGAATTCTTGATTAGATGAGAGAATGTGATTGAGGCTTCTGGAAAATTAAGGTTCCACACTGGACCTGTGGGCTGACTGAACAGAAGTATTCAACATGTTTGAGAAAGAGGTTTAAATAGAGTGTCAGTGGTCTGGCAGGAATTCAAGAATTTTATTAAAGGTAGATTTCATACAGATAAATTAGGAAAAAAAAGTTTTGTAGTCAAAGCAATGAATAATACGTAGCAAGAATCTGTAATTGTACTACAACATTGTTAACATCATTGAAACATTTATGGCCATCGAGTGTTAACTGGCAAAACAGACAGAACGCATTTAAAATGGATGTGGGTGTGCGTGGGTGCTAGGGACAAATTCTACCCGAGTCGCCCAAGGGTGTTGCCATGGTGTTCAAAAGAGAAAACAAGGACATTTATGTGAAGGAGCACAAGACTAACATGGAAATGGGCAGACTTTAAGCAGTTATTCTGGAGTGTAACTGGAGGGAGGGGGCGAGGTATAGACGTCACTTATGACATCCTCTGTAGTTGCCATGGTTTTATTTCCTGTCCATGTGGCAACTCTCCATCTTGCCCTGCCATGTCGAAAAATTTCGCTTATCTGCACACACACACACACACACACACACACACACACACACACACACACACACACACACACACACACACACACACACAGATTTTCACTCCTGTAACTTTCTGCTCTCTCACTCCTATGGAAAGAGTAGGTCTTATCTAGTGTTAAGTGTTTAAGGTAGGGGGGTAGGGTGAAGTGTTAGGGTAGGGGTAGGGTGAAGTGTTAGGGTAGGGGTAGGGTGAAGTGTTAGGGTAGGGGGGTAGGGTGAAGTGTTAGGGTAGGGGGGTAGGGTGAAGTGTTAGGGTAGGGGGTAGGGTGAAGTGTTAGGGTAGGGGTAGGGTGAAGTGTTAGGGTAGGGGTAGGGTGAAGTGTTAGGGTAGGGGTAGGGTGAAGTGTT
This sequence comes from Electrophorus electricus, assembly GCF_041902795.1. Classification (NCBI taxonomy): domain Eukaryota; kingdom Metazoa; phylum Chordata; class Actinopteri; order Gymnotiformes; family Gymnotidae; genus Electrophorus; species Electrophorus electricus. The sequence goes on from NC_137501.1 coordinate 1,203,174, forward strand.
AGGGTAGGGGGGTAGGGTGAAGTGTTAGGGTAGGGGTAGGGTGAAGTGTTAGGGTAGGGGGGTAGGGTGAAGTGTTAGGGTAGGGGGGTAGGGTGAAGTGTTAGGGTAGGGGTAGGGTGAAGTGTTAGGGTAGGGGTAGGGTGAAGTGTTAGGGTAGGGGTAGGGTGAAGTGTTAGGGTAGGGGGGTAGGGTGAAGTGTTAGGGTAGGGGTAGGGTGAAGTGTTAGGGTAGGGGGGTAGGGTGAAGTGTTAGGGTAGGGGTAGGGTGAAGTGTTAGGGTAGGGGTAGGGTGAAGTGTTAGGGTAGGGGGGTAGGGTGAAGTGTTAGGGTAGGGGTAGGGTGAAGTGTTAGGGTAGGGGGGTAGGGTGAAGTGTTAGGGTAGGGGTAGGGTGAAGTGTTAGGGTAGGGGTAGGGTGAAGTGTTAGGGTAGGGGTAGGGTGAAGTGTTAGGGTAGGGGGGTAGGGTGAAGTGTTAGGGTAGGGGTAGGGTGAAGTGTTAGGGTAGGGGTAGGGTGAAGTGTTAGGGTAGGGGGGTAGGGTGAAGTGTTAGGGTAGGGGTAGGGTGAAGTGTTAGGGTAGGGGGGTAGGGTGAAGTGTTAGGGTAGGGGGGTAGGGTGAAGTGTTAGGGTAGGGGGGTAGGGTGAAGTGTTAGGGTAGGGGTAGGGTGAAGTGTTAGGGTAGGGGTAGGGTGAAGTGTTAGGGTAGGGGGGTAGGGTGAAGTGTTAGGGTAGGGGGGTAGGGTGAAGTGTTAGGGTAGGGGTAGGGTGAAGTGTTAGGGTAGGGGTAGGGTGAAGTGTTAGGGTAGGGGGGTAGGGTGAAGTGTTAGGGTAGGGGGGTAGGGTGAAGTGTTAGGGTAGGGGTAGGGTGAAGTGTTAGGGTAGGGGGGTAGGGTGAAGTGTTAGGGTAGGGGTAGGGTGAAGTGTTAGGGTAGGGGGGTAGGGTGAAGTGTTAGGGTAGGGGGGTAGGGTGAAGTGTTAGGGTAGGGGGGTAGGGTGAAGTGTTAGGGTAGGGGGTAGGGTGAAGTGTTAGGGTAGGGGTAGGGTGAAGTGTTAGGGTAGGGGTAGGGTGAAGTGTTAGGGTAGGGGGGTAGGGTGAAGTGTTAGGGTAGGGGTAGGGTGAAGTGTTAGGGTAGGGGTAGGGTGAAGTGTTAGGGTAGGGGGGTAGGGTGAAGTGTTAGGGTAGGGGTAGGGTGAAGTGTTAGGGTAGGGGGGTAGGGTGAAGTGTTAGGGTAGGGGGGTAGGGTGAAGTGTTAGGGTAGGGGGGTAGGGTGAAGTGTTAGGGTAGGGGTAGGGTGAAGTGTTAGGGTAGGGGTAGGGTGAAGTGTTAGGGTAGGGGGGTAGGGTGAAGTGTTAGGGTTACATGGTCCTCCAGTCGGAGGGTTTTAGAGGCATACTCCAAATAGAATTTCATATGACTCCATATGACTTGTGCATCAGGTTCGTGAAGGATTGTTCCATTTCGGTGGGGGGAGATTTCAAACTCTACCCCATGTAACTCAGGTCATAGGGGCAAAAGGGCATACGAAAAGAAGGGTGGGGTAAAAATAAGCAGTGGGATTGGGCTTTGTGTGGAGTTTGTTGTTCATTCTTGTAGGAAGAGTAAGTCTTTTCTAGTCAAAACTGATTAATACAACCTTAACCAGACGGACAAGCTACATACCAGCGGGGGTGGAACCTTCATCACCAGCCACCGTCAAGCGGAAAGTCACAGGAAATGATCTGAGATAGATGATATCTTTTAACTCCTGTAGACCACAAATCCTTAGAGGTGAAATATCTGGAACAGAAGAAAGCACCACAAATTAGGTGAAGTAAACTTTGAAAAATAAA